>NW_012147078.1:1260574-1285040 GCF_000956105.1 Propithecus coquereli | reverse complement strand
GCACTGAAACCAAGAGCAAGGAGGTCATGCGCTGCATTTACTCAACCTGCCTCTTCAGGGCTCTGTAGTCTTGTCTCTGCTTCACTAAACATATCGGTGTCATTCTTTTCTTTTTTTTTTTTTTTGAGACAGAGTCTCACTCTACTGCCCTGAGTAGAGTGCTGTGGCGTCAGCTTAGCTCACAGCAACCTCAAACTCCTGGACTCAAGGGATCCTCCTGCCTCAGCCTCCTGAGCATCTGGGACTACAGGCATGCGCCACCATGCCCAACTAACTTTTTCTATATATTTTTAGTTGTCTATCTAATTTCTTTCTATTTTTAGTAGAGACGGGGTCTCGCTCTTGCTCAGGCTGGTCTCGAACTCCTGAGCTCAAAGGATCCACCCACCTCGGCCTCCCAGAGTGCTAGCATTACAGGCGTGAGCCACCGCGCCCGGCCAACAATGGTCATTTTTTAGATGAGCTGTCAGTACCATTTGCCACAATTGGTTAATTTCTTTTTTCATTCCTTAGCTTCTAGACTATCATAACCTCCTGCTGTTCTGCTCACCTCACTTGTTCCTTCTTTATTTTCTTTGCTCTTTAATTTTTATCTATATGACCATTAAATATTGGGCCTCTCAGTGCACAGCTCTTGTTTCCATTGTTTTCTCTATCTATATGAAGAACATTGGGGGGAGGTCCTCATCAAATCTCATCCATTCTTATGGCTTACATAAGAATGCCATAAGCCTATCTTCTCTTCTTCAAATGCTCCTAGCTCATTCCTGCCCCAGTGCCCTGCACCTGCTATTTCTTTCTATTGGAAATATGCTCTATATGCCAACTTCCAAATTTAAGTCTCCCTCACTGACCTCTCTTATGAACTTTAGTTAGTGTCTGTTTGATACTGGGATATCTAATACATATCTCAAACTTAATGTGTCTAAGATTAAATTCCTGATCTCATCTTTCAATGTCTTCCTCCTGTCATCTTCTGTAATTCAATAAATGATGTTTTCATCTTCCAGTTGTTCAAGATAAAAACCTTGGTATTATACTGGACTCTTCCCTTTCTGTTCTTCTCTTTACTCTAGCTATTAAAAAACCTAGCCATATATAAGTTCAAAATATATCCCAAATCTGGCTTCTTTAGCTACCCTCAGTGTTACCACCCTAGTTCACGTTGCTGTTAGCTTTTTACCTGTATTATTTCCATAGCTTGTTAACTGGTCACTGTTTTCTCTGGTCCTCCTTCCCCTTCTTTAACCTTTTCTCTCCTAATTCACATGTCTATTTTCTACACATTGGCCAGAGTAATCATTTTAAAATGAAAGTTGCATTATGTCACTCTCTTGCTCAGAACCCTCAAATGATGCCTTAACTCTTTCAGAATGAAAGCTGAAGACCTTACATTGGTCCACTAGGCCGCCAGTGATGTGAGTCTTGACTGACTCTTTGGGCTCATTTTTTTCTCTCTCGATCATTCCAGTCCTGCCACGCAGCCTGTTTGCTCTTCTTCAAATGGTCCTAGCTCATTCCTTCCCCAGTGCCCTGCACCTGCTATTTCTTTCTACTGGAAAATTCTTAGCCTTAGATATGCTCATACTTTGTTCCTTGCTTTTTTCTTTCTCAAATATTGCCTTCTCCCTGAAACTTTTACGGATAACACTACTTAACAAAGCAAATCTGCCATTCCCATCAGAGGCTTTTCTTCATTTTTCTTTAGAAAACTTATTACTATCTGATATTCCACATATTTTGTTTATTATTTATTGTCTCCCAACTAGAATGTAAATTCCATGAGGACAGAGATATTTATTTTGTTCACTGCTGTATCTCCAGAGTATAGAAAATTTTATGACATGCAGTAGATAACTTAGTGTTTGGCAAACAAAGGAATAAGTGAATGAATGAATGAAACTTTGGGGCTATTCATTTGTTGAACATGCTGTTCAATGAGTGGAAAAAAGGCTAGGTGGTTGGGATAAGGAGAGGAAGGGGCAGAGTATAAGATAATCTAATGTTATTGGAAGGAACCATATTAGGCAATACAATAGGGACATCATATGGGGAGTAGTCTTCATCCTGGGGACAATAGGAGCACAACCGTGATTTTAAGTAGAGTATGACATTATCACATTTGTACTTTTAAAAGATAGTTCTTGCTGCTCCGTGGATTACGCTATCAGAAGACTTTCTATATACTGAGCACTGTACTGTGAACCCCTGCTCTCAAGAAGCATATAGTCTAGTAAAGAAGAGAGACACTAAATAATTAATGTCAAGGGTAATTATTTATTTAAAGGGCAAAGTTGATGCTATGGAAGACTATAATGTCAAAATTTTATATCGGTTAAGAAAGGCCTTCCTCTGGGAATGATTTTTGTTTTCTATTTCATGCAAACTAGGGGACTGCCTTTAACATGAGCACACGTGCATGTCAGCTACCCATCTTTTCTGCTTGGGTGGTAACAGACCTGGCACATTCACTTGGCCCACTGGTACCTGAGGGCATTTGAGTTTGGTAGCAAGTGCAGTGGGGGATGGCTTCAGTCAAGGCACCATGGATGTTCAAAGAAATACTCGAAGAGCCTCTCACCCCTAAATGTACACACTCAAAGGGATGGGCAGAGATGTGAGCAGGAGTGACCATGGCTAGCGAGGCTTGGAGGTGGAAATCAGAAGCTCTGAAGATAGAGAAGCATAGTTTTACTATTGCATTCTCAAGATTTAAATTTTGGTTAGGATATAAATATACATTTAATAGCCTGATTTAAATTATTTTTTTATTTAATGATTTTAAATTTGCTTAATAACAAATATTAAACACCTTCGAGCTGTATCTAAGTATTATATCATACTGCATTTGAGTATTTAAACATCTAGTACTCTGCTGGTAACACAATTGATGCACAGTTGGCTATTTGCTTTAAATATGATGTTACCTTGTTCTTGCTGTGTTCTTTACCTTTAGCCGTTATGGAACACCTGAAGAGCTAAAAGAGTTGGTTGATACAGCTCATTCAATGGGTATCGTAGTCCTCTTAGATGTGGTACACAGCCATGCTTCAAAAAATTCAGAAGATGGATTGAATATGTTTGATGGAACAGATTCCTGTTATTTTCATTCAGGACCTAAAGGGACTCATGATCTTTGGGATAGTAGACTGTTTGCCTACTCCAGGTAAGTAATATAATACAGAAATTTTTTTTTGTTTGAAATTAATGTCAAGGAATTTCACTAAATTCAGTGTATGTATACTCTCTCACTGGTACTTAATGTTCTTAATTTGATTTTTTTCATTGTATGAGCAATTTTATCTTGTTTTATATAGCACAAATATGTTGCATCAAATTTCAGTTTTACAAATTTTATGCCATTTGAAATACATCGGTTGTATCGTCATTTAAAAGTTTAAATGTGAATAATTTTTTAATATCAAAAAGACCACTTTATCAAGTTGATCTAACGACGGCAAATCTCCTTTTAATATAGGAATGCACATTGTCTTAAGTAAACAATTTTTAAAAATCATACTTCATGTTTTAATATCTTAATAATTGATTTTAGTTAAATTATTAACTTATAACTATAATAACAACTAACATTGTTGGTATATAATATGTATAAGTATGGAGTTTTAGATATATTAGCTACAGATTTCATCTCATTTAATCTATAGATTAACTTTACTTACACATGGTAAGTACTATTGTTATGCTCATCTTACAGATAAGTAAACTAAGTCTTAGTGTTGAAACAGTTTGTTAAAATTAAACACATCTCTGACCTCCTCTGCAATCTAAGTAGAAAGGTGTTCTAGGTGATTAAATCTAAATAACACAATATGGCAAAAATTAAAAAGGAAAATTCAAAATACCATTAATCCATTATTTCTCATCAGTAAGAATATAATGAAAATATGGTGTAAGGCATATTAAAAGTAAAAAAGTATCAAGTAATGTATAATTTTTTATAATAAATATTTTTGAAAACATTTAATATTTTTTTGGATGTTGTATTATACATGAACATACACATACTCGGAAAATAGTGTAGAAAAATGCTTCAGCAAATATTTTCATAAAATGAAAAATTCTCATTTTTCAAAATAAATTAGATGATTTCTATGTAGAAGAAATTATTTTCCTTCAGTCTTTCCTTAATATCATACATTATTTTATATTTCATAGCCATTATAGGAAGGACTCATGCCAGATGAGACAGCATAATAGGTGAGAAAAGACACTAGAGAGTGGCAGGTTTCTAGGCATAGCTTTATTCTGGTACAAATTATTTAATCATTCTTATTCTCAGGTTTTTCATTATAAGAGGAGACAGAGTTTTGAGACTAATATAATTCCTTCCATGAAGGCATTTTATATTTATGTCACCTTTCTGAACATTGCTTTTTATGCTGTAGATTTATAGCAAATAAAAAGGACTAAACTTATATTAATTCCTTGATATAACCCCGCTAATTACATTATTGAATAAATCTTATAAAAGTAGAATATGCAGAAGAAATACAATTAATTCAACTCTCTGGTTCATCTTTGGATAAATGAAGGTTGACTCTACTCTGTAGAACTGTGCCTTGCAAAGGAAATATATTGAATGGTTAGATTTTTATGTTTTAAAACAATTTTTCTGTAGAGCTATACCTTAAAAAGAAATACATTAATTGGGTAGACTTTTATGTTATAAAATAATTCTTTATTTTATTAAAAGATTTATCATAGTGTATTTTTCTGTACCATGAGCTCTCAAAGTACATTTAAACTTAGCCAATTTTCTGAAGAAAAGGAATTATACATATTTTTTTCAAAAACATTTCTTTTAAAGAAATTGAAACAAACTTAATATTGTTATTTAAAACTTGATTTCTTTTTTTATTGAATTAACTATTAATGTTTGTCAGGTATATACTTTTGGTAAATAATATATACTTGTTTTAGCTTATTATTTAATATTATTTTTTAGGACCATTTATTTTGTTTTTACTATATCACATAGGCTTAGTCCTCTGTAAATACAGTTTTATGAAAATATGTTTCTATTATTCTACATGTTGTTCTATTTGGCCAATATCTAGATTTGCCAATTTTATAGAATGAGTATTTCCTCTCCTTTCTCTCCTCTCCTCTCCTCTCCTCTTTTTCTCTCTTTCCTTTCTTTCCTTCCTTCTTTTTTGAGTCGGGATCTCACTGTGTTGCTCAGGCTGGTCTCAAACTCCTGGCTTCAGCCTCCTGAGTAGCTGGGATTACAAGCATGAGCCACCATGCCTCGCTAGAATTAATATTTTTTATATAGGTTTATACTATTGGTTCTGACACCATTCAACAATATAGATAAAATCCTACAAAGCAGTTGTGAATTGTGCTGTAATAAACATTCGATTGCAGAGTCTTTTTGGCAAAATGACTTCTTTTCGTTTGGGTAGATACCCAATAGTGGAATTGCTGGATCAAATGGTAGATCTACTTTTAGTTCTTTGAGAAATCTCCATACTGTTTTCCATAGAAGTTGTACTCATTTGCAGTCCTACCAACAGTGTATAAGCATTCCTTTCTCTCTGCATCCACGCCAGCATCTATTTTAAGTGCCCATCAGTTCATGAGTGGATTAATAAAATGTGGTATATTTACACTATGGAGTACTACTCAGCCATAAAAAGATGACTAATACCTTTTGCAACAATTTGGATGGAACTGGAGACCATTCTCCTACTTGAAATAGTGCAAGACTGGAAAAACAAATACCATATGTATTCACTATTAAATTGGAACTAACCAATGAGCACACAGGTACACAGAGGGAAGTAAAACTCAGTGGAAAGAAACCAGGGGGAAGGCGGGAACAGCAGAGGGGAAGAAACCAACCTAATGGGTATATGAACATTATTTGGGTGACAGGCACACCTATAGCCAGGACTGAAACATTTCAAAAATGATTCATATAACCTAAAACATTTCTACCCCCTTAATATTCTGAAATAAAAAAAAAAATCCACAAAGTCAGTGTATATAACCAAATTTAAACAAATTCTTCTTTAATAATTAGGTTTTTCAATGTATAAAATAGTAAAGTTTCTGTAACTCTTTGAATTACTGTCTCAGTACTTCTGTGTAACTTATTAGAAACTTTATTGATAAAATTTATATTAGCCTGCTGAAATTTACCAAGCTTTTTCTTTTACAGTTACCTCATTTTATTCTTACTACTTACTGCATATGTAATTTAACATTGCTTTGGTGTAACACTAAAGCCATTTTTATAATCTTAGCATTCATAATTAAAATCCTACTCTGTTTTTTTTGTTATCTATTGCTCCTTAACAAATCACCTTAACATTTAGTGACTTAAGACAATAGCAGTTGTTTATTTTGTTACCAAATTCACAATTTGGGCATAGCTCTGTGGGAACGGTTCTTCTTTTCTTAATATTTTGTCTGCTGGGGTGGCTCCAGTAGGGTGTGGAGTATCTGTTTTCTAGATGGTTCACTCACATGACTGACAGTGCTGGCTGTCAGCCAGGAGCTCACCCATGGCTGTGGTTTAGAGGATTACTCTCCTTGTAGTCCACTACACAGACGGCTTTCTCACAAGAGTGGGAGTCCCAAAAGACAGGACAAGCAGGCTGCCATTTCATGTGATCTGGGTTTGCAAACTGGTACAGTGTCATTTCTGCTGTAAACTATTGGTCAAACAGTCACAGATTCAAGGGACAGGGGATATGGACCCTACCTTTCAAAGGGTGAAGCATTAAAGAATTTTGGTTAGAGGTGGGTAAAGACAGATGGTTAATGGTACAAGAATATAGTTAGATAGAATGAATAAGATCTAGTAGTTGGTAGCACAACAGGGTGACTATAGTTAACAACAATTTCTTATATATTTTAAAATAACCGAGAGTGAAATTGGAATGTTCCTAACACAAAGAATTGATAATTGCTTGAGGTGATGGATACCCTAATTACCCTGACTTATAGGGTATGTCTGTATGTCTGTATCAAAATGTCACATATATGACATTAATGTATATAACTATTATGTATTAATAATAATTTAAAATACAAATTTAAAACAAATTCCCATACGTAACAAGTTTTGACCACACACAATGAATATGCTATTTCACAAATTCAAAAGAGAATATCTCAGCCATATTTCTGTTGTAGAAAGTTATGTCTGAAATAGGCAATTAAAAAAAAACACTTCTCATTATAAAATAATTCCATTGTAGTTATAAAATATGAAGACATACAAAATCCAAAATAAAAATTATTCTTTATAAACATGAACATCATGCTTTTATTTAGCTGTATTAGAGTACATGTAATGAGTATTCCTTACAAGCATGTAAGTATGTAAAAATCCAATCCTTCACTTTACCCTCTTCATGTGATAGCTAATCTGCCTATAATTTTGAGTTTATTCCTTATCCAGATGAAATCAGAAGCTACAATTGATATTTCATATTTTAAATATAAATTCTTTTATACCCCTTATTTTTGCTAAATTAATATTATAATTCATTGACAAATAGACATTAAAATGGTACATGGTTTGCTTAAGGCCTAAGCTTCTTCTTGAAAACTTTTGCAATAATTTTCAAAATTATTATATTTATTGTTTGAAAAAACTGATCTTATAGAATTGCTTCTGCAGAGATATGCTGCCGATGTTCATTTTCATCCTATCTATATGTCACAACCTGTCACCATTTATAATCTCTGATTCAAGTGCCATCATCAAAGTTATCAGAATTAAATCTCTCACTCTGAGTAATGCCAGAGATCCTGACTGTGCTATTTCATTACCTGCTATGTATAAATTTCCAATCAGGAGCTGCCCATGTTTTAATTTTCTGTCTACTCGGCTGAACTGCCTTCTAGCTTTGCTAAATTACTAATGACAGTTTATAACAGAGATTGGGTTGTCCCTTCTTTAGTTGGTAAAGAGAACTTTCTGACAATTCTGTCACCCATAAGTTTCAGAAATTTCTAGAGTGAGCAATAATGGATATAATTTAGTAGTCTCAGCTTTAAATTCTGTTTGAATATTCCTCTGGCACTATATAAATGCACTTGATAGAACAACAAGACAAGTGCAGATTTGTTGAGCTCAATTAACTACTATTCTTTAACCATTATTAAATCTTTAAATGAGTATCTACCCTTTGTTGAATATTTCTTTCAAAGATAAGATATTGAATCTCAAAGGAAAATAGCATAGTACAGCTAATGCTCATTTTTTCCCCTTAAATTTATATTTGGGCATAAAATTAGTATAATCATATTCCATCAGCATGGACCCATAACATGATAATTATTAGGCTAATGCATATTCTACTCTTACCTTAAGTTACTAAAGTTCCTTTTAAAAATAAAGATGAATCCAGTTTGGTTTTTTTAAGATCATAACTGTGTGGAATAAAATACCCCTTAGTATAGACACTATAATATTTGAGGCTTCTTAACTGTGTTAGGCCTTTCCCACAAGTTAGAATGTGGAAAGAAATTCATGGGATCTTCCCTGCTCAGAGTGGATTTTTTGCATCTTAAGTAGTTAGGCTATGATATCTTATAATATGGTTTTTCTATGGTAAATTACATTGATTGATTTTGAATGTTAAGACAATCTTGCATACCTGAGGTATGCTCTCATAAACATAGAAGCAAGAATTCTAAAGAAAATTTTAGCATATTTATATATGATGTTACTTCATGACCAAATCAGATCTTAATGATAAATCTTAATTTAAGTATTATTATGAACTGACATATTAGTTAATGAGTGTATAACACCATCATGATTAGCAAGATATTTAAAAACTAGGCAAACATTTCATGAATGAAAACCTCTAAAATTATTTTTAAGAAGGCTTTAAAGTCATATGCTATTTTGTGTTTTTATCATTGGGTGAAATAATTGTTCTTTTTACTATAGTAAAAATGGCCAAAATAATAGAGAAAATAGCATACAAAAGGTAAATGTGTACAACCACTTTTGAAAACACTTTTGTATTATCTGGTAAAGATAGAGATGCATATATACTACGATACATTACTAGATATATATGCTTGGGAAACTCATAAGCGTATGTTTATCAGAAGTTTTCAAAACACAGAATTGAAAAACTACTCCTTTCAGAATACAGCAGTCTTTCTCTTACCTGTGGTTTTGCTTCATGGTTTTAGTTGCCCGCAGTCAACTGCTGTCCAAAAATATTAAATGCAAAATTCCAGAAATAAACAATTCATAAGTTCTAAATTAGTTTTCAATCATAGCCTAATGCTATGTCACATTGCCTACATCAGTCACCTAACTTCATCTCATCATGTAAGCATTTTATCGTCTCATATCATCACAAGAAGAAGAAGGGTGAGTACTATGCAATGATATATTTTGAGAGAGAGAGAAAGGGATCACATTTGCATAACTTCTATTACAGTATATTGTTATAATTGTTCTGTTTTATTATTAGTTATTGTTAATCTCTAACTGTGCCTAAGTTATAGATTAAACTTTATCATAGATATGTATGTATAGGAAAAAACAGTGTATATAGGATTTGGTAATATCCTCAGTTTCAGGCGTCCACTGGGGGTCTTGGAATGTATCCCCTGAGGAAAAGGGGGAAGTATTTGTATTTGTTTTTAATTTCTTTGGACAGATTTCAAAACACTGAATTTTTTTTAAAGCTGAGGTAGCACGGCATCATTTTAGACACTTAACAACCTGTCCTATTTTCTTTATAAAAAGCAAATTATAGATGATTAAAAGACAATTTTGGACGTAGTCTTAGCAAACTATTCTAAAAGTAGACAATAAAAACCAAACAGTAATTTACAGCCTGTTCTTTATCAAGAATATTAGAACCTCACAGTAAGATCGTTAATGGCTTTGGAGAATATTGAATGTCCCATAAAATGTCTTCCTGTTTTCTTTCCTAATAGTAATTTCTTCTTTTCCTTTCAGTATTTCCTCCTTGTTTAAACCAGAACCTTATTTCAGCTTGATTAAGGAGAACAGTTTCTACTATTTCAAAGAAAGTAGAGTTAGCTTCAAAATTCTGACAGACTAATTCTCTTTTGTAAAAGAGATTAAGAAAGTTGCTATATCAATCTAATCTGTCTGGATTTGGGTTTGAATAGTAGAAATATAACTTCTCTCACTGGGTTTATGAGATTATTCGGTCTAGCAGAAAGGTTTCTATTGATGCAGAGTGCAGCACAGGGGTAAGGCTTTACCGTCTTTGTATAAACTTTGTTCCTGGTATTATCGAGCTGATTTATTCCCCACAAGTATAAAATTCAGGTGCACAGGGATATTGTGAAAGCATCTTGAGTATTTAGTTCTTACTCACCTATAACGTTCACCTTCTCAAATACAAACTCACTCTAAACTAGGACAGTTCTACTGAGTAATTTACTTTAAATTTGAAAATGCTGCCCATTGCCCTAAAAGCAGCTTCTTTCTCTTAAGACAATGGTAGGTACATGCTTGTGAAAATGGTCTTATGGTCTCTATTCAAGTGATTTATCCATTTAAGTCTAGGAATTATGTGGGGTCTATAATAATAGTGGTTTCTGGGTTTTGTTTATGACCTTTTTAAAGAAGCAGGTAAATAGTGAAAAAAATCAATTTTTCTGTTTTTCTCTGTGTATAACAAAACAGCTTGTTTAAGCATATCTATTTTCTACAGTATGGACTAGCAGTTTTGAAGTTATGAAGAGATATTTCATGGTTTTCTGGCTGAATGATTTCTTTAGTGTTATGCTGTGGATAAACAACCCATGTTATATTGAGCTAGTTATGTTCAGAAAATGTAGGCATTTTAAAAGGACACATTTATAAGTATATAATATTATTCATTTTGAGGGCGTTTTTCTCGTTAACTTACATTAGCAATCAGGCATATTTTTTCTAACTTCTGAATTCTCCATCCACATTTTATAATGTTGAGTATCCCTATTGAGTTATACCTTGGGTCTTCAGTCTTTCTTCTGCTTCTTTCACAACTTGTAAGAGAAGCTGCCAGCCTTAGGATTTATTTTATTGTCTCCTTCCAGGTTAAAATATCTTCCCAAGATTAGACCTTTGACTGTATAGCCTTTCAAAATTCTGTCTTTTGACAGCATCAGTAAAACTTGGGGGCCGTTATAGTTAACATTTTCTCTCAGTGCTTTAGGAAAGAAGGCAGCATGATAGCCAACTTTTCTGAGACTGAAGCTTTGTTCTTAGCACTATGTTAAGGATAGCAAAGGAGGCCGACTAGCTATCCAGGTGGGTTCATTTGTGTGTCTATGTGTGGTGTTGATAATCATCATGATGATTACAGTCATACCTTTATTCATTCAATTTTGAGGCATTATTCGGTGCTTTACTTACTTCTCAGACCACCTGATATAAAATAACTCACCCAATTCCACCCATTCCCTATTGCCTATTCCTCCACTGCGCTTCACTAATTCTTCTCACATTGTCCTTACCACCATGTGACATAATAAATACATACTTGTTCATTTTTTTAATGTAAGTGATATATTTGTTGTTTATATATTAAATGTGAAAATAAAGTTAATGATTTATTATTTCTTATACAATGTATTTCATTTAAAGTAAAATATCTCTCTCTGGATTTCTCTCTCTCTGATAAACTTTTCACCATCGTGGTTGCCATGGAGGTGACACTGCAAAGTGATTTGGTAGGGATTTCTGTTCTTTAGAACTGAATTCAGTGAAGAAAGCTACACAAGATACTTCCATCCAAAATAATAACAATAAAAATAACAATGATAATATATACTATATAGAGTTAAGATATTACAGATATAATATGAAGTTAGGTGGTGTGGAATCAGATGACCTTTGCCTCTCTGGTCTTGAATGATATGGCTTACATTTGAGATTCGGTTTTATGTACGAAAGCTCATAATGATAGTGGTATTTATGAGCCACAGGACAGTAGTTCAGACTATAAAATAACATAATTGAACATTTGTTACAAACTAGAATATAGAATATTATGGACAGTTTGGAGTTCTACCTTCAGATTTTTACTGAAGGATGAAAGTGGGACTCCCAAACCAGACAGGTAACTGAGGGAAGCAGGCCAGGTAATGTCTATTGGCAACTTGGAGCAAACAGGTGCTGTCTGAGGTGACTGCCACTCACAAACTCCAGCCAGTGTTTCCACATGAGAATGTGGACCCAGGTAGCCGTATCTTCCAGGAGTCCACATTTGGTATAAAAATCTTCCCATTTTTAAATGTCATGCAATTAATTTAAAATTTGAAATCATTCTGCAGACCAAAGTAACATACATGTGGTCTGGATATAAACCCTGGGCCACTAGGACTATCTCTGGACTCTAAAATGTGCCTTGGGTTGTGAGAGTATCAGATTCTACCAAACTTCCAAAGGAAATTAAGTAGTAAATCAAATTTGATATGCACAATACTTTTATAGCTTAAACACAATATTACAACTCAATTTCCTTTGTATTAGCAATGGGAATTTTATAAACATAAACTATTAATATGATATTATCACTTAGCAGAATTATGTAATACCTCCTTGATTTTAAGTCATGGATGAATAAATAATTTAAGTAAGCTTATTGATGAAATCTACATAGTTAAAATTCATTAACCTTGTGTCATTTAATACTTTGCATCTAAGTTGTGATTTCTTTTTTAAAATATAAATATAGATACTAACCTTGTAGGCAGTATAGAGAATGGGTGTGGGCCTGAGCTCTTGGGATCAGCCTAGGCAAAAATACTAGTTCACCATTTACTACCATGTAACCATAGCCAGATTAGTTAATCTTTCTAAGTTTAATGTCCCCCTTTGTAAAATAAAGTTAAAATTTGCCTACTTCATATGATTGTGAAGATTCAGTGACACACTTACCCAGGTGTCTGTCTTACAGTTGTGATAATTGTCATTGTCACCATCATCATAATATCATTGTCATAATTACATTGTGAGCAGACTTATTAGCCAGCCCTAGTGCTCTGAAACATAACTAGAGGCATGAAAGCAAGTCATAACATTTTTTTCACAAGCCAAAACATGTTCCATAATGGCTGTGGCTCTTTGTTCATTGTAGTCTCACACAATTTTTTAAAAGCTCGTCAAGCTATTTTTGGTAAAAGCACAAAATTTGGACTGGTTGTGTAAATGACCAACTGTGATCAACATCTAACAATATTGAAAAGTCACAGCTAGAAGCAATGGTAGAAAGAGAAAAGCCATTAAAGTCAGAAACCAAAACTGAAAGCACAGCATTGTAAGGCCACTTAGGTGCAGCAGCAAACACTTCCGCACACTGTAATTGTCCCTCTGGGCATCATTAGACTGCAGTATGGTATAATAATTGATCATAATGAACCGGAGTCATTAAAAAAACTTCAAGTCATGTTCAAAAACTTCTTTTTAAGGCACCAGGAAAAAGTAAAATGTAATTTCAAAGTATTTCTTTAAAAATATTAAATTTTTAAATGTTGTTTTAAGGATTAAGTTAAAGTTTTCTGTCAACCTTGTTTTAATGAGGGATTACTTTGTTTCCCCTCCTATGTGGAGTAAGTAAAGCATCCCTGTACTTATTATGTTTTAAATTATCTAGTGCCAGACATTTTATTAATCAGTTACTAAATTAACTACTCTACTTACTTTGTATTTTAAATCCAGGAACATCTTATATGTTTCTTAGGATCTTATTTCATGGTGCTTTGCTCTGAGGGGAAAGCAGATTTTTATTCTCAGAACATTTACTCTAAATTAATTTTTTTAAAATCTTTCCCAATAATGAAGTTAGGTGACAAATTTTTCAGTGTAATCACTAACCTATCTTCTGTAATATGACCTGGTTTAACTCAGGCAAGAAAGGCCTGCTTAGTTGTTACAGCCTCCCCTTTCTTCTGCTTTGTGTGGCCCCTGATGTGGCAGTGGTTATGAAGAGGAAAGCACATCTTTGTGCTCGTTGTGCTGATGCCCCATCTGGTATAGCATTTGCCCCTGATGTTTTTCTGTTTTGACAAAGTGTTGTTATTGATGGTTTGCCTTATGGTAAGCTAGCATGGGTTTGGTAGGCCTCTGGTTTGTCTTCCTAGCTTCTGCCATGAGCTCATCTACTAGTTTGTGTGGTTACATTGAAAGATTATCAGAAAAAAAGCTGATCTTTCTTTTTCCTACTTTTTCTGGAAGCAAACCTTACAAGAAGAGAATCCAGGGAGCTTAGTGATAAAATGCAATGTACTCAGAAACAGGGGATGAATAGAACAAACACTGTTAGCTCATAGAGGTGGTGAGAGACGCACCTGGTGCTGATGTCCTTGCTGGCCACTTGGTTTAGGAGACAGTTCTGCTGCCAGGCTGCTGGTTGTGGGTCAGAGGGAAGAATGGGAAATTATAGGTCAGGTGTGCATGAAATAAGCATGTGAAATAGAGACCCAATGGTCCTGCTGAGGCACATAGAGCAGCACTGTCCAAAACAAATATAATGCAAGCCACGTGTGTAATTTAAAATATTTTAGTAGCCATATTAAAAATATAAAATGAAACAGGTAAAATAAATTTTAATATTTTATACTTAACTGTATATATACAAAGTATTATTTCAACATGTAGTCAGTAGAAAAACGATATAAAACTAAGTTACAAAGAAGATATTTTACATTTTTGGGGAGTAAATCTGGCATGTATTTGGCACTTAGAGCACATCTCAATTCTGATGTTAAATTTTCATCAGAAATACTTAATATATATTTAAAGTTCATAAATTTACAGTGGAAAAGTAGACTCACATACCCAACTTGTTCCAAACATGTTTAAGTTTTGCAGTAATGGAACAGAATATTTGTTTTTAAATTTAAATTTATATCAATATAAAATACAATTAAGAATCCAGTTCTGCAGTTTCTCTAGCTGTATTTCCAGGGCTCAGTTGCCCTATGTGGAGTGTATTGAGCGATGCGTTGAATGATGCAGGTGTAACAAGTAGACTGAATGCTCATGCTACTATGGCTTTGTAATTCATTAGATTGGATAAGTCTACATCAATTTATTGAGTTAGTTGGTTGAAATGCCATTTTGATTTTCAATAAACCCTTACGGCAGTTATGAACTAAAAAGTTTATGGAAACTACTAAATTCCTGTTTCTTAAGAAATTGATGATGAACATGTAACAAAATGTAACATGTAACATTTAACAAAATGACATTTATCAACTACTAGCTTAGAACTGTTTTATACAACTAGCAGCGTAATAAACACCAATTTGTCAGCCAATAAACACACATAAATAATTATTTTGACATTCTTTTTCCCTCTTATAAATGACTCAGGCATAAGTAACTTTGAATGATTTAGTTATCCTGGGATTAAGATGAAATAAATAATTTAGCAACATATTCTGTTGCAAATAATATAAATGCAATTATTCTTTCTCCTTTATATTTTAAAGAATAGATTATTTGTTTAAATGATACATAGCATAGATTACTATGAAGTAGATCATTCAACTAAGAATGAATTTTATCACGAATTTTCAAAGAAATTTATTTATTTAAATAGATTTTGTAAATATGTCAGAATCATTTACATATAGAAAACAATGTTTGTTAGCAGTAATGAAGAAACTGTCACTGGCTCTTTGACATTTCTCCTAACTTTGGAAAGAGTTTCTGTTCTCTGTTATTTGCCATCCTTTCATTGTGATCATATGAATAAACTAGTTTTTAAATTTTCCAGAGCTCTTGCCTTCAGTGTTGGAGTCCACAAGTTTGCATCTAGGCTTTTCTTCATGTTCCTATCTGTGTGCTTTTCTGGAGTTATCTCTTCCATGGCTATGACATTCATTCTTTCAACAATTAAGTAGTACTTTCTTATTGTAGAGACTGTGCTAGACCTGGTCACCTTGAAGAAGAGAAAGACCTGGCTCCTATTTTTAGGAAATAAAAAGTCTAATGAGGATGAGATACAATACACAGGCTAACGTGACACAGGGTGACATATTAATAGTTGAAAACACAGGTAAGAGGGCCACCTGAGTCTGAACAGGGAGTGGAATTGTCATAGAAGCCTCTGGAAGAAATGGCCCCACCCTGTCCCTAATTTGTGGTGGACAAATCATGTAAACTGTGTCTCAGATTCTTCATCTTTAAAAAGTTCTTAGAATAATTCCTGGCATATAGTAAGAATTAGTATTGTTTCTTACAACTGTCATGGTTTGTCCTAAAATCAAACTTCCTTGTTGAGCTCAAATTTATGTATCATACAAACTTTGAACA
The DNA here is from genome assembly GCF_000956105.1 of Propithecus coquereli. Lineage (NCBI taxonomy): Eukaryota > Metazoa > Chordata > Mammalia > Primates > Indriidae > Propithecus > Propithecus coquereli. Next base: position 1,268,752 of record NW_012147078.1, on the reverse strand, counting down.
TACATTCATTTACTCCTTATAATTCCTCTTTTACTTCCCAATTATTTTTCAATTTCAGGTTCTTTTTCCTACTCCTCACCCTGTGTTAAATGCTATTATTATCCACCTCCATTCTCTGTTCTATTACATGTTAATGTGTTTTTTTATTATACCAATTCTTGGATTGCAGTGTTATTTTATTAAGTTTACATTTCTTCTCTCTCTTTTTTTTTATTTCAGAATATTAGGGGGTACAAATGCTTTGGTCACATAAATGCCTTTGCACCACCCGAGTAACAATTACAAGCATACCCATCCCCCAGACAGCACGCACCATACCCATTAGCTGTGAATTTACACATCCACTCCTCCCCCCACCCACCTGCCTGATCCCTGATGAATGTTACTTCCATATGTGTGCATAAGTGTTGATCCATGAGTACCAATTTAATGGTGAGTACATGTGGTGTTTGTTTTTCCACTCTTGTAATTCTTCACCTAGAAGAATGGGGTCCAGCTCCAACTAGGATAATAGAAGAGGTATTAGTTCCCCATTTTTTTATGGATGAGTAGTACTCCATGGTAATATATACCACATTTTATGAATCTACTCATGTATTGTTGGGCACTTAGGTTGTTTCCTCATCTTTGCAATTGTAAACTGTGCTGCTATAAACAGTTGAGTGCAGATGTCTTTTTTATAGAATGTCTTTTTTTCCTTTGGGTAAATACCCAGTGGTGGGATTGCTGGATCAAATGGGAGTTCTACTTTTAGTTCTTTCAAGTATCTCCATACTACTTTCCATAGAGGTTGTACTTAGTTTGCAGTCCCACCTGCACTGTATGAGTGTTCCTATCTCTCCACATCCATGCCAACATTTGTTGTTTTGGGACTTTTTGATGAAAGCCATTCTCATTGGAGTTAAGTGATATCTCATTGTGGTTTTGATTTTCATTTACCTGATGATTAGAGATGTTGAACATTTTTTCATATGTTTGTTGGCTATTAGTCTATCTTTTGAAAAGTTTCTATTCATTTGTTTTCCCACTTTTTAATAGGGTTGTTTGTTTTTTTCCTTGCTGATTTGCCTGAGTTCTTTACAGATTCTAGTTATCAGTCCTTTGTAGGATGTATAGCATGCAAAAATTTTCTCCCATTCTGTAGGTTGTCTATTTGCTCTAATGATTGTTTCCTGGGCTGTGCAGAAGCTTTTTAATTTGATCGGGTCTCATTTATTTATTTTTGTTGTTGCTGTGATTGCTTTGGGGATCTTCCCCATAAATTCTTTGCCTAGGCTGGTGTCTATAAGAGTTATTCCAACATTTTCTTCTAGAATTCTTATGGTTTCATGTCTTAGGTTTAAGTCTGTTATCCACCATGAGTTTATTTTTGTGAGAGATGAAAGGCGTGGATCCTGCTTTAGCCTTCTTCATGTAGCCATTCAATTTTGCCAGCACCATTTATTGAATAGGAATTCTTTTCCCCAGTGCATGTTTTTGTCTGCTTTGTGCAAGATCAAATGGCAACATGAGGAGGGTTTTATATCTCAGTTCTCTGTTCTGTTCCATTGGTTTGTGTCTCTGTTCTTGTGCCAGTACCAGGCTGTTTTGGTTACTATAGCCTTGTAGTATAGCTTGAAGTCTGGTAAATTGATGCCTGTCAATATGTTCTTTTTGCTTAAGCTTTCTTTTGCTATATGGGGTCTTCTCTGTTTCCGTACGAAGAGGGTAGAATTATTTTTCTAGATCTGCGAAAAATGATGTTGGTATTTTTACAGGGATTACACTGAATCTGTAGATTACTTTGGGTAGTATACACATTTTAACAATGTTGATTCTGCCAATCCATGAGCATGCTATGGTTTTTCATGTGTTTATGTCTTCTGCTATTTCCTTCCTCAATGTTTCATAGTTTTCCCTGTAGAGGTCTTTCACCTCCTTAGTTAAGTATACTTACTTTTCTTTTCTACCACAAGCAAGAATATAAGTTTAAGCAGGGCAAAGACCATGTTTGTTTTATTCCCTTCTGTATCTCTCAGAACTGGAATGGTGCTTGACTCATTTAAACCCAGATTTGTTGAATGAATAAATAAATGAATACCTTTATGCTTTCTAACCCTCCCAAATTAGAATATAGGTCTTATACATCTTATAACCCTATTGCTTAACAAGTACCTCAGAGTCTGCCAGAGAGTAAACTGTCAAATGTTTGTTCGACTGAGTAGAAATGAAATCCATTATCTCTATGAAGTAATACTTTTTCGATAGTTTAGGCCCTTTTATACCCAGATATAGAAAATAGCACTTCAGTTCATTAATGAAGTAATAATGGGACCCAGATTTATCACAGCTCTTTGTTCCATGTAACTACTTTTGGAAAGTGGGAAATGATCCACCAGGGAGGACAGTTCAGCAGTATATCAATAACTGTGTCACATGAAGAGTGTTTAGTGCTTAAATAGATTTGGAAAACCCTAAATTAAATCAAATTCAACACATTTCTTTATAATTGAAATTCTTAGAATCTTTAATTAGCTAATGTGCATTTTGAATCTTCAAGTAAGAGCTATACAATAATACTTCATTTCTCAAATTTCTTTGATCACGAAGCACTTCAATACACATTTAAAGAGGTATAACAAAGAGACTGGATATAGATTACGGGGTTTTGAGGGATCTGGCTCTGATCTCATTATTGACATCTTTTCTCCTCTCTCACTAAGCTCTAGCCACTGTGGTGCTTTTACTGTACTGGGGTCTTTGTGCATGCTTTTCCCTCTGCCTGGAGTATTCCTCTGGTATGGCCTTTTTCTCTTTATTTTCTGGTCTTCGGTATAAAACCCTCTTCATCTTAACTTTGCCAGTCTAACATCAGTCTGCCTCGGATGTCGTTGATGGCTTCCTTTTTTTTATCCTTCACCTGTTTATCACAATCTGTAGTTAAAAGTTGTAGTTACATTTGTGTCTTATATTTTAAAATACTCCTAACTTATTTTTTTAATATTATCTTTAAGAGATAATCCATTATGTAAATGTGCATTTCCAAATTCCATATTACAACATTGTCAATGGTTGTTTTACTTTTCTTTTTTTTTTTGTAAAAATATTTCATCTGAATCTTATGTCCTTGAAAGAAAATAAAAAAATTTACTACTACTTTAACCAACACAGGTATAGTGATAACAGCATGAGGTAGAGAGGGGAGGAGATTAGAATAGATGGGCTTTGGCATTCAGGCCCTGCTGTTTCAGAGGTATGGGCTGTTTCTTAGAGAGTAGTGCCTGTCATTATCTTTAAATTGTTTACTTCATTGAAATCTTTCATTTTCATCTCTTGTTTACCCTCCCTAAACTACCATCAACATGGAGTTCTATTTATTTACAGTATGCATTTGTAAAAATGAAGCTTCTTTACTGTTATTTCCTCAAGCAGAAAATAATAGCAGAGCCTGCTTCAGAATTTACACTTCTTTAAACAAAACAGCTTTTCCCAATCAGCCCATCAAAGGTTTGTCTGGCTGCCTTTCTTCCTTTCCTACTTCTCTTTATGTTCTCTTTCTCACTCTCTCCCTCCCTTTTCTAATAGATCTCAGCTGTACATATGGCAATTAAGCTTTGTAATATTTGAAAAAATACAGCCCAAAACCAGGAATAAAAGGTGAAGGATTTTATTTTTGTTTGTGCTCATCAATTTCAGGAAAGATGTAAAGGAAAAGTTACCTGTATGTTCTTTTGAAAAGTTTTAATGTTATAGACAATAATGGACACAAGCAATCAAGGCGTAAAATATTAAAAGATCATAGCCAATGCAAAAATAAGAACCTTGGAGCCAAATACTCTGAAAAGAACCATCCTTAGTGTCTAGAATCTTAGATAGTGATCTCGGAATTGATAACAACCTGAGAATATCTCCCCTCAAGGCTGGAGTGAAGCATTCTCTCTGTTCTGTTTCTTTCTTTTTCTTCCCTCCTTTCTTTTTCTCCCTCTCTTCCTTTTTTTTTTTTTAAATAACACAAGGAAGGGCAAGATTCTGAGGCAGAGAAGGATTTGGATATGTGTCAGGAAAAGTGTTGCTGTGATTTTCTCTTAGGGTCCTCCGCTTTGTCTTCCTTATGGTTGGCTTTTCTCTGCTGTGCTGATTATTTTAGCATGTAGAAAAAATTGGCTGCAGCTAGAAAGTTGCCTTAAGAAATGTGAACCTGTGAGGGTATTTTAGCATAAACTTAGACAATTCACAAACACTGGGAATGAATCAGAGTGATACTTGGTCCTTTATCTACTCTTTATGCTGGATACATGAACATCCTATAGAAAGTAGAAATCTAACTTTAGCATTGTGTGTGTGTTTAAATTGTGTTACTGTATAGATACGAACTAGTTCATGTGAATATCCAACTAGGTTGTTGTCTTGTGTTTTCTCATCATTTATATACATGTTTGTGTGTATGTGTGTGTATGTGTGTGTGTGTGTCTATCACATCTAAAATCCAAAAGTTTATACAGGTTAATCATAGATTATTTAATATTTTGGATCTTTGCTGATAACTGCACTTTATAATCTCAGCACACCTAAACTTTATAGACAATAGGGCAAGAATATACATTTCTAGACTGTGCAAGTATGCAGTTTTGCTTTCAAAATAGATATAAAATGTTTCTGTATTGAAACATTTGTAAAGTATCTTTCGAAGACATGTTTGCATGTGTATGTGTGTATAAAACTTGAGTGATCTGCCTTTTAAAATGAATATTACATGTTGGGAGCAGGAGGCTTTATGAAAGATGTTGATGCTTATGGGATCTGCTTGTGAGATCAAATATTAAAAATAAGTCTGGCACACAACAGATGTTGACCTAACAAATTAACTAATTTAACAAAAGTTTGAGTACTTACTGGGTATCCAACATTCTTGAACCCTGGAAATGAAGCAGTGAAAAAACTACATCAGATACCAGCCCCCAGAGCTCTATGCTTTGGTGGGGAAGACAGATAATACAAAGTAAATTTCCAGGTTGTGACAGGCATCGTGAATAAAAATACAGCCAGCTAGAAGTATTCAGTGTTACGTTGTATGGTGACTATCTGTTAGTGGGGTCAAGATAAGCATTTCTGAAGAGGTTATGTTTAAGCAGAGACCTGAATGAAGTGAGGTGCAATATCAAATCCTGGGGAATGCGCAAACAGTGAGGAAAAAAGCAATCGTGAAGTCCCTGTGGAGGGAATGGACTTGGTGTGTTCAAAGGAAGGCCAGGGAGATGTAGATTAGTAAGCAACGGAGAATTTCAGGAGACTCCAGGGAGTTTGGCAGTTTTCAGATCATGTAAAGCCTCGTAGGCCCTTGTAAGGAGATTGGATTTTCTTCTACTTTATTCAGTTTATTCTGTGTTTGATGGAAAGCCGTTTTAACAGCTTTTTAAAGGCTTGGGTCACGGGAATGTTGTGACATTACTGAAAAGATCATTCTGCCTACTGTATGATAAACTAGGAGGGAGAGGGATGTTGGGCAGGTGTGAAATTGGTGGGCAGATTTAAGAAGCATTTGCACTGCAGTAGTCCAGTGAGAAATTGTCTTGAATCAGAATGGTAGCACTGAAGGCTGTAAGATCAGTTGAATTGAAAGCGTAATACATTTTGAAGGTAGAACTGATAAAACTTGCTGAGTGATTGGTTGTATATGAGGGGAAGAAGGAAATTAATCCTAAGTTTTTCACCAAGGGGTAAATGGGCTTTTGAAAATATTAATAGCACCTGTATACCTTCTGGCATGAGGTAAAGTGTAGCCACATACAGAACTGTGGAAAACTGGGAGGAGAGGGATTTGGGGGAAACTTAACAGGTTAATATTGGATATCATAAGTTTGAGATGCCTGTTTGCCATATACATAGAGATATTGAGTAGGCAGTTAAATATAAGAGCCTGGCATTCAGTGGAGAAAACCGACAATTTGAGTCAGAAATCATCTCTTTATAGAAGACATCTGAAGTTGTGAGATGGTATCAGAACACCTGAAGAGTGATGGTGAAGAGAGATACGGTCTAGCTGTTGAGCTCTGAGTCTCTCTAACATGAAGTCAGGAAGGAAAAACAGAAACCAGCTAAGAATATAGGAAAGGATCTGCAGGGAAGTGGGAGGACCATGAGGCGTATGAAATAAATGTGTTTTAAGAAGGCAGCAGGGTCAAAACGCCAGCTGCGTCTACAGGGTTTAAGTTGGATAAGAATTGAGAATTAGCGATTGATTTAGCCTGATGGTCATTTATTTGGACTAAAAAGGGTTTTGGTGGGATTTTTGGACTCATATTCCAGATTGGATGAGTTAAAAAGAGAATGGGAAGTGAGAGAGTGAAGGCAGCAAGTGTAGATAACTTACATGAGAGAATATTCATTAAAGGGGAGTAGAAAAGTGGATTGGTAGCTGGAAGAAAAATCAAAGTCAAAAAGTTACTTTTAAGATAGATATTTCAGCTGATGGGATCAAACCGATAGAGAAGGGAAAGTTGATGAGTCAGTAGAACATTGGAAGCTATAGATGCACACTTTCTGAGAAGGAAAGGGAAGATGGGACTTTGGTGTATTAACAGACGATTGGTCTTAGAAAAATTCAGGGGCAATTAATCTGATATATTAATAATAAGGAGGCAGTATATGAGTTTTATTCAGGGAGGTAGGCAGATTTGATGGGATATTGTTAATGTTCTCTGATTGCTTCTGTTTCCTCATTTACATAAAAGGCAAAGTGATTAACACTTGAAAGTGAGAAGAGAGAGGTATTCAAAAGTCCAGGTAAGAGGAAATTTAGAACTGTAGTCTGAGAAAATCGGAAAGTTCTTTCACTAAAGAAATGTGGTGGGTTTCCTGAGTGATTTGAATTTAAGGATCAAGTTTTGCTAGGACTAGGAGAGTGATGTAAGGATATAATTACTATGACAGACCATGGGAATCCTATGTTGGATAAGCACAGACAGGGTAACAGAAGTTGGATAGTAGGTAGTGAAGGCATGGCAGGAGTATTGTCCTGCTGAAGGAGAAGTGCTGGGATGAGGGAACTGCTTGTTTTGGCTTATGAGGCAGCCTGGCAAAGAGAAGCAGAAATGCTCTGACTTTGCTTAAATCACACCCAGAACTCTTTGAAATCCAGGAGAAGGGGAGTCTCTTAGGAGTCCTTCAATAAATGTCCGAATGACAGGTGTGCTCTATTTTCCTTAAATTTTTATATAATTAACTTTTCCAAAAGGATAACAACTACACAAAAAGAATAACAATTTTCCAGGCCAAATCTATTAAGTGATAGTATTAAAGAATAAGCCACAGCAGAAAGTATAATATTAATATAAGTATAATATTAATTATGTATATTAATTATGTATATTAATTATTAAAGTATATTAATTATGAGGTAAACTTTAGAGACAATTGATTTGAATATACTCAATTCATCACTAAATATATTCTTCATATTGTTACTAGAGTAAGCCTTCTCAAATGTAGATTTGATGTGCAAATCACAAATGTAAATCATTGTAACAGAATACCTGAAACTGGGTAATGTATAAAAAACAGGAATTTATTTCTTGTGGTTATGAAGGCTGAGACATCCAAGGTCATATCTGATGATGGCCTTCTTGCTGATGGAGACTCTGCAAGAGCCCAGAAGTGGCACAATCCTCTCACTTACTGAGTCTATGATTTTACACATGCCATTTATTTTCCTTTGGAATACTCTCCCTTTCTACTTTGCTTATGAGTTATCTTATACTTTAAGACCAAATATCTATTTAATATCTCCCCTTATAGGAAACCCTCATCAAAACCTTCCTATCCTCTATCTGTGTCCCCTGACCCCCACCTTATTCCAACTTAATCTGGACTCCCCTTCTTACTTAAATACTACATTTATAGGTCTAATATTGTATATATTACGTTAAAAAAAACCCTCCTCATTTTAGTCGTTCTCTGGACTGCATGGTACTTCAGTGACCTGCCTTTTGACTTTATTTACACAGCATAGGCTTGCTTTTGAATAAATACTTGTTAACTATTAGAATTTTTTCTAAAATAAAAGTATATATCCTTAGAGAATACTCTCTAAATTTCATGAGCTATTTTATAGCAAGATGCTTTGCCATTTCCTTTGGCTTTTGTTATTAAAAATTGCTTCTATTTCAAAATATTTTCATCTTCCCATGCTGCCATATATTA
>NW_012147078.1:1229267-1259604 GCF_000956105.1 Propithecus coquereli | reverse complement strand
ATGAATGAGAATTACATGTTCCTTGCAATAGATGACAAAATCATAAATATATTAATGTTCTATATGTTGCATTATTTTGATATAGTTTAAAGGTCATCTTTTAAAAAGTATCTATTATACAAGTCCAAAGATGTCTAGGAGTATATTAGGTAAAGCAGTTTTTCAGGCCCAGAAAATGCCTGCTGAATAGATTTACAAAGGGCAAATATCAATAGAGGAACACCAATGCCTCTGTCTCTAGTCCTAACTTTTCCACTAGTATGTGAGTAACTAACTAATTCTCCTTTCTCAAAGACTTTCTCTACATGGGTAAATTGAAGATTGGCCTAAACTCATCCCTCCTCTTTTTTATACAAAGAAAAATTCAGCATAGGATATACATCATCAGTGAAATTTCTGAGCTGTGAGAGAGAAGTGGGGAAGCAAAACTGCCAAGGTGAACTGGAGTGGGAGGAAACAGGTACTGACTGAGAATGTCAAAGGCAAAAGAAACTTCTCACTGCTATTTAAAGTTTATTTTTCTATGTTCTTTCTAAAACTTAGCATGATAAATGATCCTCCTCCATGGTATCAGGTGGAATCATTGAGCATAGAGTTGGAAGGGTTTTCTGAGGTCAATTAGCTCATCCTCTCTCTAAGAGTAGGAATCACTTCTCTGCACTGTTTTTCATAATGTATAATTTTCTGCCAGTTTTTTAAAAACAGTTTGTCAGTACCTAAAAAGTGTTATAGCATGATCACTAAATTATTAAATATAAGGCAATTTATTCTAAGGCTGTAAGCCTATTGTATATTGAAATACTTTGTGCATTAAGATATTTCTTACAATCTTATTAATTAGAAACCAGAGAAAATATCCTTCTGGAATGATGGGCAAATTAAGAAATTCTCAGATGAAAGAAAACAAAGAGAATTCATTGCCACAAATGAATTCTTCTATCCTAGAAGAATGGCTAAGGGAAATTCTCTGAACAGAAAAGAGAAAATAAAATAAGGAATACTACATTGTCAGGAAGGAATAAAGAAAATGGAAACAGTAATAATATGGATAAATGCAATAAGGTTTCCTTCTCTTTAGTTTTCAATTTATGTCACTGTGCAGACATCAACATGATAACAAGGTAGTAACTAGGAAGAACTCTACATACATAAATTTGACAGCTTAGATGAAATGGATCTGTTCTTAAAACCCACTACCAGAACTCACCTAGTACAAAATAGATAACTTGATTACTCTATAACTAATGAAATTATAAATTAATGAGATTTAATTTATAATTTGAAAGTACCTAAAATAAGAAATGTACAAGTACCAATATTTTCAGTAGATAATTTTATGAAACATTTAAGGAAGAATTCGTGCTAATTTCATAAACTCTCTTCCAAAAAATAGAAAAAGAAGGAATACCTCCTAATTCATTTTATAAAGCCACTCTTGCCCTGATACCAGAACCAGATAAAAATAGTAATAAAAGGATAACTACAGATCAATGTTCCTCATGAATATAGATACGACATTCTTAACAAGATATTCAGCAATGTATAAATACAATTTTATACCATAACCAAGTAGAGTTTATTCCAGAGATCTGAGGCTTTTTCAATATTTAAAATCATTTCATGCAAATGAGCATATTATATATTTCTAGTAAAGAACAAGAAAAACATATTAATTGATGCAAAAAAGTATTTTATAAAATTCAACATGCATTTAAAATAAAATGGCTCAGAATACTAGGAATGGAAGGGAAATTTCCTAAATTTGATAAAGAACATGTACTAAAAATGTAAATCCAACAATATATTAATACTTAGTAGCTGAAAACTAAATTCTTCCCTTCCAAGTTTCAGAGCAAGGCAAAGATGTCTGCTTTCACCATTCCTGTTAAACATAGTGCTGGAAGTTCTAGCCAATGAAACAAAGCAAAATAAATAAATTGAATAAAAGGGAATAAAAGATATAGAGATCAGAAAATAACAAATAAAACTGTCTTCTGTGTGAATGACATAATTGGCTATATAGAAAATCCCAAGGAGTCTAAACAAACAACCTCACCCAAAATTTAATACACGAGTTAAGCAAGGTTGTAGGATATAAGAAAAATATTAATAAAAGCAATTGTATTTCTATATACTAGTAATGATAATGTGGTCATGTCATTAAAATCTAATAAAAAACATACAATTTATAAATGCTTTTTCTTTACCTCTCTCCCTCCCACCCTCCCTCCACATCTTCTCTCTCAAAAGAAATATTTAGGTGTAAATCTAATAAAATATATATAGGAATGTGTGCTGAAAAGTATAAAATACTGATAAAAAATAAAAATATCTAAATAAATGGAGATGCATACTATGCTCATAGATTATATGACTCAAAATAGTAAAGATATCATTTTGCTTCAGATAAAAAGCAGTTTAAAACAATTTCTATCAAATCTCAGATTTTTTATAGACATAGACATAGAAAACGCTATTCTAAAATTATATGGTAACTAGATCTCTTGTAAATGAGTAATAAAGTGGGAGGAATCAGTCTCCCCAATTTCAAGACTTATCATATAGCTACAGTATAGCTACAGATCCAAACTGTGGTGTCAGTGGAGGGACAGGCACACAAAATGATGGGACACAATAGACAATCAGTAGACCTACACAAATATGCCCAATCGATTTTTTACAAAAGTATAAAAGCATTTCAATGGAGGAAAGATTGATTTTCCAACAAACTCAACTAGCAAATGGCCAGAAGATAGAATATATAGATGGCCAATAGGCAGATGAAAATGTAGTCAACATCATTAGGGAAATGCAAACTATAAGTATGATGAGATATCACTACATATATGTTTTAGAATGGCTAAGATAAAAAATGATGATTTCACCAAATGCTGGTAGGATTAAGGAAGACTGGATCATTCCTTGTGAGCAGAACAGTGTGGTAGTTTTTTTTGTAAAACTAAATATGCAACTGCCATATAGCCCAAAATTGCACTCCTGGGTATTTATCCCCCCAAAATTAAAGCTTTTTTTCTTTTTCACACAAACATATCTGCATGAATGTTGATAGAGATTTTATTAATAGCAGCCAATACTGGAAAACAATTGAGGTGTACTTTGGTGGATGAATGGTTAAACAGAGTGTGGTATAGCCATACCATGGAATAGCACTTGGCATTAAAAAAAAAGGAATAGTCTATTGATGCATGCAACAACTTGGATAAACATCCAGAGTATTATGCCGAGTAGACAAAGCCTGTCCCCAAAGGGGACATAACATACTATTTGATTCCTTTTATATATCATCGTTTTAGTGACAAAATGAAGAAATGAAGAACAAATTAGTGGTTGCCAGGGGTTAAGGGTAGTGGTAGGAAAGCAGGAATGACTATTGTGACTGTGAAAGGGCAGGGAGAAATCCCTTTCTGTTTATATAATTGTTCTGTATCTCGAATGCATCAATGCCAATATCCTGGCTGTGATCTTATGCAATAGTTTCCCCAATGTTATCATTTGGGTAAACTGGGTAAAGTATATACAAGATCTGTCTGCATTATTTCTCATAACTTCATGGTAACTCTACAACTATCTCAAAATAAAAAGTTTAATTTAAAAAAAATCCCTCTTTACATAGGAATTATAAAGTGGCTAGAAAAAAATATACCAAACAATAATTATTTAATTATTCCCTCTCAAGGGCATTTGGATGTAGTCTTCATTTTCAAAAAACATATTGACAAAAAAAAACATATTGACATAGGTTATACCTTTCAAATAGATTCTTAAAAAGTAATTCGTATTTGAATTTAGTCAAATCAGCGACTTCTTATGCTTATACAGTCGTTTAGAACATCAATACCAACTAAGATCATTTTGGCTCAGAGCCAAACCTCAACTTCAGAGTTCAGAAATTATGGCACTTTTCCCCCCTAGATTATATTGAGCTATAGGAAACAAACACTAAACTTGTGAGAGGAAGATATAAAAAATGGTTGATCTAATAATACTAGATGAATTAGAGATTTTCAAAGTAATTGGGCTCCTTGTGTTCACTAAGCAATTTACCTTTTTTTGTTCCAGAGTTTGTGAATACAATAAGTAATTTTAAGAGTTTTTAAATGAGCATGGAATTAACTCTACAGGATATCCCAAAAGTCTCCATACAAAGGAAAAATTTTGAAAAATTTCGTAATGAATATTTTGTAAGTAAAATTTCATTTAACTGCAATTTCCCATTTTCCCTATGTATGGTGACTTTTGGGACACCCAGTATAAGAGTTACATGGTCTTTCTAGACCCCTACCTATTTCTTACCATATACAAAAAACAAACAAAATGGGTTAAAGACTTAAATCTAAGACCTGAAACTATGAAACTGCTAGAGGAAAACACTGGGAAATTGTTCCAGGACATCAGTCTAGACAAAGATTTCTTGAGTAATACCTCAAAAGCACAGGCAACCAAAGCAAAAATAGACAAATGGGACCACATCAAGCTAAAGAGCTTCTGTGCAGCAAAGGAAACAATCAACATAGCAAAGAGACAACCATAGAATAGGAGAAAATAATTGCAACCTACCAATCTGACAAGGAATTAATAACTAGAATATGTACAGAGTTCAAACAGATTAATAGAAAAAAAATCAAATAGTCTAATTAAAATGGGCAAAAGATCTGAATAGACATTTCTCAAAAGCAGAATACAAATAGTTAAGAGGTAGATGAACAATCATTAGTCATCAGGGAAATACAAATCAAAAGTATAATGAGATATCTCACCCCAGTTAAAATGGCTCTTATGCAAAAGACAGACAATAGCAATTGCTGGCAAGCATGTAGATAAAGGGGAACCCTTGTACACTGTTGGCAGTAATGTAAATTAGTGCAATCACTCTGGAGAACAGTATTGAAGTTCCTCAAAAAACTAAGAACTACCATATGACCCAGCAATCCTATTGCTGGGTATATATCCAAAGGAGGGTATTTCAGTATATCAAAAAGACAACTGCACCCCCATGTTTATTGCAGCACTATTCACAACAGCCAAGATTTGGAACCAACCAAATTCCAATAAAGACTGAATGGATAAAGAAAATGTGGTATGTATACACAATCAAATATTATTTAGCCATAGAAAATAATGAAATCCCGTCATTTGTAACGTCATCGATGAAACTGGAGAACATTATGTTAGGTGAAATAAGCAAAGCACAAAAAACAAATTTCACATATTCTCAATCACACATGAGGGCTAAAAATTAAAGCTATTGATCTCATGGGGATAGAGAGTAGAATGATGGTTACTAGAGGATAAGAAGGGTAGCAGGGATGGGGAGGAATAAAATGGGGCTGGTTAATGGGTACAAAAATATAGTTAGATAAAGTGAACAAGATCTAATATTTGATTGCACAACAGTCAACAATAGGTTATTTTATATTTTAAAATAACTAAAAAAGTGAAATTGGAATGTTCCCAACACAAAGAAATAATAAATATTTGAGGTGATGGATATTCCAGTTACCTTGATTTGATTACACATTGTATTCCTGTAGCAAAACATCACATGTACCCCATAAATATATACAACCATTGTGACCCATAATAATTAAAAATACAATACAATTAAAGAGATGTAATTTTCGGAAAGTAAATGTCTTATGAACCCTTCCTACCTAACAAGTGCTGCTACCCCTATGACTGAAAAGTTTGGATTCATAAAGTAATGTTTTGTTCTTCCCAGTACTGCTGGATTAGTACTGACTAGTGCATATTATTAAGATTTGTAACCGTGTTTGCTTTTACCAGGCATAATACAGATCATTGTTTTTTCCCCAACACATTATTTTTCTTGAGATTTTTCTCCTATTTCTTCAGTACATCCTGGTTTTGACAATTCAGACTTGTCATGTTAATTTATTTGAGTTTTCCGTAACTCTCCATCAAAAAAGTTTTTATAAACTATGTCTTAGTTACATTTATTTCTAGCTAATGCTGTTCACTCTGTGCTAGTATTTATTTTACTCTGAGATGCTCTCTTTATCAGTCTGGAAGCTGTCTCATTGCAGACAGTTCTCATCCTAGAAAAATCAGACTCAAGGCTTTGAAAGGACCTCAATATCATAGTTTAGTCTTTTCTTTATCACTCCTAATTCACGTTGTCCTTGAATGTCTTCAGTAGTTTGAAATTCATCTAGTGAGGTAGCCCATTCCATGTTTGGATAGTTCTCTTCATTAGATTTTTTTCTTTAATATCGAGTTAAAAATCTGTCTACCAATTTGTAACCCATAGTAGCTCACAAAGCAGGTCAATCACTTTTCTAGATAGCTAGTGTGGCTTTGAGTGTTAGACCCTGGGGCTGCTTTTATTTCCGGAGTGTGTATTTCCATTTTCCTCCTATTGGTTTTCCTATTTCATTATGTGGTTTTGAATTCCTATTTATTAGCAAACTTGAATTTGTCTATATCCCCCTTAAATGTGGCATTCTGAACTGAATGTACTATAGTAGACGAGTTCTGACTTTTCATGTTATATTTTAGTCAAAAATTTCTTAGCCAGTGCCTGCTGTAGGAATGCTTTTACCACATCCTTGTTTGCTGTTTTATGCTTGAAAAGTTCAATTGTGTCAAAATACCTGTGTGTTAAGATTTGGTGGTGTTCTGTCTTCTATACTCCTAAATAAATTGTATACAAGGTAACAGGGCAAAAAAAAAAAAATCACTCTTTAGTAAAAAATATTTTTTTTTTACCTGATTTAATCTCCATCAAGAGTACTATAAAGACCACTTTTTTTTTTTTTAAGCCTCAGTATATATCTGGTCAAAATCTTAAAATCAATCATTTAATTTACATTGGATTTCAAAAGAAGGTCACTAGATTAAATGTCCTGCTGTAGTTAGTGAATGAAGGTTTATGTTAAAGGAGGGAAAGCAGACAACTTTTATGTTTTTAACAGGCTAAATTGGGAACTTGTCAGTGCTCACAATCCAGTTCTCCAAAATTATAAAACTGAACTTGAAAGCACCCTGGTCACCTCTGACCCACAGTGGAACACAGTGCCCACCACTGAAGAGGAAAGTGATACGGTTCTTTTCAAGTAGAGCCACCTGCAGTCACTGGTGTTATCCACAGGCCTTGGCGCTTCAGAAAGCTATTGTATTTTCGTTTCCGCCCGCCATTGGGATGACGGGGCTTCTGAGGTTTCTGGGCCACATTCAAACCTTTGTTTCTGAAAAGCCACATTAGAAATGTATATGCCACCCCCCATTAATCACAATCATTTTTATTTCTTTCTTGTTTTAATAAGATCATAACCTTTCAAAGAGGTCTTTCCTTATGAAGTGTTTATGAGAAACAAATGTAGGCCTTTTATCTATAAACATGACAAAATTTTATTCATGAAAATGCATTTGCCTTCAATGACTTACTACCTCTCTTTCATCTTTAAAAGAGATACTTTTCAGTTTATTTTAAAACTATTGCCAAAGATTAACAAGTGTCTGTAAAGCAAAGGATCTTTGAAATGATTCTTTGATTAACTTGCTATATCAAAGGTCAAGGAATTGTACCCTTCGGTGGTGTGGGGAGGAGTGGAAACATAAAGTACAGAGATGCTTCTGCTGGCTTAGGACCGCTGTTGTTGCTCCAGAGAAAAAGCAGGCCAATTTTGAACCAATAGTCCAGACATGTAACACGTGACATCGTAAGAATTGGAAAAAGTCACTGAATGATGAGAAGAGTTTATACTTCAGAGCAATACTAATTTTTGTATATTATTCATCATTTTCTTGATATTTTCACTTGTTTTTGTGGCTGTTTCATTCTCTGCTCACATTTGTATCTTTATTGATTTTTTAATACCCTTTTTCTCTTTTTTCCTCATTTATCCCTCGTGTAACTGGCTGTGAATGCATTTGAATAACATTTTTATATTAGTAATAAGTTCGGAGTGCCAAATTTGAGCTATTTGAGGTTCTCTTGTGGACAATTTATATCTTTACAATCACTAACATCTGCTTTAAAATATTCTAATGCTATACAGTTCTTTCCAAAGTAGGTTTGACGATTAGCAATCAATAATCTCAACAATGAAATGCGTTGTGATCGTAATAAATAAAAGAAAACATTTGTGAAAAAGTGGGCTTCTAGAAAAGGCAATTTTAGAGGGATTGGTACAAGTCCGTGAGCCGCCTGTGATAGTATCCAAAGATTTATTAAGTTCACTAATATTAATATATTAGTAATAAATAAAATAACAAGGGAAAGCAAAAAACAAACAAAAAAACTAAGAAGAAAACATTTTAGAAAATAAGATTTTAGAGGTAGAAAAGTGCCGTAGGCTATAATCATTGGTATATTTACTGTGTCTGAGAATAAAATATGACTTTAAAGTTTTCTGGCTTTGAGGTTGGAAGGACAGACCTAGACAAGTGTCCCGATCCTTCACTTATTTGCCCAAGAGATTCTGGAAACATTATTATCACCAGAGACAAAATGAAAGAATTCTGTAGAAACAGACCTTATTAAATAACCTTTATCTTTCTTTAGTCTCCCCATTTATTTTAGTTACTTTTCCACAATTGGCATTCTTTGTTAAATCCAACATATAAGCATGTGGGTTTTGCCACTTCTCTAGGTCTTTATTTCCTCATGAAAGCTTTCATGTCATGTAAAACTTATATTACATAAATATGTATGTCCTTTTCCTGTTAATCTGTCTTATGTCAATTTAATTTTTATACCTAGCTGGAGACCATAAGAAGGTAAAGGTAAAGATTTTGCCTTCCCTACACCCTACCATAAGTGTAATGAGAAAATTAAATATGATTATATGGATGAAGCATTTGATACATATGGACTCTCAGTAAAAGGTTGTTGTCTGTTATTTCTTTATCCCAGCCTGCACACTGCCAGCAGCCAAAGGCGAGAGGAAATCATCTTAAGGAGTTAACAGATATATCGTGACTCTCTCAGTTATTGTCTCACGTTGTGCATTCTTTGGGGGTCATTGAGTAATGTCGTGGGAAGTGTTCCCATGACAGTTCTACGTGTCAATGAAATAGCAAATATTGCAACCTTTTTCAGTGACCTTTAGTGAAGGTTGAAAGAGGTTGTGAAAATGTTATTCAGGAGGGCTTTTCTGAAAGGGAGAAAGATAGTGCTACCCAAATAAGCAGCTTTCCTGAATGCCTGATTTAATCAAATAATAACATTCAGAGTTTATATTTCTTAATAAAATGTCTCTCAAGAAGAGTTTTCAATTGAAGAATCACAGTGGATTTAACTAGATATTGCTTCCCCTTACTTTCCTTCCTTGTGCAAAGGTACTGATATATGCCATACCCCATAACCAGTGATTACATAGGAGGAGCCTGTATGGTTTAGATTACATAGTTTCTCAGTAGGAATCAGTGGTTTGGCATAGGAAAGTTTAATACTAATCCAGAACATCCTTGGTGGTTGTATGAATAGTGTCATGCTGATATTCTGAAAGAGAATATCAGATTCAGTGAGTATCCAATTTAGTGGTTTTTAACAACAAGAATTAATTTTGGTAAAAGTAAATTTAGTTCTAAAGGACTTGAGGGGACAATACAAAATTAATCATAGATGAACAGGAGTATAACATTCCTTGCTTAAGCCGTAGGCTCTTCTTATATATGACCCCATTTATCTATACATTTTATGTTGCTCTATGATAAACTTAAAAATGATAACAAATGCAATGGTACATAATTGCTATATAGAAAATAAATGAGAAAAATTTAAAGAAAACCAATAATAAACAAACAGATCATAATATCACATATGTGGTAAGCAAAACAGAAGTTAGAGGACATGGTTGGTAGAATAAGTGGGTATCCAGACAAGTCCCGTAAAGATCATTTTTAAGTGAAATCTGTTTGACATTGGAGCTGGGGCTGTACTCAGGCAGAAAATTCTAGGCAGAGGGAATAGTTGGTGTGGAGTACACATGGCTGAGGTGAGCTTGACTGTGCTTCAGGAACAGAAAAATAGCCACTGTAGCTATTGTACTGCCCTTAGTGGGCAGTTGGACTGGGACCAGATCATATGGGACCTCGCAACCAGGACTGTGGACTGTGGATTGAATTTTATTCCAAGTGTGATGGGACGTTGCTTAATAGAGCAGGGTCACTCCGCCTGGGCAGGATTTGAACCTGAGCATAGATCGTTATTCTTAACCTGGCTGCATGGTGTACATTTGCAAGGGGCCTGGACATTGATGACAATGTATAATGCCGGGCGAGTGGCTTTGGCATTGTATATGAAGAAGAATCCTAAAACATTCCATAGAGCTTTAAAAATTTTTGACTTTTTAAAGAAAGCTCATTTTTAAAGCATAGGTTAAATTCCCCTCTAACTTTTACCAGGTATCTTGATATTCTGAGGAGCATAGGCTTTTATTTCCTAGGATCTGCATCCCTAATATTGTAAGTGCAAAATTTGTTCTAATATTTTGTTTTTATGTTTTACAAAACAAAAATCAATTTGCCTTTTATTCCAGAATATATTTGTTTATTGTATATAAAATAGCTCTTTAAATTGCTGTTCAGAGACAGATATGCGTGGTAGTTAGCAGCTTTGATCTGCAATAAGAGATGTGAGTTCAAATTCTGAGGTCACCACTAGCCAGCTGTGTGGCCATGTAAAAGCACATATGTACACTGTTAAAATGTGAATTTTAATTGCAGGGGTCAGCAATCTATATGACTTATGGGCCAAGTATGGCCGCTGCCTGTTTTTGTGAATAAAGTTTTATTGAAATGTAGCCACATCCATTCCCTTACGTATTATCTATGACCTCTTTCTCCCCACCACAGCAGAGTTGAGTCACTGCAGCATAATGAGACCTTACATGGCACACCAAGCCTAGAATATTTATTTCTAGCCCTGTACAAAAAAGTTTGCTGACCTCTATTATAATGCACACCTGTGAGGGTTATTGTGGGAATTGCATGGAATAATTCATGCAAAGCACTCAGTGCAGGGTCTGGCATTTAATACGCATTCGGTATATATTTGTATTTATTAGAATTTTCAGAAATTCTTTTTTTTTAACTTTGAAATAGGCAGGTCAAATTGACTGTCCTAAGTATGCACCATTTTTCTGTGTATTTCTGTATATCCTTAGGGATAAAGCACCCAAGCTAGAGAAGTACGTTCTTAAGTAGTCATATTTTGGTGACACTTGCTTACTTCTGTGTTAATAACATGCCTGAATGTTGGAAGTTCTATTTTGCTCACTAATCTATCCTTTATACAGACATTATAAATTATAGATATGTAAAAGTTTTTGGCTATATCACAGCAATAAGGGTAGATTGTTAAATTAATCATTGCAGAACCCTTTGAAAATCTAGGCAGCAATCTGCAAATGCAAAATTTATAACTGGAGCAAACAAAAAGAAGTTGATGATTCCTTAAGGATACTGATGTTTTTGTGGTTTCTTCCTTTTGTTTTCGTCACCAGAGATTTGTATAACATTTGGGGAAATTTTCAATATTTAATCATAAGCATTTTTATTCCAATGTAGGCTATACATTCAGGTCAATCTGAACTTACTAGAGGCCAGCTATATTATTTTTTTTTTATTTTATAAAAATTGAGGTATATGGTTGTATGTATGCCCATGTGTGTTAAAACTTCTAATAAGCAAATTTGTGCATTAATAAGGAAATATGATTAGCAAAGAGTTTAATCATTTTTACTTCTCATAGTGATAAACATGTCATAAAATATCCCTAAGGAGGAATTTTAAATAGTGGAGGGCGATAGGAAAGGGAATAATCTTTTATTTGAAATGTTCCAACTAAATAATTTATTTACTTTTCTTCATGAAAATACCACTTTTGTAGGTATCCCAAGTATCATAATCATTGCTTATGTTTCATTTATTTTAGTGAAGTAAAGCGTTTTGTTGTTCTTAATTTCCAGTTCTTATTTCAATGACCCTGAAAATGGTATTTCTTAAATAAATATATATTAATTTATTTATTTTTACTGCTTCAGAGTTAAATGTTGAATTTCAAAAATAATGTTAATTTTTATTATGTAAGTTTCTTAGCTTTCTATGTATGTTACTAATAATGCAGTTTATGTCAATTTGTTTAAAAGTAATAAAGAAAAGGTATAGGATATGGTTCCTACCACATAGATTTTTATGGTTACTTTAGAAAAATAGGACTTACTTGCATAAACCAGTTTATCTCCTATTGTCTCTCACTTGGCATTCATGTAAGAAGCGTTCAGGAAGATTTTGTGAACCTTGCATTGGGCTTTCAATAATGAATAGAGTTTGGATGGGAGAGAAATGGCAAATGATTCTTACATATATTTGATTTGGGGGTGGGTGCTGGTTGGGTATGGTTTTGTTTTTGAGTGTGGGTGTTCATTTTCTCAGGTCATTTATAACTCTATTATTGCCCAAATCATGTAATGTCATAAACCTTTGGGTCTGGATTCTGTTAGCATATAGTGAAATGATTGAAATTATTTAGTCTGTATTCTAAAACTCAGAGAAGTTTTTATTTTGAATTAATCTTTCAGTTTAAATTTAAGTTTATGAGAGTATATAAAATTAGATGAAGATCAAATAATCCCAGTACACCCTTTTCTAAAATTATCACACTGAGGGGGATCAGAGGGATCAATTATGTGTTTATACTGATTTTTTCAAAATTGGCCAGAATACTATTTTCTCAAATCCTAATTCAATGCTACTTCTTTGTACATTACAAATGCTTAGATAATTTTCACTAAGTGAGGTATGATTTAATTTTCTCATAAAATGCATCAAATCAGAGTACCTAATATCTTTATGATTGAAAAATCATTTCTAAATATGATTAGCTAGTATAATTTGACAGGCTGTCACTATTGCTTCTGCATCAAGATTAAGAAGGAAGAGAGGCTAGAAAAAGAAAAGGGAGAGAAGAGAGGAGGTTAGAAAGGGAAAAGAAAAAGAGAATATATAGTGAGTTAGTTTAGGGATAGAGGAGCCACAGAGAGTAAGGAGGGAAGGAATGGATGCTCAAGACAGAGAGCGAACAGAGTGTGTGTGGAAGAGGGCCACAATTGGAGCACCAGTTGGCCAAGAAGACTGAGTCTTGATACAGAGAGTATCAGGTGGCAATTTCCTTGAAGTGCATATTGCTGGAAAAATTGTCTCAAAGCTATTCTCTTTAAAGAGAAAAATTCTGGAGAAATGTGATTAAAGCAGGAAAGAATAGTTAAGCATTATGTGAGAAGGTGTGTCAATCACATAAAATTATCACATAAAGAAAAATGTTCATCTTTATTTTTTCTTGCCCTCATCTTTTTGTTTCTGAATGTGTCTGTCTCGCCAGAATTCATATGTTGAAATTCTAAGCCGTAATATGATGGTATTGGGAGGGGGAGAATTTGGCGAGAGCTTCACCACCATGAATGGGATCAGTGCCCTTAGAAAAGAGACCCCAGAAAGCTCCATTCCTCTATCTTTTTACCTTATATAGTGAGTGAATATATAGTGAGAAGTGGGCAGTCTGCAACCTGGAAGATGGCCCTCACCAGAAACCCACCATGCTGGTACCCTGATTTTGGGCTTCTATTCTCCAGAACCATGAGGAATAAATTGTTTATAATCCACCCAGTCTATGGTAATTTGTTATAGCAGCTTGAACTAAGACAGATGAATAATTTAATAGAAATCTTTCAACAAAATCTGATTGTGTTGACCATGTTGAATCAATTTTTAAAGGCAATCCTATGTTAAAGACTATACTAGTGAACTGATAGATGGTAATAAAAATGTATTCCTGCGATAGCTGTCTAGAAAGACTAGCTGCCAGATCATCTCAGAAAGAAGAAAAAGTTTTAGAGGAAAAAGAAAAAACAAACAAACAAACCAACAAACATTGTATATAATTCCGAGGGAAAAGTACTAGAACCTACCAGAGATTCCACGGGAAGATGTTGTGGAGCATCTGGGAACTAATTTTCTTTTCCAGACCAAAATAATTATGATTTTACAGGCTACTCATTTTTCATAGACCATAATAGTATTTTCTTTCACTATCATCATAGAATAATTCATACTTTAGGGCAATATTCAAGGAAAACCCTCTTACAGTGTATATAAAGATGTAGATATTTAGGAGAAAACTAAAGAAGTTATTTTTAACATGCAACAATGTACTCTGAGAGAAAAGATGGACAAGCATTGTAGAGAGGAGATGAACTGGGGAAAACCAGCTACATAGGAATTGAGGTAGGGCAAGGTGAAAAAAATAGAAGCATCTAGTTCTTTAAGAAATAAGGGGTGTGTGTATATGTGTGTGTGTGTGTATGTGTGTGCACGCGTGCGCTTGTGCGCACATTTGTGTTCTAGGGGAGAGAAATCAAGGAAAATAGCATTTTGGGGCCACTATTGGTCATATTTTAATCTTAACCATCACTCCTTCAGTGACCAAAGTTGTACTGCCTTTGCTGAATCATATATACCTTTCTAATGTATATTTGGATACGTTCCCACAAAGAGACCTAGCTTTTAGTGGGCTGACTGGAGTAGAATAGAAAGAAATATGATATCATATAGGAAAGAAAAAGGGATTCGAATTGATAGTGTCTACTAGCTTCCAGACTTCACACATCACGTAATCTCATTTAACAAAGCAGCGATATGTATGTTTTGTGGTTTAAGAAACTGAGGTTTAGAAAAGTTAAATAAAATGCTCAGGGTCATTCAGGTAATAGGTAAAGGTTCAACTCAACTTTTTGAGTCCGAAACCTCACCTCTTAAGTACAGTTTTATATTACCACATTCAGCATGACCATATTTAAATTAATTCTTGTTTTTGGCAATTTCCTTTGTATAACGATATTTTAAAACCCCATAAATCCCACATATCCATAACTCTAAAATGTGATCGTATTAGTTGTATGAATTTGGGCAAGTTATTTAACTTCTCTAAGCCTCAGTTTTCTATACTGTAAAATGGAAGATAATTTTTCTACCCTCCCAAAAGAAGATTAAATGGAATAATGTATATAATGTGATTACCAGTGTTTGATATACAGTAACAGATCAATCAAAGGGAGTTACTATTAAATGATAAACAAATTTTAAACATTTGTTTAAATATAAATTGTATTCATTGTTGGAATACATCATATTTCTGGTATATAAGTACTGTTTAGTAATGTCTCCAATTTATTAATATACAATATTAGTAGGTTTAGTAACATCCAGTGATCTCAGTTGTTTATTTTGAAAATCTCAGAGGCTATTCTGGACAGCAAATAAATAGAACATTAGACAAATAGGCTTAGATTACAAAATGTAACTTCATTAAATAAATGTCACTATATCTGATTATACTTGCTTGCCAAGAAAATTTGGTTATGTTTTATTTCATTATAAAGTTCATTGACACAATGTGATGCAATCAGTTTTTTATTTTAGGGATATTTTCTAAAAATCTTAATATTGGAATTATCTGTATGTGACAACATTTCCTTAATAAATCCTCATTACTTGATTACAGGTTGAATATTTCAGACATCTAAACCAATTATAGTCCTGATTATTTTTATTGCTGGAAATTCTTAAATGTATATATTATCCATCAATGTATTCAGTTTCTATATTAAATACCTGTCATTTAAACATTTTTAGTGGTTTATGATTCACAAAAAAGTCAGCTGTATTTTATTTTTTTCTGGAGTTTAGAGATTTTGTTTCTGCTTCATAAAAATAAAATGGAGCTAATAAATTGTGGGCAATACGGATGGCATAGTATCAGTTTCTAATTTATGTGTTGATTAATTTAGGATATAAAGCTAATAACTAAATACATTACTTGTCCTACACATTCATTATGACCAATGAGGTATCTATTTTTTGTCATCACGTTCTAAAAGTTAGTATCTAGGTCCTCCAATTGTTCAGAAACTAGGCTGTTTCCTAATGGTTTGTAAAGACAGGCTTTAAAAGCCTATGTCAATAGAGTAATCTTCAAATCTAAGTCCTGACTTGTCTGTTGAAATGTACCAAAGTAAAACTTTGCTCTTAAATTCTGCTCTATGTTTTTCTGAGACTCTAATCAACTGGGTATATCAGTTGTATTATGGGCTGTCTGATGACATTTTGAGGTAGAAAAGGTAAATTGCGTTTTTTATTATACCCTTTGCCAGACATTTTCATACTCTGACTCAAGGCAAACCATTCAGCTGAGGTGATTCAGTTCATTTATTACTAAAGAGCACATCAAGCAATATTTCTAATTCAGCTATAGTTTGGAATGCACCATGACTCCTCTTCCTATCAACTCCTCCAAAGAAGGAAAAGTGGAATTTATGAGTGCTGAATTTGAAAATTGTGAGAGTAAAATTAGTATTGAACATCTTTGAGAAATCAGTATTTTCACTGGTGAGATATTCCTTAAGCTTGTTCTGGTGTTCTGTTTAAAAGGCAAATCTTAGATTCAGTGAACTAGATCATTCACATGTGAGATTAACGTTTTCCTGATCGATATGACTGCTAGAGTGTAGGGTGCAAAACAGAGTACCTCAGCTGTATGTCTTTACATGTTTAAATTATTATTATGTATTTAAGAATCTTCCACTTGGTCTTGAGGTCTGGGTATCTCTGAGATAAAATTACTTGAGAAGAAATTTTTTCAACAGCAACATTTACTAAGTGTTTTATAATTACATAATAAAAATTATGTTCTGCTTTTGTGCAAAAAACTTAACATAGCGTGACTAAGACTGCTCCCCTTAGAAATAAATGCCTGCCTGCAATATTGGCTCTTGGTTAGTGGCTGGGAACTTAGATTTCAAGAGGCTTCTTGCTATTCCTAGGACTGATGACAGTGGCTCATGGTGCCTAAATTCTTTGTAAAAACAATGTAATTATGCTGAACACTTGCTTTCCTTCTGACAGTTTGGATTTTGACATGTACTAAGGCAGAGGGTGGTCCTGGTCAAAAGCCCCCAGTAAAACCCTGGGAATGGAGTCTCTAATGAGTATCCTGAGAAGACATTTCACAAGTGTGACAAATTTTTGCTGGAGGAATTAGTGTATCCTGTGTGACTCCACCAGGAGAGGGATCTTTGAAGTTTGCGCCTAGATTCCTCCAAACTTCATCACATGCACATTTTCCCTTGATGATTTTGCTTTATATCCTTTGGGGGTAATAAGTCTTAGCCATGGGTAAAAACTATATGCTGAATCCTGTAAGTGCCCTAGTAAATTACTGAAACTGGAGGTGGCCTTGAGGACCCCTGGAACAGCTTTCCTCTTGTAATTTGAGTTCAGTGATCTGAGAAAATTATGTTTGTGTAATAATTAATTTCATTGTCTATATCAAGTTGGATGTGTACATATTGTAAGAAAAAGAGAATAAGCTCCATATTTTTTTCCAATGACACAGTAACACTATAACCTTCTATATTTGAGTTTTAAGTTCTGGATTGTGTCCATGCAACTACTCATATGTGTGTGATATGGTTATTTTATAGACTCAGACCTCGGCCTTTCTGGTTCTCTGTCTTGGCAGATCTCTACTAAAGCCCTGATTTTACTAACCTCAGGACAATCAATCTGTGTTTTAAAATTAGTTTCATCAGGTCACTGAGTTTACAAAGCGTGAATTAATTTATGTAGATTTATCACAGTAAGATGATAACTAGCACAAACTTTGGACCACAGAAATATTAGGAACATATTTTATGAGTCTGTTTTTCCCTATTTCCTGTACTGATAGTTCATGTTTTTCTTATACAACAAAGGCTAGTTGTTTACAAACTGTTATCTTTATGAGGCTAGTTATTTTTGCTTAACTATTCTTAATAATCTAGTTTTAAGAAAATATATTTAACAAAAGAATTAATATTTTTAACTTTTTCTAGTAACTTTAGAATTTTAGATCTGTTTTTTTTTCCTGAATTTGTGTCTTCAGAGTTTGTTAAAAAATAGAACTTTCTAGATTTTTGTTCTTTACTGATTTTGTTATACATAGTTTACCTCCTGTAAAATTTTGTCTATTTTGTTTCATTAATGATTCATAAAATATAATAAAAGAAATTATTTTGAAGCATTAGAAATTTGATTTATTCCTATCAATTTAATCTTGTGATTTTTCATATTGTTTATATTTTTTAGATAATGTTTCAATTTGAGTATTTCAGAGATTTAAAGAATAGAACTTAATATTTTCAACCCATTAGAACATCTTAATTAAATGCTCTATTGTCACTATAATGGATAATCTTTGCTGATTATCACAAAAATGTGTTTTTTTGCTCATCCTTGCCAAGAATCTGTCTGCTCACATAGTTACACCCCAATGTATTTCTCTCTTTTAATATCTTAAACACAGTGTTATTACTACTTCTGGTCAAGAAGAGAATAGATTAAATATTATAGTAACAGGAATCAGTTAGGGCTATTATTAACTTTTCTTTTAATCAAATGTGTGAAAATGAGAAAAGCTTTCTTTTCAATGATTAAATTCACATCATCTCTCTCTTGTGTTTTTCACTGAATTGCAGTATCCTGGGATCATTTCTTTTATCTTTGGTAGATATTTGTGTTAGAGATTGACAGTTAATGTCCACAAGTCCAAACTGGTGTACAAATGAGTAAATAGGATTGCCATAAGAAAATGTGGAGGCTGGGACTGGGAAGAGCTAGAAAGTACCTGTTCCATCTGCAGGAATTCAAAGTAAAAATTTAAAACCAGCAAGAAAAAATCAAACAACCCCATTAAAAAGTGGGCAAAGGACATGAACAGAAACTTTTCAAAAGGAGGTAGACTAATGGCCAACAAACGTATGAAAAAATACTCAACATCTCTAATCATCAGGGAAATGCAAATCAAAACCACAATGAGATATTACTTCATTCCAGTGAGAATGGCTTTTATCAAAAAGTCCCAAAACAACAAATGCTGGTGTGGATGTGGAGAGATAGAAATATTCATACACTGCTGGTGGGACTGCAAACTAGTACAACCTCTGTGGAAATTAATATAGAGATATCTCAAAAAACTAAAAGTAGATCTACCATTTGATCCAGCTATCCCATTAATGGGTATTTACCCAAAGGGAAAAAAGACATTCTATAAAAAAAAAAACAACTGCACTAGAATGTTTATAGCAGCACAATACACAATTGCAAAGATGTGGAAACAACCCAAGTGCCCATCAATACATGAGTGGATTCATAAAATGTGGTATATGTTTAACATGGAGCACAACTCAGCCATAAAAAAATAGTGAACCACCTCTTCTATTATCCTGGTTGGAGCTGGAGCCCATTCTTCCAAATGAAATATCACAAGAATGGAAAAACAAACACTACATGTACTCACCATTAAATTGGTACTAATTGATCAACACTTATGTGCACATATGGGAAGTAACATTCATCAGGTGTCAGGCAGGTGGGGGCTGGGAGGAGGGGATGGGTAAACACACACCTAACGGGTGCAGCGTGTGCTGTTTAGGCGTTGGACATGCTTGTAGCTCTGCCTTTGGTAGTACTAAGGCAATTTATGGAACCAAAGCATTTGTACCCCAGTAATTTTCTGAAATTAAAAAATATATATTCTGTAAGCCCGGTAAAACATTAGAGCATGTCAGATAAGGTCCAGGGACAGTTTGTGATCTCTGGGTTACATATTCATATCTTTATATATCTACCCAAGATATTTAGTATTTAAACAAGTTTGTTCCTATTCTAGGAATTTTTGAGTAAAAATATCTTTCAATTTACTTTTTAGAAATAAAATGTACATTGTTAGTCAAATGGCCAAATTAGAAAAGTATTTATATCCTTTTCAAAACATTGTTTTCAAAGGATTATTGATGTGAAATTTTATTCATGTCTTCTTTCTGAAATTCTCATATAGCAAACTTGTTTAAAAAAATAAAGACGTATGTGTGGGGACAGGGGTTACATGGGAACTCTTCGTACTTTCCTTTCAATTTTGCCGTGAATCCAAGAGCCTTCTAACTTTTTAAAAAGTATAGTAATAAGAAATTCCTATACAAAATAGAGTAATTTTGATCTTGTACAGTTGTAGAAAACTTCCTTATTTATATTGCTTTCTTTTCATGAAACAGAACTTTCCCCTTAAACTGTGAATGAATGTGCATTAATAGAAATATATGCGAATTCTACCTTCTTCGTTGCTTAATCTAAAAATCTTGACCCTCCTGCTCCCCTTTTTATCTACTAGACTTCTTGGATTTTTTTTAAACTTTTGATAAGTTTTCAAAACTCAAAGTAACTTATTTAAAGCAGTTAAATACCAACAGCACTACTCTTTCCCCAATGTTTGGATTTATAATTCCAAAGTTGATTGTGATGACTTAATCTACACTTACATCAGATCATTCTTTAATATATGGAAGGTTTAAAAAATAAATTTTAACTGGGATAAAGATTTGTGTATGCTCTTATAGCTTCGTCATTAAACTAAATGAGGTATAAAAGTCTTAAAACCACAGTTATAATAAGATAGAGAACTCAACCATAACTATATGACTAAAGAAAATACTAATTGATGATGCCCTTTTTTCAATTGTCCAAAATAGACTTGTTTCGTGTGGTGTTTTTAATTGAGTTATACAGTTCTTTGTTTTTCTTCTGTTTTTATGAATGTAGAGCTCTTTAACTTATAAAAGTTTCTACTTTATTAAATATGTGTTTTTTGGTAATTAGGTTTTCTTTTTTTACCTCCACAAAACAACAGTCTAGTAAATGTAATATTGCTTACCATGTGGTTAATTTTAAGTTTTTTTAATCTTTTATTTTTTATTCTGAATTATATCTGTTTGAAATTATAGCATAAAAATATTTTAAGCAATTATCAAAGGTACTTTTTCTACTGATAATGAAAATATATTTCTTGAAAGGAAAAAATCACATAACTATGGCTATATTACATGAAAAATCTTGATAAAAATTCAGAGATACATAACAGATTTATTTTTGACACTATTATTTGACACTGTGTTTTACGCTATTATGTAATAATCACTGACTGGACACAGCATTGAACAAGACAGAATCCCAGCTTTGGGGGTTCCTGTTACATATTTTTCCCTGAATTTTCTTGGATAGAAATTTAGTGATTTTTTTCTTTTACAATGAGTTTTACCAAAAGAATGACATATTCGTTGCTAGTTTTCTGGTTTTTATATGATATGTTTCCTGAACATCATGACTCTTGAGATAGAGATTTCAATTTTAATTAATACTCTTAGCAAACCATGTATAACGATTAAGGAAAACACTACTTACATTGTACTTAAATGCATATTTCTTTAATATTTTAGCTGGGAAGTTTTAAGATTCCTTCTGTCAAACATAAGATGGTGGCTGGAAGAATATGGCTTTGATGGATTTCGTTTTGATGGTGTTACATCCATGCTCTATCATCACCATGGAATAGGTAGGTAACTTGACACATTACAGATGAAACTAATGATTTTAATTTATTTTATTTTATGTTTTATTGGAAGATTATAGCCAGGTTTGGGGGCCAGTTACAGAAACTGCAATGACCGTTATCGGTGGCTTGACTTTTATTAGTTCCATTGTATATGTGTTCTGTGTAGTCATTTCTTATCCCTTTTTGGCAAAAGGTAGAGTATAAATATATATATATATATTTTTTTTTTTTTTTTTGAGACAGAGTCTCACGGTGTTGCCTGGGCTAGAGTGCGGTGGCGTCAGCCTCGCTCACAGCAACCTCAAACTCCTGGGCTCAAGGGATCCTCCTGCCTCAGCCTCCCGGGTAGCTGGGACTACAGGCATGCGCCACCATGCCCAGCTAATTTTTTCTATATATTTTTAGCTGTCCAAGTAATTTCTTTATATTTTTGGTAGAGACGGGGTCTCGCTCTTGCTCAGGCTGGTCTTGAACTCCTGAGCTCAAACAATCCACCCTCCTCGGCCTCCCAGAATGCTAGGATTACAGGTGTGAGCCACCGCGCCCAGCCTATAAATACATTTTATAAGTAAAAAAAAGATAATCATTTCCTTTGAAATGTATCTAATTAATAATATGCTTTCATTAATATATAGCTTTCTATAAAATTATTTTGAGGAAATCATCTATTACAACACCCTCAGGATATGAACATCACAGCATTTGCAATGAAAATTTGTTAAAAATAATAAATGAGGACATTTGTGAATGTGTGGGTTTCTGCATATTATCCATTGTAGAAAATAGATATTTTACATATAGATTTACTCAGTTAAAATTCAATTATAAATTAATTTGTAAATTAAAAATATGAAGATTTTCAGTCCAAAAGTTGTGCAAAGAAGTGGAATCACAGAACACTAATCCCTCAATAGATAACATACGAGCAATTAATTATTATTATTTTTTAATGGGCAAATATTCACCAGCAACAACCAATCAAGAAATGAAGAAAAACTTTAGACTGTAAATCCTGAAAAGTCTCTGCCAAGGAAAGAAGCTAAAGATTCCAAATGTGCCACTACTTACTATTTAATATTAATAATTATGCAACCCTCATGAAATGTTTGTAGGAAAGAGGTTGAATCTGCAAGACAAAACAGGTTTCATTGATATCCATCCTCCAGTCTGGGGAGAAACTGATGTAGGACATGCAAAGGCAAGCCTGGCAAAAGTCAAGAAAGATCCTCTCCTAGATTTAACCAACTGCGTGTGCAGAAACTTCCTCACTAAGGGTGGAGTATATTCCAGTAAATCTGCGGTGTTGGAAAAATTAACTGAAATGCTTTTTGTGAATAGAGAGTCCAATAAATGGTAAAGAAAAACATTCTGAGTTACTAAAATGTTTTCCTGCCTTGGAATGAGAGAAAAAAAAAAGCCTGAAACTTCACAGCAAAAGAGTACATCATATACCAGAAAAATTGAGATTAAATGATTAATATCAAGACACAGTGTTTAATTTATAAATTCAGTAATAAAGAGCAATTCATCACATGATATCTAGGAAAAAAAAGGAATTTACCTGCATAGGTGGAAAAAATGACTGGACTCATGTTATTCTATTGTCAGAAGCAATGTCTACAAAATTCTTATGGAAACAAAGTGTAACTCAAGAATGTGCTAGTTGAATGATAGTTGCCAGGGGCTAAAGGGTAGAGGAAAAGGGAAATGTTGGTCAAAGGATATAGACTTTCAGTTATAAGTTGAATAAACTCTGGGGATCTAAACTTCAGCATGCTGACTACAATAAATACTACTATATTGTTTACTTATAATTTGATGAGAGCAGATTTTAAGTGTCCTCACCCCCCTGCACACACAAATGGTAACTAGGGGTGATGATGGCTGTATTAATTTAGTGTAGTAATCAGTACACAGTGTATACCTATATCAAATCACCTTGTACTCCTTGAGTATATGCAATTTGTGTCTATTAAATATTTTAAAATTTTAAAAGGGATGACTATATCAAAAAAATGAAAGAAACTTTGTAGTTGAATTGCCATTGAAGTATGAACATGAAAAAAAATTGAGGAATAAAACTTCCATAATTATACGTGAAAACATCCCTCAGTGATAAAATCTAGCAAACTGAAAAAAAAAAAGAATCAAAAGAACTTAGACATAGGGAAATGGGGGGAAAGGCTGGTGTTGAGTGCTAATTTGATTTAATTACAAAAATAAAAGTAAATTGCTGAAAGACTAGAAAGTAAATGATATAACCCCAATAAGTGATATATACTATAAAAAATTGAAATTATGAGTTGGGAAAAGAGAAGGTAGGAGGAAGTTTGAGGATATTATAATTTCTTTGTCATAGGAACTCCATATTGCATAAGTTGAAGCACGTATTTAAAATAATATAAACATTATGACTCAATTTTATGATTTTCATATTTACTTTAACTCAGAGGGATCTAATCGAAGCTAACATTGACATCTTCTCGATGTGACAGAAAATGTATTGAAAATTTGAAATTTAAAACTCCCTTCAGTATCATTTCACTTTATTTTATTTTTTGGCTATAAAATTTAACTAAATTTAAATTAAATCTTTAAATCAAAGTGTTCTTTCTTGGCCCAAAAAAAGTGATTTATAGGATTGTCCAAACTCTGAATGTTGACATGGAATACTTTTCTAAATTAAATGGTATATTTGCTGATGGTAACATCATCATTGTTACACACTTTGCTGCAGTAACAAAATTTATGTCAATAAACTAATTTGCGGGTACATTTGTGTATAGTTAAGTCTTGCATGTTAACATAATATATCCATGTTTATTTTCTGTTCTTTAGGTCAAGGTTTTTCAGGTGATTACAATGAATATTTTGGACTCCAAGTAGATGAAGATGCATTGATTTATCTCATGTTGGCAAATCATTTGGTTCACACGTTGTATCCAGATTCTATAACAATAGCTGAGGTAAAGCCATAATGATGTCTTACCCTCTGACCCCCTTTAGTATAGAACATTTTGTTAGCATACAGTGTTTGAATAATTAATCTCATGTTGTTAATAATTACATAAATGAAATTGTACCCTAACTATAGTGCAGCTATCTTGTATGGGTGGCACATTATTTAGAATTCACTGTTTTCCTATTAGGAGATAATGTACACTACTAATTACTTGTCAGCATTCCATTGTTAAACAGAAAATGCCAGTGGTTAGAAAGTAAAATATCCTAATCAGTGGACAGGTCCTTCTGCCATGAGACCTTCAGCAGAGAAAGAATTGAATATTAATGTGCGTCTGTCCATTTATTTATTAATTTTTTTGTTTTCTGGTTTAATCATTAAAGATGGCATGGATTGCTGCCTATGAGCTTCTCTGACGCCTTTCTTGTTCTGATGCAATTACCTTTCTTGTTTATGTTATTGCTCTTGGATTGCCAAATGTTCACTAGTTATTCATGATTACTGAAGGCTCATGATTAACTGTCCCAAAGCTGCACTGTAATGATATAATTCAGTATATGCATAATTGACAATTCCCCTCTTGATGATAAATGTGATAAATTAAGAAGTTTGTTAAATGCTATGCTAATTTCGATTTAGTTCTAAAATCCCCCTGGTTTTCTGAGTCCTCTGACTAGAAATTATTATTAAAATTGAATTTAGCATGTTAAAATTATTCTATACAAAGTGTAGTGTTAGGCATATAAAAATAGTAAGACTATTCTTTAAAAGAGTTATAATTAAGGTGTATTTTCACATTGTTGGTATTTAGTTCATTGAAAAGAAATGCAGTAGTGATTCTCCTTCCTGTAGTATTTATTATTTGTATAGCCTTTTTTTTCTATTCATCATTTTTAACCAAAAATCTCCAACTAAGTGGTATGATTTCTTTGTCTCTGGATAGAGGAGAACAGTTTTACTCCCTTAAAGCCTTTTGCCTTCTAAATAACTTCTGGGAATAGAGCAGTGGCCCTAAATTTCTGAAATAAATTCTTATGTAGAGTTATGAAGCAATCAAACAAAAAACTGTCATACAATTTAGACAACTAGTGCTATTTCACACACTCTACCTACCTACATTTGATCAGAGCATATAAGTCTCACTAATACTTGTGCTAATACTTTATGTGCAGAATGTCTTTTAACATCAATCAGAATGTATTTTAAACTTTTATTTTAGCTTTTATATATTTAAATTTTATCTGATAAACATCAAAAAATTAATTATTTTATCAATTATATTTGTGACAATCCAAAGCAGAGATATTATATATGACAAATTACTACAAACAATTAGTGATAGCACAAATCAAAAGTGGGTATTGAAGAAAAAGAAGCAATTATTTAATACATGAAACTTAAAATTGTTACATTGATCTTTCCATTCATTTCAATAGTTTCATCATCCAGGGAACTCTTGTCTGATTATCAGTGTTTCTACCAATGAAACTTTGAGACTTTAACCTACTTTATATTACTTGGTTTTAGATTTTTTTTTAAAACAAGATGTGTCTTCAATTTATTCTACTTA
This sequence comes from Propithecus coquereli, assembly GCF_000956105.1. Taxonomy (NCBI): domain Eukaryota; kingdom Metazoa; phylum Chordata; class Mammalia; order Primates; family Indriidae; genus Propithecus; species Propithecus coquereli. The sequence continues at coordinate 1,233,609 of NW_012147078.1, read as the reverse complement.
AATTGAAAACTACTTCAATTTCAATGCATCACTTTTCTGTCTAGTGGGAGTCTCTTCAAAATGTGGAATTGATCCTCGTGAACTTTTTTTTCAAGGAAAGGAATGTGGTGTAATGAATAAGTAATGTAATTTTAAATAAATTCCTATAGTAGAAATATGAATTTATTTATAATGATAATTATAGAAATTGAAACCTTTTTTTGCTAGAATATATTCACCTTTCTACATGATTATATTTGCTATATAAATTAAAAATATTTTTGGTTGAATTGTTCTCCCTCTGGGATAGTTATAATTGCTCTTTAGATTTTAAAAAATTAGAAATATTTTAATTTCATCCAAAACACATATAATTGTTTTCATATGCTGTTCAGTAGGTATCAACTATTTTATATTTGGAGTATCTTTATTTTGGTGACCTTTATATTTACCTTTTTTAATAATTTTTATTTAAAAATATTAAGGGGGCACAGGTGTTTTTGTTACTTGGATGAATTGTGTAATACTGATATCAAGGCTTTTATTGTGACCCTCACTCAATACACTCCCCTCACAACCTCCCCACTTCTTAGTTTCCAATGTCCTCACCATTTTATGACCGTGCATACCCAATTTTTAGCTCCCAGGTATTAGTGAGAACATATGGTATTTATTTTTCTGTTCCTAAGATACTTCACTTAGGATAATAGGTCTCCAGTTCCATCCAGGTTGCTGCAAATAACATTATTCATTTCATTCCTTTTTATGGCTGAGTAGTATTCCGTGTGTGTGTGTGTGTGTGTGTGTGTGTGTGTGTGTGTGTGTGTGTAACCTTTTCTTTATCCACTCATCAATTAGCAATTGTGAATTATGCTGCGATAAACATTTGGGTACAGGTGTATTTTTGATAAAATGACTCCTTTTCCTTTGGGTAGATACCCCGGTAATGGGATTGCTGGATATATTTACCTTTTTTTTTTCCCTTTAAATTTAAAAGCTTAGTCACTAACTCTTTACTTTCAAAAAAGGCCTGCAAATAACTCATTTACATTAATGGAGCAACTTTCTAGAATTCAGATTTAGGAATCAACACCAATTGATGTACATATATTTTTCTTAGCAGATTCTATTTCCTAAAACAACATTTAGACTAAATATAGAACATACTTTAATGTTTTCTTTCTTTTTTTTTTATTTTAGGGTATTATGAGGGTACAAACATTATTGTTACACTTTATGTCTTTGCCTCACCCAAGCGAGGGTTAAACGCATACTCTTCCCCCCTACAATGCTCCCTGTGTCCTTTAGTTGCAAATTTACTTCCCCCCCACAAACTTATCTTGATATTTAATACCAGACCATCACCATTCTCGACTGTTTGAGCTTATGGCTCTCTTTTAAGAAGACATTGTATCTCTAATTCTAGTGCCTAATATGGTGCTTGATGTACTCAGCCAATGCTTATAATGAATGAACTGAATACCTATCATATTTGTGGAAATGCAACTGATATTAATATTTTGATAAATATAACTTTTTAAAATAGGTTCTTTTCTGTGGACCATCTTTTTTCCACTTTATAGAGAACTATTCAGAAATAACATATTATTGATAAATATTTTATTTTCTTATGAATATATTCTACTATATACTATATTTACTTATACCTTTCTTCCATAAGAAAATAATAATTATTTTGGGAGTCCAGAGAGGTCATATACTTCTTTTTTTTTTTTTTTTTAGCTTTTCTGTGGGCAGAGTTTGGGGATGGTATGATGGAAGAAGAAGCATTTGAGCTAAGTCTCAGAGAGCTTATACTATGTGGTAGCTTTTTACAGGAAGTAAGGATAATAATCCAAGGAACACTTTGTGCAATGACACATGTAAAAAAGCTTGTGACAAACACAGGGAAAAGTAAATATTTCAAAGTGGCCAAAGTATTTATTACTTGAAATGAAATAGTAGGAAATGATGGTGACACATAGCATAAGATCTCTGAGACTTAGCTCAAATGCTGCTTCTTCCATAATACCATCCCTACGCACTCCCCGCAGGAAAGATGTCTCTCCATTTCATTTTCTGTGCACTTTAGTTAATTATCACAGATGCATTGCATTGTCATTTCATGTGTGCATATTTATTTCGGTCATAGTTTATGAACCTCTGGAATTCAGATATTATGTCTTATTTATTTTTAAATCCCTCAGAGAATCTCACTTATTCACTCAGCAAATATTTACTGAGTACCTGCTTTGTGCCAAGTGCTAGTGTTCTGTTCTAGATTCTCGGGGTATATCAGTGAACAACAATAACAAATCCCTTCCCTCTTGAATCTTACATTCTAACAGCAAGTGAGGATGCAGATAATTGAATTGTAAATGATATAATAAATGCTTAGTGGATAATTGTTGAATCTTAAGCTAAAGAATTTGATTTTTCAATTATTGGCTATTGAAATCTATTGAAGGGCAGTGATAGGAGCAGATTGTCTCACAAGATATTAATTTGACAGCAGTTAGCATGAAGAGATACTCAAGATGGAGAATTCTGTTCAGAAACATACAGTCTAAGCAAGCAGTAATGAAGATTAAATAAGATTGTGGCTGTGGAAATGGAGCAAAGGAAAAGGATTTATTTGAAAGATATTGTAGACTTAGAATTATTTAGCTCATATTTTGCTATAGTTGTTTTATTAATATCTTTTGTTGCATCTGGGTCCTGACACCAATTTTTAAAATCCATTTATCTGGCTGATTAATTTTATTTATTTGATTACTGATATTCTGATGGTAACACGAGAAAGTAGAAAGACACTCTGTTAAAAGGCTTGATATCTGAGTCCTAGCTCTACCAGGAAAAAACTTATCTTTAGAGACCTCTTCAGCTCATTAAGACTCTGTTACTATATCTGCTAAATGAAGAGGACCCGCTAGCTAAACTCAAAGACCCCTTCCAAGTGTAACCTACAATAATGGAAGGCATCTTATTGCTTCACTTTTAATGTACTAGCTCTGCTTTCCATTTCATCAAAAGCTAGTACTCACAAAAATATACTTCATGTCAGTGCTGTATATGGAGAGAACAAATATACCACATATATGCCACATGTATTTTGTGTTTGGCGAAAGCAATAAGTAATAAAAATTTTTACAGTAGTTCAAAAATAAGTCTAAGAAACTATGTTTTAGCAATAATGGTTTTACTATTTTGAGTTCTCTAGGTCAACAGTCCCGAACCTTTTTAGCACCAGGGACCATTTTCATGGAAGACAGTTTTTCCATGGAATGGTAGGGCGGGGATGGTTTCAGGATGATTCAAATGTATTACATTTATTATACACTTTATTTCTATTATTATTACATTGTATGAAATAATTATACAACTCATCATAGGTTGGGGACCCCTGCTTTAGCTGATACTAGGAAAAGAAAAAAAATAGCCTCATGAGATTTAAGTTGGCCTGGAGTGAAAACATTAAACAAAAGTCTTATGGGAAATGTGATATGCTATCACAATTTTATCCAATTTTATAATTACATTAACAAAATTCTCCCAAAACGTATGCCCCTATTATTGCTTTCCTTTTTTGGCCTGGAATTTAATGTCAGAATATTTACTAAAAGTTTGATCAGTATGAACTGATAGTGCTGATGTACTTTGTTTTAGGATGTATCAGGAATGCCAGCTCTGTGTTCTCCAATTTCCCAGGGAGGGGTTGGTTTTGACTATCGATTAGCCATGGCAATTCCAGATAAATGGATCCAGGTAAGATTGTACGTAAATATATTTTTGTTTCTGTAGATATTATGTTGTTTCATTTATCTTCAATTTATTTCTTTGCTGTGATCATTAGTTACAGATTATAATTGAAGTATTAAATTCTTCCAGTAATGTGTCGATTCTTGTGCTTTTTAATAAAGAGCTCAAAATTTTAAAAGTTCCAATTTAAATTACTCACATTTCTATTATTCAGGCAACGGGAAAATGATTAATATAATGTTAGCTGTATAAATGGGATTTTGTATCATCAATGCAATTATATGAAACTTCAGTGCTTTATATTTAATACGCATTAAACTTTATCAAAGCATTCATTTCTGCCTACAAATCATGCATTAACGTAGAAGTTGCTCCTTAATTCCCAGTACTCGCTTAATCGTATGGTCTTTCCTCAACGAATTTGGATTCATCCATTCCTTTATTTAGCACTTAGAAGTCCTTACCATGTTTCAGACACTAGAAATGAATAATTACACATGGCATTTTGCACATCATTTCTCAATTCAATTTTATTAAATTTAATGTCAGTTCAGGTAGTTTGGATTCTTTTTTTTTTATTTAATGTTTGCCTAAAGGACTAAAG
>NW_012147078.1:1138979-1228607 GCF_000956105.1 Propithecus coquereli | reverse complement strand
TACAAATGGAAAAAAAATGTATTATCCTAAGTTTAGGATATGACTATCCTACCTTAGGTTGTAAATTCTCTGGAGGCAGATATCATCTTCAATTTTATGTAATTAATTAAAAATCTTTTTCGTCATCAAAATGGGACTCTTAGTTAATAAGGGAGGAGAGGATTAAGAGAGGATTAAAATAATATTACAAAAAACCCTCAGACACAGTGATTTTCCTCTACTTTCGTAAGGTGTTCATTTTAAAAAATAATTCAATAAATAACTATAATTCCCCCCAAATGTCAATAAAACACACAAGAGTATCAAATCAAATGACAACTGTACTCAGAATGTCTAAGTGGCATGCATTGTTGTCTACCCTTAGGGTATGAGATTTCATTCATGTTTTTGTTGTTCAAAAGCCAATTATATACCATTTTCTACTTGTATTGTTTCAAAATTGGTAATTTGGAATATCATAGTAATTTAATCATTTACTGAACATGTATTCGACTATCTAAAATATGCCAAATTTTCTGTCTCTTCTTTTATGTTATCATTTTTGAATAACTGAAGTGTTCGTGTAAAGGTGATATAAGAATTTAAAGAACTCATTCATTTATCTGTTAATTCCAACAAACATTTATGGAGTGCCTACTATTTTTTATTATATATAAATAGATTTTTAATTGAACTTTTTATATTGACATAATTATGGATTTACATGTAAGTGTAAGAAATAATACAGCGAGATTTGGTATATACTCTTTAATAAATTTTCCTCAATGATAACATCTTTTAAAGCTATAGTACAATGTTGCAATGAGGACATTGATATTGATATTGATATGCTCGAGGTACAAAATGTATCCATCACCACAAGATTCCTTCATGTTGCCTTTATAGTTATACCTATTTATTTCCCTCTTGCCCCTAACCACGCCCTAAGTGCTGTCAACCAATAATGTGATCACCTTTCCTGTAATTTTGTCATTTCAAAAATATTATATAAATGGAGTCTTGTAGTATCTGACCTTTATAGATTGTCATTTTCACTTAGCAAAATTCTCTGGAGATCCAGAGAATTTGTTGCATGTATCAATATTGCATTCGTTTTAATTGCTATATAATCTTCCATGGTAGGGGCTATATTACCATTTATTTAACCGTTTACCCATTGGAAAACATCTGGGTTTTTTTCAGGTTGTGGCTATTATGACTAAAGCTGCTATAAACATTTGTGTACAGGTTTTCATATAAACATAAGTTTTTATTGCTATGGGGAAATGCCCAGCAATGTACTTACTGGGCCATATAGCAGTTGCATGTTTAATTTTTTTAAGAAACTGCTAAACTATTTTTCGAAGTAGCTATCCCATTTTACATTTCCACCAGCAATGTTTGAGAGAACTTGTGTCTGACATCCGTGCCAGCCTTTGGTGTTGTTACTATTTTTAATTTTAGCCATTCTTATAGGTATATACTGATATCTCCTTGTGGTTTTAATTTTTTAAATTATTATAGGTACATAATACTTTTATATTTTATAGGGTGCATGTTATGTTTTGATATAGGCATACAATACGAATTAATCAAATCAGGGTAATTGGAGTTCTATAACCTCAAGCCTTTAACATTTCTTTGTGTTAGGAACATTCCAATTTCATTCTTTTAGTTATTTTAAAGTATACCTTAACTTGTTGTTTATTACAGTAATTTTGTTGTGCTATCAAATATTGTTCTATCTATCTAATTACATTTTCATACCCATTAACCATCCCTACTTTATTACCCACTCCCTGCTACCCATCCCAGCCTCTGGTAACAATCATTCTGCTCTCTGTCTCCATGAGCTCAATCATTTTAATGTTTAGCTCCCACATGTGAGTGAGAACACGCAAGATTTGTCTTTCTGTGCTGGGCTTGTTTCACTTAATGTAATGTTTTCCAATTCCATCCACGTCGTTACAAATGGCAGGATTTCATTCTTTTTGTGGCTATGTAATATTCCATTGTGTATATGTGCCACAATTTCTTTATCCATTCATTTGTTGGTGAACACTCAGGTTGATTTCAAATCTTGGCTTTTGTGAATAGCGCTGCAATAAACATGGGAGTACAGATATCTTTTTGATTTACTGAATTCCACTCCTTTGGATATATATCCAACAGTGGCATTGGTGGGTCATATTGTAGCTCTATTTTTGGTTTTTTGAGGAATGTCTATACTGCTCTCCATAGTGTTTGCACTAATTTACATTCCCATCAACATTGTAGGAGGGTTCCCCTTTCTCCACATCCTTACCCCCATTAATCATTGTCTGTCTTTTGCATAAAAGCCATTTTAACTGGGATGAGATGATATCTCATTGTAGTTTTGATTTTCATTTCTCTGATAACTAATGATGTTGGGCTTTTTTATATATATACCTTTGGCCATTTGTATGTCTTTGTTTGAGAAATGTCTGTTCAAATCATTTTTTAATCAGATTTTTTCCTAATGAGTTGCTGGAGCTCCTTATATATTCTAGTTATTATTAATCTTTTGTCAGATGGATAGTTTGAAAATATTTTCTCCCATTCTGTGGGTTATCTCTTCCCTCTGTTGATTGTTTCCTTTGCTATGCAGAAGCTTTTTAGCTTGATGTGATCCCATTTGCCCAATTTTGCTTTGGTTGCTTGTACTTTGGGGAGATCACTCAATAAGTCCTTGCCAAGACTTTTCTGGGTAAATCATTTCCCCAATGTTTTCTTTTAGTAGTTTCATAGTTTCAGATCTTAGATTTAAGTCTTTAATCTCATTGTGGCTTGAATTTGTTATTTCCTTAATGTCTTATGCTACTGAACATCTTTTCATGTGCTTATCTGCCTTCTGTATCTTCTTTGGTGAGGTGTCTTAGTTCATGTCTTTGACTATTTTCTGATCACATTATTTATTTACTGTGGAATTGTGTTTTTTGCTTTGTTTTATTTTGTTTTGAGACAGGATCTCACTCTGTCACCCAGGCTGGAGTGCAGTGTCGTCATCATAGCTCTCCTCAATCTCAAATTCCTGAACTCAAGAAATCCTCCCGCTTCAGCCTCCTGAGTAGCTGGGACTACAGATGCATGCTACAATACACAGCTAATTTTTTCTGGTTTTTTTTGTAGAGACAGGGTCTTGGTATGTTACCCAGGGTGGTCTCAAACTCCTGGCCTCAAGCGATCTTCCCACCTTAACCTCTCAAAGTGCTAGGATTACAAACCTGAGCCACCATGCCCAGTTGAAAGTTCTTTATATATTTTATATTCAACTCCTTTGTTGGATATGTAATTGACAAATATTTTCTCCCAGTTTGAAGCTTGTCCTTTCATCCTCTTTACATTGGTTTCACAAACCTAAAGTTTTTTTTTTTTTTAATTTGATGAAGGCCAATTTGTAATTTTTCTTTGTATAGATCTCTTTTGGTATCAAGTTTAAGAACTCTTTGACTCACCTATTTTATACTAAATGTTTTATAGTATTATTTTTTATGTTTAAGTTTATGATCCATTTTGAGTGAATTTTTGTGCAAGAAGTAAGACTTAGCTAGAGGTTCTTTATCTTTTTTGTTTTGTGTATGAATGTCCAAATCTTCTAACATAATTTGTTGGAAGTCTGTTCTCCTACCATTGAATTGCTTTTGCATTTTTGTCAAAAATTATTCAGGCCTATTTGCATGGGTCTAAACATTAGTTCCCTATTGTTGTCTTATATAATTACCGCAAGTTCGGTGCCTTAAAACAACACAAATTTACTATTACTATGTTACAGTTCTGTAGGTCACAAATCGAAAATGGGTCTTCCTAGGCTAACATCAAGGTGTTGGCAGGGCTGCAGTCCTTCTGGAGGCTTTAGGGGAGAGGCTGAAGTCATCTCCTCATTTTTTCTGTCTTCTAAAAGCAGCCCATGTTCCTTGGTTCATGACTACTTTCTCCATCTTCGAAGCCAGCAAGATAGCATCTTCACATCTCTCTCTTACTCTGATGTTTATGCTTCCTTTTTAGAAGATTCTTGTAATTACATAGGGCCCATCCAGATAATCTGGGATAATCTTCCCATCTCAATGTTTATAATTTTGCCACATCTCTAAAGTCCTTTTTGCCATAGAAGATAACATATTCACAGATTCTAGAGATTGGTGTGTGAACATCTGTGAGTGTAGTTATTCTGCCTGCTACATTCTGCCCTCTAGTGCCCAGTGATTCTCTTGGCTCTTATAAGGACTAGTTAAGTATGTATCCATAGAGCAGTCAGCAAAGGCAGATACAAGCAGTCTGGAACCCTATTTCTGAAATCGTGATTAGTTTTTTTGTGTGTGTTTTTTTTTTTATCGCTGCATAACAAATTAGCACAAATTTAACATCTTAAAACATTACCCAGTTACTATCTCATATAGCCTTTAGAGGACATTCGCCATATTCAAAGATCCTGCCCACACTCAAGATCTTTCACAAAGATGTGAATACAAGGGAGCAGGAATCACAGGAGCCATCTTAGAATTCTGCCTATCACAAAGTACAGTGGACGCTTTGGACAGAGAAATGGATCCCTTTAGAAAGACTGTGTTGAATAAAAGATTGAGCCTGTATTTAGGACATAACCCTGAGGAACATCAGCTTTTATAGGATAGAAAGATGAAGATAATTTACAGTATGTCCAGAGTGGTGGTAAAAAAACAAAACAAAATAAAACAAGAGTTTTACAGTGGTAGACTAAGAAAGGAATAAATTCATGGGAAGGAGATGGGGTCAGTGGTGTCAACATGTACAGCAAGTATGTACCTAAGAAAGCAATTACTGATCTAAGAGAGGATTATTTGAAATCTCAGCAAGATCAGTTGTATGAAAGAGATATTAGAGGGACAGAACCAGATTAAAGACTGAATAGAAAATGAAATGGAGACACAAAAAGTGTGGTCTGTTAACATAATAATTATTTTATGATAATTAGCCCTTAAACTTTGAAATAATTGTTTTAATTAGCATTTTTAAAGAATGAAATAAAATCCTCTTCCTACTAAATTTTTTTCATTTAAACCTAAAAAATGAAGCAAGTTTATCTCTACCTTATGAAAGTTGTAGGAAGACATATTGCACAACAATACTGCGGACATTAATCAAGATGTAGCAGTTGTGACAGAAAACAAAAGGTTGCGTAGATCCTAAAATGTAAGCTGTTTGCACAAAAGCAAATGCACATGTGCACACTTGCACATACACACACCCCACTGTCATTTGGATATTTTGTATAAAAATATTTCAGTAAAAGTTTAAACAATGATACCTTTGCTATATGGATGGGCTTATATCCACATGCCAAATAATTTGAACTGATATGAGGTCTAAGATTGAGATTTAAAGTAAGAAAGATAATGGTTTATTCAGAAGCTTGTTTTTCTTTCTTGTGTCTAGCTACTTAAAGAATTTAAAGATGAAGATTGGAATATGGGCAATATAGTATTCACCCTCACAAACAGACGCTACCTTGAAAAGTGCATTGCTTATGCAGAAAGCCATGATCAGGTAAATGAGTATGTGTATAAATTCATTTTCCTCTCTCTCTTTCTCTGTATTTAATAAAATATCTAAATATAAACTTTCATTTTTTAATATGGTTAATATAATATGTATGTGTATATATTCTTTATGTGAAAACTATTCATACTTGAAAAACATTTTGAAATTATGTTTTAGATCTAGGAATCTCAGCTTCAAATGCAGTATTATCTTTACCTTGCCAAACTGTAATTAACAGATTGGACATTGCAGTTGTAAGTGTTATATGTTTTCCTTTGTCATAATGAAGAATATTGGTGCTGATCCAGGGTTATTTTAGTTTTCACTTTAGGCTTCCTTCTACGATTTTCTCTTATGCCTTTGGCAACCTTTTGTCATTTTTTTCCCTCAATCACTGGAATCTCCTGCTAATTGATCTCTGACCCCTGTTCCTCCCGCTTCAGTCCGTCTTCTTTGATACAGTCTGAGGTACTTTCCACCAAGCAAAGCTCATCTTGTCAACCCAGACCGAGTGGTGGAAGTTTGTCATTTTAAGTCCACTCATATCGTGGCCCATGCCAAAGTTTCCAGCTTCATTCTCTGCCCAACTCTCCAAGCCTTCTATTTTTCAATACTTTGAAATCCCCACTCAATCCAAATAGGTCCATCCTTTCCAATCTTATACTTTTCCCCAGGCACCTGAATCTGCCTACTTCATCTGTGAAGCTCCTTCTCAGACCTAATCCCCGTGCTCAGATATCACGTTCTCTATGAAGCCTTCCTTGAGTCATGTAGGGAAAAGTAGTTGCCCCATTATCCAAGGTTCCATCATGTTTTAGGGAGGAAATTGGTTTTCATTACCTTTGTATTTTTAGCCTTTATCACTGTGCTCCTAGTAATCACTCAATGAACATCAATAAATGTGGAAAAGAGCCACTTAATTATTTAAAGTCATATTAATCATCATAAACATCAGCATAAAAAATTTACTTTTTATAGATTGAAAGGGACACAATAAAATTTTTTTGAAATTGTTTAAAGTATCTGTACTAAGAAAATTGAAACTAAAACAGTAAGTTTTTCTTTGTCATTTCAGCAGAAATTGGCGATTTAATGGGAATAATATGTTTTTTCAGTTATCTACACTAATTGTCTAGAAAGTCTATGTAGACAAGGGGTTGGCTAACTAAGGTCCATGGGCCAAATCCTACCTGCTGCCTGTTTTTATAAATAAATTTAGTTGGAACACAGCCATGCTCATTCACTTAGGTATTGTTTTTTTGTGCCTTAATGGCAGATTTGACTAATTGAGACAGAGAAAGTGGCCCATAATGCCTAAAATATTTACTGTTTGGCTTTTTACATAAATTTGCTGACCCTGATTAGGCACATGCTAAATTTTGCATCTTCCAAATTGGGGCAGTGCTTTCTTATCAACTTAAATTAATAGTATCCTTGACTATATGGCAGATCAAATAAATACCTATGTAAATACTAGAACCCAATCTAGAATGGAATAATATTAATTTAAAGAGTCAGGGATGGGGGTCAGGTGATTGTTATATACCAAATATATAACAATGTGAAAATTAAAATGCATGCATAATACATGCATTATATCTTTCGATTGAAAACTCCCAGAAGTTGTAGCACAGTATCAATTCCCAGCATATGTTTGTTTTGTATGAATGAGTGAAAGAGTAAATAAATGAATGGAATAAAAAAATTAAAGATGAAACTGTGATTAATGCACCAAAACTTCCATAACTTTCTACCCAATTTGTAAAGAAACATAGTTTTATCAAGAATTATTTCATACTTTAAAGATTCAGGTAATTCTTCCTGGTGGTGTCAGGAATTGTCAGGAATGCAGAAATGATGCAACTTGCCTAGTTATTTCTAAAAGCAAATGTTCTTTGATTCTTAAGCCTGATAAAAAATATAAATACATATAAGTACATACATTTATAAAATGAATAATAGAAATATATGCATCATAGTTAATATGTGGATACTATTTTGAAATTTTTAGGTAACTCCTTAAACTTAACTAAATTTGTAAAATTAATTAAATTTTTCCAATATTTCAACAGTATTTTTTAAGAGGGCAACTAGATATGGAAATAAACTTTGTGAACCTAAACAAAAATTACCAGAATAATTTTGTAATAGAATGAGAGACCATAGAAATAAACAGTTATACATAAAAAATAATTTAACAAGGTAGGAAAGATGAATTATTTAAGAATTAGTGCTGTAGATGTCGTTATTTTAAAGAAAAGTCATTTTAATTAAAGTAGGTTAGAGATAGAATAGGCTTATAAGCAAAAAAATAATCATAATAGTGTACTGAAATTATGAGTTAAGTTCTATTGTACATTGCACTATATGTTATTATTTAGTCAATGATGAACACTTTGCATTGGTTAGGTATCATTAACCGTGAATAATTCAGATTATTAGGAGGCTTGTCTTTTGCTACTCAGGGCATTTCTGAGTTATCTGCCCTAATTATCAGTTATTGTCTTTTCAGATAAAACAAACTAAATTTAGGTTAAATGGCAAATACAATGGCAAAGCAACTTTACCTTTAAATAAAAGTTTTCAATCTATTTTCTCTGCTGAGGGTGAGGGGGAACTATTATAATATATTCAAATACATATAAATCTCATATATATAAGTTATACATCTTATATACAGCCCATATAAATGGTTTTCCAAAAACTCTTCCAGTCTTTGAAAGCAAATGAAATCATGGCATATAAACTATTTAAAAATCTATTTACTATTTTCAACATGTTTGCTTCAGAAAATTTTAGAAAATTTAAAGCCTCAGCTCAGAAATAACAAATATTTATGTATCAAATCTTGGGTTTTTTTCTTCAAGCTCTTTTAAAAAGAAAAATTAGTCCTGAAAACAAATGTGTTGATCTCTAATGTGTTTTATTAGCTCACCTTCAGCACAGAAAGTAATCATTGGAACATACATGAAGTTTATACTAATCCATACACCGCTTCCACATTATTTCCCATCCCATATAACCATGTGTTATTCTAGTGTAAATCACAACTGCTTACTACTTACACTTTTCATTTATCTCAGTGACCTTTATTTCTGTAGGCACTGGTTGGTGATAAGACGCTGGCATTTTGGTTGATGGATGCCGAAATGTATACAAACATGAGTGTTTTGACTCCTTTCACTCCAGTTATTGATCGTGGAATACAGCTTCATAAAATGATTCGACTCATTACTCACGGGCTCGGTGGAGAAGGCTATCTCAATTTCATGGGTAAGTGTGAGTTAAACACATATCCAATCTGTGTTTAAAGTGTTAACTTATATATATGACATAAATCATGTAGAATATCTTGATTTTTGCCTTTCAGATTTAGAATATAAAATTGCAACATTTCTTTAATATGCTGTCATGTGTAAATTGCAAAAATAAAATTAAACCACTGTAAGATTATTATTATACTAATACATGATATAAAAGTACAGTCTAAAAGCTGGTATTTTATTGACTATTGCTATCAGTAAGTGGGCTTAACTATTTTAGAAACCCAGAATTATTATTGTTCTGAATTTAATCATTCAGAGTTTATTTTATTATTGTAGTATTTGCACATTAAATATAAGATGTAACTGTCAAATCATAAGATAGTAAGCTCGTATTATTGGTCTTCTTTGAGATGATTGTACACCAATATACCTCTGTTATAAATGTGAAAACTTAGGCCCAGGGATATTGTGATGGGAAAAAATGATTTATTTTTGGAAATAGAAAAATATGAATATTCAAAGGTCATTGTTGTCCAAAGGCTCTTGATATAAAATATACAAATCAACTGTTCTATTTGGCAAACAATGAACATTTGAAGTTTTGTGTTTTAGGAGATTTTACCAGCTTTTGGGCTAGAGAAGGACAGAAAGACTTTAGAATACATACAGGAGGCTGATTTATTTTCCTACAATAAAAGCCTTAGAACTTTGGATTAATTCATTTCTATTTGGAAATTTTTTTAAAAAATCTCACATTGGACCTTAAAATGCTCTGTTGTTTGCTAACTAGAGATTAGGAAGCCAAGCCCCAAAAAGCATACACTAGATTTCACCTGGACTACCTATACCTTTGGATATATTGCTCACCTCTCAGTGTCAACAAAATTTGTTAACATTCCTAACCTGACAGGAAGTGCCCTTCCTGACATGTATGAGGCTTTACTGTGTTAGCTTAGTCACCAGGCCAGGTTTCCTGGGTTGACTTTGCAAGCATTGGTTCGATAAGTTTAGTCAGCATTAGTCCCTTAAAAGCAACTGGTCCTACTTGACTCAATAAGCGTCATTCTCCAATGTAGACAAAAGTAAAATAGACATCTGAGTTCATTCAGGCAACCCTATGTTGTTAATTCTTGAAGCCAACTGCATCTGAAAATATAGAAATCCTGACTCAGTCCACTGCTTTAGTCTGGAAGTTGTAGATGCCTCTACCAAAGAGTCTAGAGTTCATTGCACATCTGCCATTTTGGAGCTCGTTGGTCCACAAGGTTCTGAATTTTAGATTGAGGTCCATGCAGAGACCTCAGTGCATTTCACCTGGAGCTAGTCCTGCTACCCCCATCATGGCTGGGGCTTGTTCCTGTTACTGGGGTGTCGCATATACCCATCTGCTTCTGCTGAAGCTGGTTCTTACCCATGGGTGCCACCTACTGGCTACAGGCTTAACTGCTCAACTCAGTCAAAAAAGGAACGAAACAAATTAAACGTGCACACCACTGGGGAATGAGATAAGCTTCATGAGACCTCTGCCATTCATTCTGACTCTACAGGAGGCAGTGAACCTGCTCATATGCCCAGTACATCATGACTACAACTAGCATCAAAGTCACTACACAAAGGACATCTATAAGAAAGGAACTCACGCAGAGTCTTTGCCACTGAAAGCACCCAGAACTGAAATCAGGTGATCGCAATACACCTAATCACAAAGGTGAAAAAAAGAAAACAGACAATCCAAAATAAATTAAAACATAATGATAAATAGTCTATCCAGATGAGAAGGAACCAGAAAAACAATTCTGGTAATATTAAAGAAAAAAGAAAAAAACAGTTTTATAACACCCCCAAAGGAGCACACTAACTCTCCAGTAAGGGATCCAAACCAAAATGAAAATTTTGAAATACTAGATAAAGAATTCAAAATATTAATTATAAAGAACCTCAATGAGATGCAAGAGAAATCTGTAAACCAACACAAAGAAATCAGAAAACCAATTCAGAATAAGAATGAAAAATTTTCTAAAGAAATAGAGACTCATAGAATTTCTGAAAAAAAAATTCATCTAGGGAATTACAAAATACAATGGAAACGTTTAACAATAGGCTAGACTAAGCAGAAGAAGGATTTTCAGAGACGAAAGAAAATTCTTTCAAATTAGTACAATTGGACAAAAATAAAGAAAAAAGAATTCTAAAAAATGAACTAAGTCTTTGAGAAATATGGGATTATATAAAGCGACCAAATCTATGAATCTTATGTATTCCTGAGGAAGAAGAAGAAAACTCAGAAAGTTTGGAAAACCAAACTTTTCCTCAATTGAGGGAATAATTAAGGAAAACTTCCCTGGTCTTGCTAGAGATTTAGCCATCTAGATATAAGAAGCTCAATGAACTTCTGGGAGATTCATTATAAGAAGGACTTTATCAAGGCATATAGTAGTCAGATTATCTAAAGTTAGTGTGAAGGAAAGAATACTAAAAGCAGCAAGAGAAAAGCATCTCATCTCCAAAAAGGAAATCCTATCAGACTTACAGAATACTTCTCAGTAGAAACCTTAAAAGCCAGAATAGATTGGGGTTCTGTTTTTAGTCTTCTTAAACAAAATCTGTCAGCTAAGAATTTTGTATCCTGCTAAACTAAGTTTCAGGAATTAGGTAGAAATAAAGTCTTTCCCAGACAAGCAAGCCCTAAGGGAATTTGTTACCAGTATATCGGACTTCCAAGAAATACTCAAAGGGGTTTTAAACATCAAAATTAAAGGTTGATACTCACCATTATAAAAACACATAAGAGTATAAAACTCACAGAGCTTATAAAACAGTAACACAATTGAGAAATACAAAGCAACTAGGTAATGATCAAAATTATGACAGAAGTTGTACCTCTCCTATATTAACTTTGAACAGAAATGGACTAAATGCCGTGCTTAAAAGATATAGATTGGCAGAATGGATAAAATGACAGAATACAAATATATGCTTCTTTCAAAAAGCTTTCTTAATTGGTAAAGATTTTTATATACTAAAGGTACAGGAATGGAAAAAATATTCCATGCTAATACAAACCAAAAGAGAGCAGGGGTGGCTATATTTATATCAGACAAAACAGATGTAAATCAAGAACAGTATAAAAAGTATAAAAAGACAAAGAAGGGCTGGGCACAGTGGCTCACACCTGTAATCCCAGCACTTTGAGAGGCCGAGGCAAGAAGATTGCTTGAGTCCAGGAGTTTGAGACCAGCCTGAGCAAGAGCAAGATTGAATGATGTTAAAATGTCTACTGCCCGAAGCAATCTGTAGATTCAATGCAATTCTTATTAAAATATCAGTGTGTGTGTGTGTCTGTGTGTGTGTGTGTGTCATTTTTGCACAGAGCTAGAAAAAAATTCCTAAAATTTATATGGAACCAAAAAAGAGCCTGAATAGCCAAAGCATTCCTAAGCAAAAAACACAAAACTGGAGGCATCACATTACCTGGCTTCAAATTATACTGCAAGGCTGTAATAGCCAAAACAACATGGTACTGGCATAAAAATGGACATTCTAGTTGTACAACTAGAAAATGGCAGCAGCTGGTCAGTTGCCTTTTTCTTCTGATTTCCAATTTGAGAAAATTAAAATTATTCTTAGATTGCTATCTAAATTAGCCACAAATGTATGGTTTATGAATATCCTTTAGGGAAAAAGTAGAGCATAGTGTTTAAGAAAACTATTGGTTTAGAATCGAAGCTTGTCCCCTTTTTAGTTGTGTGACTAGGGTATGATGCATCTTTAATCTATACCTTTGTTGCTCAATGGTAAAATGGAGTAGTGCCTGCCTCACACGATTGTTTTGAGGGTGAAATGATTCAATACATGTACAAAACACAGAATATTTCCAGGCATGTAGTTTATAGGTGACTTTTATGTAAATTTATTATTATTATTTTTAATATTATCAGTTACTCCATTAAATATATGGCTCCTGAATGCTGATTTTCTAATTTCATCTGAATGTTTCTTTAGAATCTTGTCTGATGGTGCATAGTATAATGTAAAAGTTTCTTTAAAATGTTAAATTCATTTATACTTTAAAGCATCAGGAAAGGTAATAATTCTTTGTTAAAAATCAATGACATTTTCCCAGTTTATATTATGTGATAAATTAAGCTGTTTCTACAATAAGTCTCACCAATAGTAAATATTACTTTTTTTTATTTTTCATTCACACTGATGTCCAATGAATGTTGCTGCTAAAACAACCTTAACTTTAATGTATGAGAAAGTCTAAGGATTGCCTCAACTGGTTTCCATTTCTAGAATAAGCCAATATCATATTGATCAGTTAACGTTTATTATGTCTCTATTGTGTATTTTCTGTGTGTATGTATAATTGTGTGTGTGTGTGCATATGATAAAATGTAATGTGTTTTTCTGGTGTGCCTGTGCACAGAATTTCTACATATAGACACACACACACACCACACACATACACAGAAGGTAGATTGACTTAAGGCAAGTCCAATTTGAAAAGTGAATTTGAGGTATATATTAAACTACAAATGTAATATATTCCTAACACATTCTAGAATTATTTTAGCACAATTTGTAAAATTCCTTCATGCTTCAGACATTTATATGTATCTATTATGCACCAGGTATTGCTAAGTGGTGGATATTCAGAGCTGAAGAACAGTTCTTGCCCTCAAAACCCAAAGGGGAATGCAGACAAGTAAAAAACAAGTGTCTTTATACTAACACATGCACCAGGTACTGTGATAGACATAAGTAGAGAATGTCATTTAAATATGTAGGAAACTGGTTTAGGAGATTGTTGGTGGAATTTATCAGATACTTTAGCCAGAACAAATTGGAAAAGGAAGGCACATGCAGTGAAATCACTAAGAGCGTAAGTAAGAGTAGAACTGAAGCAATGTAGCGATAATTTGAGGTTAAAGTCAATTGGGAACATTAAATTTCAAATAAATGCAAAAATGGGGCCTAAAAAAATCAATTTAGAAGTCATTCATTGGCAAGTTTAATGAAAAGATGATTTTCAATCGTTTTAAAATATTGTGAACTGTTCAGTAAGAAAGATCTAGTATTAATGACTAAGTGGCTTTATGATTTATTTTTTTCTCTTTATAATATAAAAGGATATGGTTTAAAATAAAACATGGCATTGTTAATAATCTCTACAAGTATGTCTTTGCTACTTTTTAATAATCTTTGACTAAGTATGTTTGATTTTTAAAAATAAATATAAAATGAAAAATTTCAGCTTTGTGCATAGGATGACCTCAATGAATGTATGTTAATTGCACGTAGATAAAGTGGTAAAACAATTAAAAGGAGAAAAAAATGAGGGTAGTGGTATGTTTTGCCTAGCTTTGTAGTTATTATCTGGTTATCATGGAAAAGCTTTCCTTTTCTAATCCAGTCAGCTGAGGCAGAGGGATTAGAATCACCTGGCCTCATCAGGTGACTCCTTAGGAATTGCCATAAAAAGGCTTGGTTAGGCAGGCAAATCAACTACTATGTCTGGTGATCACACTAGGGAAATGAAATGCCAAGATTGATAGTGTAATATTAATTCCATATAATAGCAAAATAATGGCATTAATAGAATTTTTTTATTAAAGACTGCTTAGAATTCTAAAATACAAGAGAAGAAACCAAATATTTAATTAATTTTAAATATAAGCATGTACAAACATTTTAAAATATCAAGTAAAGCATACACTAAAATATAAGCATTAAGCATGTATCTTGCTGATTTAAAATATTGGCAAACAAGATAGAATGTAATTTTAAGAATCAGCCACCTAAATAAAATGAAGAAAATTTAATCATAAATTCAAAACTGAAATAATGTTGTCTAGTAGTTTTTTAAATGTGAATTTCAAAAATAACTTGCATAAAAATGTTGTCATCATTGAGTTGCTAGTGGTTTTTGTGAAATATTTTCTGGCTTCTCAGAAAGCTCTTTGTAATTCTATACGAAACTGGGAGAAAGTTGTACCGGACAGCTGACTCCAAATATTTTCTTCATTTTTAAGTGATAAAATCCTGCATTTAATAACTTCAAGAACTTTTTTAAAAATAACTTTTGGTTTTTGTAGGGACTGCAATTTTTTTTTTCTCAATAGCTTTCTGCGGGTTTTGTTTCAAAGGAAGCTGTTTTGTTTTTCCCCGTGGTTTAGCTTCATCCTTACTTTCATCATATAGGCAGAGATTCAAATGTAGAGTGAGATGAATCACTTTCAACTATCATGTTAATATTTCACTTATTCAAAAAATGGTTGACCTAATGTAAGTATTATTCTTTAAACAGAAGCTTTTTCTCATTCATCATTTTCTTCTTCTTCTTGGGGATTATAGCATTATAGAAGAGCACTTTTTAAAATGAGTACACCTTCATTCAATGTGAAATTTCAATGCTTTATATAACTCTCTGGGTATATCTCAAAACATAAATGATTAAAATTACTCATTTAAAAAAATACTGAACTAGCAGTGTCAAATCAACAAAACTAGCAACATTTCACTACTATAAAGTAGCACAGTGCTCTGGTAAACTGAAAACTCATGTTGTCATCATGAAACACATATTCTTCATGACATCAGATGCTAATACATAAGTTGAAATATCAAAAGAAACCTGGAATCAACTGAACTCATTGATTTGTTCATTCATTCATTCAAATTAAATTCATTTTTCCCATATCTAATCTTTTCCTCTTCAGTGGAGAAAAGTAAAAAAAGAGGAAATAAGTAAAAAAGTGTACAAGGAGCTGTGTGTGCAGATAACACTAAGGGAAGTGATGTAAGAAGTCAGACTCCCAAAATTCTGTGTCTCTTTTCCCATCCTCCCACTTTGAATTCACCTCTTTTTTTTCTCCATTTTTTTGTTTTAGAGTAATATGTTGCTGCTTCAGTTAAAGAAGTCTTGAAAACCTGTGTATGTACTGTCTTGACTTTAAAAGTATGATTCCTACCATTACAAGCAATTGTGTTGTCTTTATCTTTTATACAGGGTATGGTAGAAGATCAGAATAAACTTATTTTTTTCATTTTCCACATGTATGTACACATTTGCAAGCAGACTTTTCTTTATGGTTTTTATAGACTCTTCAGAAACTCATACCTTCTTTCATTCTAACTGAATTCAGAGAATTAAGAACCAGTGTTGTTCCAATTCAAACTTCAAACTTTTAAAGATAATCTGTACAGACATGATTATTGAACTTACAATGCAATTGCCACCCCTTTACCAAGGCCTAGAACATCCTTTATGAGCTAACTGCTTCCTACCTTTCCAACCCAGTATCTCTGACCCTTATTTCTTAAATACTAAGTTGTGATTACACCAATCTCCTTTTCATTTCCTTATTCGTAGGAAGTAAAAAGTAGGCGGGAGTTAGATCATAAATGATATTATACGTGTACTTTTTGAAAACACATCTAGCAATATGATGCAACTTTACTTTGTATGAACCCCATCATAGTCTTTTTCATCTTCTCCCTTTTCAGATTTGAGAATATCTTGCGTAGTTGGAGATTCATAATGTCTTACTCATAATTATGAGAGGAACAACATGTGATTTTAGTGCACAATCATACCCTAAGAGTTAGTAGACCAGTTCTGAGTTCTCATGGCACTGGCAATCAGGGTACTTTTAGCAAGCTGAATAAAGTCATTTTTTAAAATAAGATTCAATTATATATTTTTAAGATTTCTTTCTAATTTAAAACTTTATTGGTTAATTAGAATTGAGCATTATATGGGAAATGCCTAGTGACTCATATATTTTGGTCTGAAAATTAATATTGGTTTTGGCTTTATAAAAATTAGTAAGCAAAGAAAAATGGCAATTATTTTCTTTATAAGAATAGAGTTTTGAAGCAGTTTCTCAGTTAAGTGTTTATTAATGTGCTATATTTGAATGACAGATATTCTGACTGCTCTCTTGTAGATGTGACCATAACTGCTAGTTTTTTCCATGAACACTTTTCCTCCAGATTTTAACTGGGCACACAGGTGGCCAGAATGAGTACATTCCCCAGGTTCTCTGGAAGCCTAATGAAGCTATGCGACCACCAGTTATGGCCAGTGGAATGTTAATGGTAGTGATGTGTGTGCAACTCACAGGTCATGCTCTTAAATGGCAGGGCCATGAGCATCTCTGCCTCCATGTTCCATCTCCTCCTATCTACTGGCTGGAATACCATATCATGGGAATGGCAGAATAACAAGCTAAAAAGATACTAGTTGGCCTTTACATATTGCTGTCCATTACTATTATAATTGAAATATTTTTAAAATGGCATATTTCCCAGTTTACATGTCCTGTAATCTTTTCTATCTTAGTTTTGAAACCAATGTAAAATTTAATTCCCAATGTCTTATATCTAAATTAGGTTTTAAAAAATATTTCCCCATTGTTTACCCTTACTAAGTCCATAATAATTGTACTCAAAACATCAAAAAATTTTGTTTCAAATAAAATTTGGAAATTTTGGAAAGATTTAAAATTTTTCCTACTATAATTAAAAATATTCCATAAAACTGATATGTGACTAGTGAATGAGGTATCTCTTTTAAGTATATCTCTTTTCTAATATCATTCACATGCAATTACTTTGGTATTTCTTTTAAGATCTTTATTGAATACTTTAAAATTTACAAATATATTTTTTGGAGGAAAATAGCTAGAATGTTTATGGCATTTAAATATTTTATAGCTCCTCCTAGATAGCTACCAATCTGTGTATGAATATAATATCTCTCCATTTATGTATGCACATATATTTACACATCTCTCTCCGTATATACATATACACACATTCATCTGCCTACATTCCCCACGTACAAACATACAATGCTATTAAAGTCTTTTTTTCCCCCTCAAGTCAACCCTTTAAGAAAATTTCTTAAACCATTTGGGAATTTTTGGAATCTTTGCTTTCATTCACTCATTCATTAATTTATATAGTTATTATTATAAGTACACATTCTGTGCCAGGAGTTTTGTCAGATGTTGTACTCAATGCTTGAGATACAACAGTGGACAGGGTAGATGTGGTCTCTGTCCTTAGGTAGCTTAATTTCTGTTAGGGACAGCAAACTTAAAATGACAAACACGTAAAAAGAAAAAAATAGCTGCAAACAATAAGTGACACAAAACAAAAACGTTAAAATATGGACTAGTAAGATGCTTATAAGATAGGTCTTTAAAGATTTGAGTCATGCTTTGTAAAGAGTGTAGAAAAGAACTCTACCTAAAGAGAGATGACAGAATGTTCGAAGGACTTCAGTTGGGAAAAATCTTGGGGCATTTAAGGAAACAAAAGGAGATTGGTATAATTGTAACTTTGTCCTCCAGAAATAGGGGGCAGAGATATTTGGTTGGAAAGGTAGGCAGGAATTAGGTCATAATGGACGTTATAGGTTGTGGTAAAGGGGTGGCCATCACATTACAAGTTCAGGTGGCTTTTAGAGAGAGTCCGGTCTGTTTCAGGAAGATAACTTTTATTGTTTTTTGAGGGTTGAATGGGGCAAGAGTGAATGCAGCAATACCACTCGGGAGGTTGCTGAAGTAGTCAAGAAGAGTGATAATGATAGTGTGGAGATAGAAGAAGGCAACAAGATTCAAGATGTAATTTTGGAGGAAGAATTAATTGGCAAGTCTTGCTAGGGTAGTTTAGACATGAGAAAATGAGAGGGATCAAAGAATGACTTAATATTTTTGGCTTAAGCAAACCAGTAGATGGTAATATAGCTTAGTAATATGAGAAAAATAATGTTAGGGAGTCAGGTTAGGAATGAAAATGTGAAATCTAGTTTTAGACATATTATCTTCAAGTTTCTTTTAAATACTCAAACAAAGTGACAAACAGTTGACACTCAGAGAAGATATCAAGGCTGGAGAAATAAAATGTGGAAGACTTCAACATATGAATGTTGTGAGAGCCATGATACTAACGAAGTCAGCTCCTACTAACAGAATTGAGAACCGTGACCGTGGAAGAAAACAAGGCCCAGAGCAGGGCCAAAAGGAACACTAATGTCTAAAAGAGAGAAGCAAGCAAAGGAGACTGAGAAGGAATGATGGGGAAAAAAAGAAGACAAACCTCAAGACCATAGCATCGTGAGTAGTATTTCAAAGAGGAAGAAATGGCCATCCATTTAGAATGATGCTAAGCAGTTGAATAAAATGAAGACAAATAAATTGCCAGTGGTGAATCAGATAAGAGTGATGTTGAGGGGATGATGTGCATGGCAGCCAGACTGGAGTGGGTTTAAGAGTGAAGTGAAAGTCAAGTAACACTTTTGGAAACAGCTCTTTTGAGATATTTGTCTAATAAAAGGAGCAGATAAATAAGATGGCAATTGGAGTGGGATGGGGATCAAGTGACGTTTGTTTTTCTATGAAATATAAGAACATATTTGTGTTCAGATAGAGCCTCTTCAAAGCTGGTGCTTCCACGGTAAGAGCAAGATCAATAAAGAAGAGAAAGGGGCCGCCTAATGGAGAACTCTAGCTCCAGAGCACAAGCAGAAGGATTAATATTTATACAAAGAGATACTCCTCTCCAGAAAAAAAAAAAGAAAATGGATACAGGTGTATGTTAGTTGTAAATAGGGTTTTGTGAAGATGAAAGTTCATATTTGATAGCTTTTATATTCTAAAGTCATCATGGAGAGTAAAAGGAGGAAGGAATTACAGATGTTTGAGAAAAGAGGAGAAAGTATGAAGTAGACATCTCCAGGAGTAAAAATACTAGAGAACTATAGTAGGATGTCTAGGTAATATTGCATGCTTATTTGATATTAGTAATTGAAACATCAAATTGAATCAGTCTCTTGGTTATACGTCATTTTTCCTACAAAGGTCAGGGTTGATCAAGGTTTGGAGTTTTGTCAGGCACCTGTCAAAAAGAAGGAAGGATTTCGAAAGTACTAGCAAGTAGCTAATACAATAGACAACCAATAAACCACTGGTTCTCAGAATTGCACATTAGAATCACCTGGGGAGTTTCAAATACTACTTATGTCTGTGTTTTACCCCTAGAAATTGTGATTTAATTGGTCTTGGCTGTGCCCTGCACATTGAAAAAAGAATTTTTAAAAGATTCCTAGGTAATTCTCAAGGCTAGGAAGTAAAGACAGAATTCTAAGAGGATGTGAAAGATATAGGAAAGTTCTCTTTTTATAAAACAGTAATTGTAGAGTGTATAGTAGGAGAATTTAGGAGGAAGGGAAGAAAGGAGGAAGGAAGTTCAGACAGATTATGGTGTGTGGTGAGTTCACCTACCAACAAATGGCCAGGAAGCTAAACTTAGACTTCCCATAACAAATAAGGCAAACCTGAGTGGGGCTGTTGCTGGGTGTTATTGAGGAGATTTCTAAAATATCTTTTTATCAATACATAAAGTTTAAATCAGAAGCCTTTTCTGTGTTTGTTTTATTCTGTGTGTATAGATATATCTGTACATGAATACATGCCAAAATGTATATAAATAGGTTTATATATAAACTAAAATTATGACAATAGAGAACAAACTTTTTTGTTTATAATGTGGGTCATCTGACACATATAAATATGTTTTTAATGCTTTCTTGTTTAGGAATCTCATTATCACGATGTTATGCTAGTTTTTGTAATGAATGATACCTGTGGAGAAAGAAGCATAATTACAAACTGGCAATTTTCTCTCTCAGCAGTATTATAAATTTCCATTACTAAATTTGAAGGATTTTCTCAATATGGTTATATTGTATTTTGACATTTGAAAATTCTGTGGGACATTCTTTAATGAGTATGTTACATTCTCCCCAAAGCCACAGGGAAAGTTGGATGGATTTTGTCCTAAGTGTCAGTCTGCATTTATTGACAGCTACATTAGACTTCTGTATAAAATGTGTGATCTTACTTCACATTTTCCATCTGTGGTTGTTAGTGTCAAACTTATAAATTCTTCTTTTTTTCTGATAGATAGGAATACAATAAAAATTTAAATGTCTTCCTGCTAAGTGCTGGAATTGAAGCAGTTATAGGAAGACAAAATATACTCTCCTGAACAGTAGGAGTGCTAATTTTTGGCATTTTCTCTTAGCTTGTTGAGGCAAGTTTACTGAATGTAACATGACTCAGAGAAGTCTATAAAACTGAGCTGTGAAAAACTGCAAAATTCTCAATATGAGCAGTTGTAAATGGCTTGAAGCTCTGTTAAAATGCTCAGAGACACAAATAGCATATATTCAAAATGGCAGAGACTTAAAAGGTAATGGGCCTGACTTGATTCATGGCACACTGATAACCAATTTTAGCTGGCATTTAATGAGAAGCTACCATGAGCATGACATTGTGCTAAGAGTTAAGGAAGTGCTGCTACAATTACCTGGGAAGACTTAAAATTGTGAAGCCCTAGAGCCCCACCCCAACCATTTGAACCAGAATCACTGAGTGTGAAGCTCTGGCAGTAGTGGTTTTGAAAAATCACACTGAATGATTTTAATTTGTGGAGATACAGTGTAAAGATCCACTGATGGAGGGAAATGCAAATGTGAAGGTTGGGCCAGAGACACACCTGGACTGTGCTGAAATCACTGAAAGCCAGTGATAGAATCTCTAGCCTCCTCCTTCCCATGTGATTTAAATGCCCAGTACTGGAAAGGCTCCTGCCAGGTTAGCTTTCACAAACAAGATTTCACCTCCAAATCTTTGCTGATGATCTTAACCTCCAAGAATAGTCACTTTAGAGGAACTTCATCTTAATCTATTAGAGCTGCAGCCCCAACCTCAGGGACAGGCCCACCTGGCCTCCCGAAGCCCCACCTGCACCCACAGCCACTCCTCATGGCTGGCATCACTGCCAGAACCCTGCCCCCATCACATTAGCTGCGGCATCAGACCCTCATAGGAGCACGGAGCCCAATACAAACTGTACATGCAAGGGATACGGCTTGCTCACTCCCCATGAGAATCCAATGCCTGATGATCTGAGGTAGAGCCAGGCAATGACCCCTCCACATACACCCTTTTGTGGGAAAACTGTCTTCCACAAAACCAGTCCCTGGTGTCAAAAAGGTTGGGGACCACTGTTAGATAATGTGTTTAATGTAACTTACCCACATTTTCTCTACCCACCCACATTGACCAAGTTGCATACAGAAACCCCTTTACAAACATAAAAAGGTTATTATACTAATAATTTGGAGAGGAAAAAAGAAGCAACTAAACCTAACTATCCCTAATTCTTTCACACTTGGTCCCAGGGTAGAATACTCTGGAAATACTGCTGCATTTCTTCCTTTGGGATATTCATGATTGGCAATAGATATGTTATTGATTCCTTCTGAACTATTCATCTGGGCTGTACTCCTACTGAGGACCCAAAAAGAGCTATAAAATTAAACCTATGGCAGTGTCTAGGTCTGACCAGGCTGCAAGTATTTAGGAGCCTTCTCTGTCTTTCTGAGCAAGGTCTACTTCTCTCTGGTCCCATGCTGCTAAGCCTTTTACCTCAGAAACAGAACTTCTCTCATAGTTTGTTTCTAAAAAATAAAAAAAGTCAGAAGAGTAGAGATATTATTAGTATTGGCTCACTAGTTTATTTTAGTAAAGAGATTTCTTGGGAAAGTAACTTTTTTTTATGCAAGACATGCTAGCCAGTGCAATATTATCCTTCATTTGTTACAGCTTTTAAACCAAAACCTACTGTACAGACCATTTATCTCTCTCCTAGAGAAGGGATATCATCTTACCATCATTTAGAAGGAAAATTTCCATGCACAGGTAAGTTCCACGCACTTGCTTTGCTGTTCGTCTCCATCTCCTCACAGTGAGAACATCAAAGTAAGAATTTCAAATCGGAAGTTGTGTAGCACATTTCCTAATCCAGCAAAACAATAAAATAGTCCTACATCTTTGAATAAGTCCCAGTGGAAAAGCACAATTTCTTCTAAAATTAACATCTGTGTTATTTCCCCATGTGTGTACATATTTATACGTATATGTGCATGTATATACTGCATATATACTATATGCATACATGATGTATATGATTGTCTTAGTCCATTTGTGGTGCTGCTATAAGAAAATACCACAGACTGGGTAATTTATAAACAATAGAAATTTATTTCTCATGGTTCTGGAGGCTGGGAAGTCCAAGATCAAGGTGTCAGCAGGATTGGTGTCTGGTCAGGGCTGCTCTCCACTTACAAGATGATGCCTTGTTCCTGCATCCTCTGGAAGGGATGGACATTGTGTCCTCTCATGACAGAAGGGACAGAAGAGCAAGAGAGTGCTCCCTTAAACCTTGAACCCCTTTATAAAGGTGTCAATCCCATACATGAGGGCAGAGCCCTTCTGTCTTAATCACCCACCAGAGGCCACACCTCTTAATATTGTTGCATTTTAAGATGAATTTTGAACCATCATTTAAACTATTGTGTGTGTGTGTGTGTGTGTGTGTGTGTGTGTGTGTATCATATATGCCCCCTGATTTTGTTGACTATCGATACAGCCCTGGCTTAGAAGGAGACCTAGAGTATCGAAACCTCTTCAGCTCCATTGTTAGGTTGTAGAGGATTGATTTTGCAGAATGGAGGTACTGTGTACTTTAAGATTATATAGAAATATGAAAATTTTATCAACCCTTCTTTATTACTTTATTACCTAGCATTTTAGAAAAACTCCAAAGCCTCACTTCCTAACCATGAGTGCCAGTGACTCACAGAAGATGCCTAAATACAGGCAATTGGCCAGGTCCAGGATCCTCCATCAGATTGTTTATCTTCCTAAATGGGGGGCAGTGGTGGTACAGGGGAATAGGTTGTTACCCTAGGAGATGTGAGTAAAGATAAGTTAATATACTGTGGACATTATCCCTAGCTCTGAGACTTGAAATTTAGTGTTATATCTTTAATTAAGTCTCCCCCTGATCCAATCCCAAAGACCCACCTGAATGAGAACCTCATTTTATTGTTAGAACATGCCAATAAATGAATAGCACCTTCCCCACCCCCCACACCACTCCACACAGTCTTATGGTATGTGTTTTCTTCACAATATCTCTGCTGTGTTAAGCTCTTTAATAATCTTAAATAATCTCTCATCTTCACTAATTCTTTCCTTTTTAGTTTTACTATATTAGTAAGTCTTGTTATTTGGCTCAAAGCCTGTAAGCACTTTCTGTAGGTTTCTGGAGGTTACAAAAATACCCCACAGATCCTCTTTCCAAAAATAATTAATTAGAGCATCTCCATTTTAGCTCAAAGGTTGAATGCCCGACTCTGTCAGTATTATTCAAGCAGGCCATAAGGATCCATAGG
Source organism: Propithecus coquereli (assembly GCF_000956105.1). Classification (NCBI taxonomy): domain Eukaryota; kingdom Metazoa; phylum Chordata; class Mammalia; order Primates; family Indriidae; genus Propithecus; species Propithecus coquereli. The sequence goes on along the minus strand of NW_012147078.1, from coordinate 1,204,508 downwards.
CTGCAAAATGCGATTGATTATATATTGCCAGAGCAGGTGAGCTGTATGGTTGTCATCTGCTAGAATGTAGTGATGAGTCCTCTAAACCCGAATATTCTGCTCTGGCAACCTTTCTTCTGAACAGCTTGCCAATAGACTATGAATTTAGAAGATAAATATTTCTGCCTTTAAAACTTTAGAACATTATCTGAGACTTTACCTCTTCATCTCAACCCTACACTCCCCCACCCCAAAATAAAATAAAACAAAACAAGTGAAAGTGAATTGTATATATTATCTGAATTAATAGTAAAAAGATATTCTCTGAGTTTTTGGAAAATACAGTAATTTTTCTTTTCCCTTTCTCACTAAGAGAGGCATAAGCTGCTTTTTTTTTTTTTTTTTTTTTTTAAGGCAAGCAATGAAAATGAGGTTTATTGAGGAGAGGAAGATAGGATTATAGAGCAAGAGCAAGATATAGGTTTACAGAGCATGATCAGGCATAGGCTTCTTTTGGGGAATATTTTCCTTGAGAGTTTGGGGGAATACAGATTAATCAGGTGACTTGTCTCAATTTGACAGTCTTTTAGCATACTACTCTAAAAACAGCTATAATCTCTTGGACGTTTACGCTGAGCGAGGCAGCGTGCCAAGTGCTTTCCATAGAATATCTCATTTAAAATTCTGTCACATTCTTTTAGGTGTGTATGCTTACTTACATCACATATACAGGAAAATGTAAGGTTAAATGGCTTTCAGATTTATACAGGAGCCAGAATTTGAACCCAGCTCTGCCTGCCTCCAAAACATAGGCTCTGCACCACTACCCCATATAAGCCCATATTATTATTTCTACTGAAATGAATGCTAAGATTGGCAGTGGTATTGATGGAACTCTAGCTATAGACATTCATCCAGAGAAAATGAAGCAAAGAGGAAAACAACAGATCAAATTTGATATTGTGTGGTGGGCTCTGAAACAAAGAGAAAGTAATTTATTTCCAAATTGTGAGTCAATGCTACAAATTACTTAATACTCCCCTTTGTTTGTTTGAGATAGTTATTCCTTCATTCTACACTCATTCAGTGCATACTGCTGGGTCAGGCACCAGCCTACTAAATGGATAACAAAAAAGAAGACTAAGCCCTTAGCTCAAGGAGCCCACTGTTGAGGGAGAAGAAAAAGCAAGACAGATGTAGGTGTGTTAGATGATAAATGTCACTGTCAAGGTCTGCATAAAGCTCTATGAATACTCAAAGGAAGAACTTGGAACTGAGATATATGTGAGGAAGTGGTGGGCCATCAAGGCAGGGCTACATCAGAAGGAGGGATTAAGTTTAAAGTATTCCCTTTCCCCTCTATCCTGAGCCTCTGCGTGTACCCGTCACCGGAGTGGTGACTATGCAAAGTGAAGAAGGTGAAACAGAACCAAGGACACATTAATTGAGGATGTGAATGATGAGAGAGAAGGCTGAACACAGAAGCAGAAGCAAAGTCATAGAGGGCTGTTGAAGAGTTTTACAGGAGATTGACATAGTCAGATCCACAGTTTAGATATGTTCTTGATGAAAAATGTGAAAGATGGATTTGAATGGGCAGTCACCTCAAACTAAATACAGCACTGCATGATCTTTTGCCACTGAAATTCTCTTAAATTGGTTTAAAATGGTAGGTCTAGATTTTTTCCACACTGTTCACATCAGTCAATAAATTATATATACCCCCACTCTGGATAAGTTCAAAATCATATACTTCATTTTTTTAAATAGGATTTCTCTGAAGATTATGAAGAAAATAAAGTTTCTATTTTCTAGAGCCACACTAATACTGGGATCCCTCTGATTCTTAACTCAAATGAAAAAGATATTTAATTGTTAACTCTGCCTAATGTATATTGTACAAGGCAGAAATATCATTATATTGCTTTAGATAAATTATTTTAACTAAATATTTTTATCCTAAATAATCAAATACATGAATACTGCTTTGGTCTATGTGGATAAAAGTTATGTTTCTTTGTGCAAGCTTGAACGAACCTCTGCATTTTGTTTCATGATTCAGAACAAACATAGATAGTTGATACAAGCAGTTTAAAAAATATAATGTAGTATAGGTATAAATCACGTTGTACAGTAACTTGTCATTTGAAAAATTTTCTTTAATTTGGAGTTTGCAAAGTGGATAATTATAGGTGTAATTGAAAAATGTTTTATTTTAAGGAATTTTGTAATATAGCAAAGAATTACCACCTGATTTATCTTTTGTAAAAACATTTTCATATAATTAAGTTGCTTAAAGTTGTACCCACAGACGGATAAATTACAGATGAAAAAGAATAATACTGTAACTTTTAAAAGCATGAACAGTTCTATAGAAATGCCTATAATGTGATACTTATCTACCCCTTAAAAATACATTTAGGAAATCTATCTATAATTAATGAAAATGATTATTCTATTAACCTTAAAAATATAAGTTGAGTTTCAGCTTTTATAGGGGAATTTTATAGCTTGGGAGAAACAACCCAGAAACAGCTTTTCAACTTTGCACACTATTGTCTAGTAGACCCTTATAAATTAATTTTGAATAAATCGCCAAATGTGGTAGGTGTTAGAGCTTCATCAACATACACAAAACCACCGCCATTCAGAGGTATCATTCTGAGATGCGCTGATATGACCGTGTTGAGATGAAAAGATGAAATGACAAAAACCTAGATAGTCCACATGTTTTCAATATTTTAATTATTTATACATGATGTTTTTATTTTATATGGGTCATAGATAAAAGTTTCATGGTATATTTGATAACCAATTGATAAAGGTGGGCAAGTTAATTTATTATGAAATTGTTATGCTGAGTTATTTTTACAGTCTCTCCTTCCCATCACAGAAGTCAGCCTTGATAACACCTTTCTACGAACATGAAAACATTCAGATATCTTGGATTATTCCAGTATATTTTCTGTAGTTTGATAAGAAATATCACTTGTTCTACAGAGTTAAAAGGATCATTTTAAAGTACTACAATTCACTCTACGTTTTGTATTGTCTTTCCTTTACCTTTTTGTTATAATATAGAAATGCTGTGCACTTAAAATAGATATATTTTTAAAAAACAGCTTATTTTGTGTCTACCTATAGACTTTAAAATTGTGGTATGATGAGAATTTAATTATTACATGTTGAACAAATAAACATTCATGAGCCTGGTACATTCTGAAAAATCTATTTATTGACTTTTTAGAAGGCATTTTATTTATTAAAGCAAGAGCCTTCTGAAAGCTATGTGAACTGACAGGAATCTCCCTCTCTCTCTCTCTCTCTCTCTCTCTCTCTCTCTCTCTCCCCCCGCCCCGTCTTTTTTTTAATTAGGAGATTTTAAAATCCTTTGTATATGGACTCTAATAAAAATGGGGCCAAATAGATATTGGCAGAATAAAAATAGTCGAGCATGTTATTTTGCTTGAAAAGTTAGAGAGCTATTCTTATGACCTTTGTTAGCCATTCCTAATACTTTTGGACCAGACTTTCCTGATAGTTCCTAAAGAGAGTTTGATGGTATGCTCCCTTTGTATTCTGTTTGTAGAGGTGTATCAAACAATTACGTGACTACCTGATGCAGGCAGAGCACCCTCTCTACACATAAAGCAGAATATATATGCCCAATTCCAGCAACGTGGCTATCTTCATGGTTTCATAAACATGCATCATCCATGTGTTCTCAACAGGGGTGATATCACCCTCACTAGGGGCAAAATTTGATTGTTGAGGGAAGATTAAAAAAATCTTAGATATTGCAGTACTTGGTTAGCCCTCCAGAGTACCACAGCTATAAACAGATGTGCAGTATATCTGTAGTATTAAAAATCCATGGTGTGGGAACAATTAGGAAAAAATGTCTAAAAAAGCTCCTGAAGCATGTATGAGGGAGTGGGTAAGGAGGATGCATTATGGAAAAAAGATTGAGAAACACTACAGTATGTCACTTCTAGGCCTTCTACTCAAGTGTGGCCTACTAGATTCTGTTTATCTCAAAATAATGCCTTAAGGATAATTGTTACAGTTTTCTGGTTTGATGTATAAATTCTACTTTTAGGACAGAAGGGTAAGATTTTAGTCCTGGCCTGGCCATTTTCATGTTACACAATGTTCTGTTGTGTAAAATAAAACAAAGACTTTTTCTGCGCACATATTCTTCCTTACATTGGCATTGATAAGAGTACTGATTCCCTTGAAAATATTTCTCCGAGTAGCTAAAAGTTAAAGGACTTAAGTTTTACTATTTTGAAAATGAAAAGAAGTCTTGAATGACCGCCAGCCTACTTCCAACTTAATTTTTATGCTTCTTCACTTTTTCTCTTTTCCTTGCCAATATATGCTGCCCCCAGCTAAATGAGGGCAAGAGTTGCCTGAACAAATATAACATCAAAGGCCAGACAGCTTAAGATAAAGAGCTGATACTTTTAAATTCTAATTTTCCTTCCTACAGACACCCATCATTTCTTGAGTAAAGGAAAAGGAAATCTGCTCATTTTTAATCGGTTAAACTTTAAGGTGACATGTTTAAATTAGAAAAAGCTCTAATCTCTATATCATTATATGTATATTATGAAAATTATTTTTTAACTGAAGAAAATAATTTAATTATTATACACATTAACATTACTATATTGAAATCCATTTCTATAAGCACAATTTTGCTTCCTAAAATCAATTTATATCTATGGACACTTGAATACATAAAAGACTTGTTTCTTTATGAATAAAGAGTGTTTTCATAAGCAATTTCTTGTTTTGTCTTGGAAAGATTAATTGGGAGAAGCAAATATAATTGTTATGACTTACAGAAAGAAAAACTGAATTTTGCAATTTTACTAATTAGCAGAAATTTTGTTTTCTGACCCTTAGTGCAAAGTATTTTATAACCAAGCAGAATTTCCTCAGCAACTTGATTACAGATAGATAGATAAACACACAATATCAGCAATAAGCATTGGACTAGACATGGTTCTCTTCACCATGATTTTGATACACATATGTTTTAATTAGTTTGATAAGCATGATAAAAGAACTAGGAAATGAATCTGAGAAACTATCAAAAAATTTTAAAACATTGCCTTAAAATACACACTTTACAAATTGTAAAGCTAGTTGCTATTTTATCTGTTTTCCTTCTTCTTGCCAAACTCCAAGGTATAGCTATATGTGCTGACCCTTCTTTCTCATACTCTGTTCACCTCTTAAATCCTTGTACTTTCTGGTTTCCAAGGTCATCGTGACTGGCAAATCTCTGCACCCACTCCCAGAACTCTCTTCACCATGTGACTCCTCCTCCTGTTTTCCTTCCCCTTTTTCTTTGTTCTGTTAACCAGGGTTCCCCTCTCCTTCACAGACTCCTTTTCCTCTCATTTTGTACATACTTCTTCAGGTGTTATCCTGGACCTCTTCTACTGCTTCGCTACCTTTTCCTTCTCAGATAACTCACCAATTAAATACTTTCAGGCTTTGACCATTTCTTTAATGTAGATAATTCCCAGATCAATATCTCAAAGGCCAACCTTTTGTTCTGAACTGCCAACATAAATGTTGAAACTGCCTGCCTGGAATCTCTGCCTGGGTATCTTGCTGGCTCCTTTAAGTCACTGAATCCAAAACTGAAATCATCCTCTCTACAAATCTTGATGCCCTTGTATCATCATCATCATCATCATCATTATTATTATCATTTTCATCATTAATATTACAGAAATCAACCATTGAAATCTGAATCATTTTAGTTGTTTCTTCCTTTTCCTTGTTCTTGACATTCAGCCAGTAGTCAAATCACAGCATCTTTATTCTTCATGACTTTTCCTTGTATATACTCTCACATAATTGTGTATGTATATTGCATTTGTTTAGACTTTTACAATTTACAAAGCATTTTTGCATGGAGAATTTCACTTTTTGCAACCAACATGCAAGGTCACTATCCTTTTTATAATTTTCATTTTGAGACAATATAAATTAGTGATTGAGTTCAGGTTTGGAGCTGGCCTATGTGCATTCTGATTCTGGCTGCTTAACTTCCTAGCTGTATCATCTTTGGCATGTTACTTAATCTTGTGCCCCACTTTCGTCATCTGAAAAAGGGGGATTAAATGGTACCTATCTTACTGGACATTTGTAAGAATTGAAGTATTTAATGATGTTAAACATTTAGATCGATGCCTTGTGTTTAGTTAAGTCTTTGTTAAGTGAAACATTACACACCTTGAGGTTACATAATATAAGTGACAAAACATACCACATATTATAAGTACTAAAATTTATGTCTTTTGTATCCATATCCCATGTTTCGCCCACTTTATGGCACATAATTTTGCCTTTTTAAAAAATTTCTCTAGGAATAATTTTTCTTTATTTAACTGAAGACTGGACTAATTTATAATCAGATTATTATTTGAAAGCATAAAACTATGTAATAGAATTTGTAGTTTAATAAGTCATTTAATAGAGTTCACCCTCTTGGTGCTTTCACCCTGTGCTCCCACCATTCTTATAAGAACTTTTTTTAAATTATTATTTTAATAGGTCTCAGGAATAACATTAAAGTCATTATGTATATATTCCTGGATGATAGTCTAACATATCTGCCAAGTTACGAGTATTTAGATATTCATGAGTCTTGACATCTGTCACTTGGAATGTTAAAAGTTTATTTTTACCCCCCAATACCCGACACATTTAATTATCCTTTGTAAAGTTTCAAGAAGTTTGGAGAAAACTTTGATGGAACTTTTTCATATATATACATTCATGTATCAGTTTGTGAGGGACTCAGATAACTGTTATGCCATAATTCTGGATTCTTATTTTAATCTTTTTAGAATTAGAGTCTGTTAGATATTTCTTGACTCTTTAGGCAAGCTATTGCATTTCTGCATAGCTTTCTTGATATTGTTTAAAATTCAATATATTATCTTTGACTTTTAAGCATTCAGTAAATATATAAGGTATTTGTTCTGTAATAATAGAATATTTCATTTGAAGCCTCCTTCTGTACTATACAGATAGTTTCTCATCTGAAGAATGGAAGTTTACTTAGGTATTTATCATACCTTTAAGATTTTTGGTACAAGTACATTAAATTCACTTAATTTTGGATCTACATGTATAAAACATTTCACTGTACAAAATAAAGGACACAAAATCAAAATACTGCCCTTCCTACATAGTCCCATTCAAAGTTTCAAACCATAAGGAAGAAGGAAGAGGAGCAAAAAGCGACTGTCTATCACTGAAGTTAGCTCCATTTGAAAGAATTTTCACATAACAATTCTTATATATCACTGGACAAAACGTGGAGCCATAAAGGGAAGTTAAGGAATGTCTATTTTCTAAGAAGTAATTTATTAAGCTAAAAAAATTAATGTTTTGACTGAAAGATATGTCTCATTCATAGCAACTAATATTTAACCTCATTAATAAAGAATGGACAGGCCAGGCGCGGTGGCTCACGCCTGTAGTCCTAGCACTCTGGGAGGCCGAGGCGGGCGGATTGTTTGAGCTCAGGAGACCAGCCTGAGCAAGAGCGAGACCCCGTCTCTACTAAAAATAGAAAGAAATTAATTGGACAGCTAAAAATATATATAAAAAAAAAAATTAGCCAGGCATGGTGGTGCATGCCTGTAGTCCCAGCTACTTGGGAGGCTGAGGCAGTAGGATTGCTTGAGCCCAGGAGTTTGAGGTTGCTGTGAGCTAGGCTGACGCCATGGCACTCACTCTAGCCAGGGCAACAAAGTGAGACTCTGTCTTGAGAAAAAAAAAAAAAAAAAAAAAGAATGGACAGAACTTTTAGAGACAAAATTAGGTATTGCAGGTCAAAGAACTAACTGGAGAGAAGACATAGAAGTAGGAAACTTGGGTCATAATCAGATTACTACATGTCATCTGGTTTTATTGAAGTGGGGTCTGCATATTGGGAGATAAAGCTCAAAGGATAATAAGGAAATGTTACTCATGCAGGTATGAATAGAAGAGATGAGCATTTCTATTAATAAATGGCATAATTTAAGTCATGAAATGGTTAGATATGACAAAAGTTAAATGCAACACCCCCTAAATTACTAATTGTATTGCTTCATGTCTGTGTTTTTTTCTTTGCCGAACTATTTCTCTCATTTAGAAGCTTATCTTTCATGGAAGTGCAGAATGACTTAGCCATATGGGAGATTGTATGGTTTACCCATATGGAGGGTCATGGTATTTGTTTATATTGTGTCCAACCTTTCTAGAAGATTTGTGTATAATATTTTAAATGTCATTGTTTTAAAGACATTAAGATCATTTATGTGATTTTGAACCCTCCCTTTTAATTACCTTCAAAGCTAGTTGATAGATCAATTCATACCTTTGTAGTCATGATTTTTAAAAATCAAAATCAGTATCACCCAGAGCAAAGGGAGAGGCCCGAAGCAAGCAAGTACAAATACTGAGAACCTTTTTTCTTGTTGGAGGAAGAAGTTCATAGTGTTTCCCACAAGGTGTCATGCTGCTATGGAACTTTTTTCCTCATTTCTTTGGCACCAGTGGCTGGAGAGGAAGCAAGAGCTGATAGCAGGGAAGCAGACAAGGCTAACTAGCTGTTGGCAGGAACGTGGACCGATAGAGGCATCATCCAAAGGCGACTGATACTGGTTCTTTGATTAAGTTATAAGCAGGTAGTTAAGTCTCTCTACTTGGGGAGTTACAGCTGCTGACTACTGAAGAAAAGCTGCGGGAGATGGAAGCCTAGAAAAGCTGAGGCTGGCTATGCCTTGAATGAGCCTTGGATTCTCATTGAAACACTGTTCTAGCCTGGGAATGATACCAGGATTCAATTAAACTGATGTCAGTTATCAAGTACAGAGTATTTAAGTAAACGTTTTCGTCCCAATCTTTTTTATTTCTGTGGTTATATTCATCCCTTTTAAATTTCTATGCTTAGCTCTTAAAGAGTAATTAACTAGGGAAGTTGTTAATCTCTATCACTATGTATGTTTGATGTGATCACAAGGAACTGACCTTGACTTAGTGGTAACATATCCTAATTATAGACAAATTTGAGGGAAACAGAATAGCAAAATCTGACTTCATTTAGTAAACTTTTGAGTCTAAACCTTAAAGTTACAATAGCCACAAAACCATGTGTATAATCAATTTTATAATCAGCCAATTTATTCTTTTTTTTTCACATTCTTATTTTCCTGCCTTGTTTTTTAATCACTTAAAAAGGTATGGAGTGTTTCAGTTGGTACCCTATTCACATAGGAAACATTTACAGTTTTTTACAAGGTTGTCCATAAGCAAATGATTTGCTAAGACATTTTTAACTTACTTGCAAAAACTCTGAATTCAGTTATGATTTTTTAAAAAGAACTCCTCTCCCCCACCATCATTCCTTTTGTGTAGAATTCAAAGAGTATTTTGAGTTCTCTGGTTCATGAAACATCAAAATGACTTTTGAATGAATGACAAAAGTCCATTACTGTTGCTGTTAATCTTCCTGTTAAGAAAGTAATATCTAGGCCAGGCACAGTGGCTCACGCCTGTAACCCTAGCACTTTGGGAGGCCGAGGCAGGAGGATTGCTTGAGGGCAGGAGTTTGAGACCAGCCTGAGCAAAAATGAGACATGTTCTCTACAAAAAAAATAGAAAAATTAGCTAGGCCCCGGGGCACATGCCTGTAGTCTTGGCTAATCTGGAGGCTGAGGCAGGAGGAATTGCTTGAGCCCAGGAGCTCAAGGCTGCAGTGAGCTATGATGAGGCCACTGCACTCCAATCTGGCAACAGAGTGAGACCCCATCTCAAAAAAAAGAATATCTAATTCTTACAATGTTGTTTGCAAAGAAATAAATACTCATTTTAATCTCATTTTTTTGTTCATTATTTTATCCTTGGTTTAATTATACTTTTATGATTTATTTTCAAATAAAAAGTGTGCCAAAACTAGCATGGAGATAAAAGTATACATAGCACCATGAACCTTTAAATTGTATTAATATCTCCTATTGGTGTGTCATTCAGAATAGACTGCCTCTTAGACAACGTAAGTGATTTATCTGCTCTCTTCTTGTTTACATCTCCCCTTCCCTGATGATGTAGATATATGTTCGTCTTTATCTACCCCCTTTCCATTCCATTGTATTTTTTGCCTGTTTTTTTTCTTATAGACCTCATTAAAACCAATTTTGCAATCACAAAGAAACATTTTTTAGACATGTTCTTCATCTGAGTTTCTGTGCTTCAAGCTGGGTATTCAAAAAGAAAGACACTGTACATGAGGAATATATAGTCAACTAAGAGAAGCAGACATGATTTACTTCATTTTTTCTTTCAACACTTGTTTAATAAAGCTTTGAATGTGTACTAGATGCTTGTTATTACACTAGGTAATAGAGATAATAGATGAAAACATCGACTGTCCCCAGTCTAATAGAAAGACAGGCAAAAACAACACACACGCACACACACACACACACACACACACCCCACAACATTGCACTATTTAAATAATTACTTTAATATAGAAAAAAGTATGTATCCAAGTGCAAGTAGAAGCACAAGGGGAGCACCAAAGCCTTTTTATGGGAGATTTAAAAAGGCCTCACAGAGACCGAACAGCCATGACATGGAATAATAACAGCAATGGTAGCAAAACATTCAAAGTACAAAGGAGGCACAGGTCAGCAATAAATATACTTCATTTGTACACTTGATAGTAGAATTGAAAATACACTCTTACACATCTTTTTATAGCTCTTTCATTATCTTCCTTGATGTCTGCACATTCATAATAGGTTTCCAGTTAATGTCATTTGAATCGAGTACCCAGTGCTGGATACAATGGAAAGAACACAGACGGATCTAAGTTTAAATACTAGTCTTGATACTTTCAACCTGCATAACCTTAGAAAGTCACATTAATTTCCTGATCTATTATCTGAAAATGGGAATAATGTTCTCTCCCACCTTTAGGGTTTTTGTGAAGAGTATTTGAAAAAATTGCTAATTGTAGCACACACCCCCTCTACATGAGAGGCTCTAAGACATGACTATTATTTTAATATTGGTTATGATCATTTTACATTTCATTAATTTAAAATATTCTTCCATTTTCTTCTTTTAAATAAAAGCACTAGAGATGTATAATTATCTTTCGATATAATAATGCTAAGTCTTTAGCATTTCAAACAGAATTGGCTTATAAATGTGTCTACATTCATTCTACCACGTCTATGTGGAGTATAAAGTTAATCTGATTTTTAAATTATGGATATTGGCAGTAAAGAGTGTTTTTGTTTATTTCATTTTGAAAGTCTTTCTTATCAAAATACTTGACCTAAGCATTTACTTCCCTACTATCCTGCGCCTTATTAATGAGAACTTACTACCCAAAGCAGCTCTAATCGTATAAATACTTAAAGGGATTGATGGATTTGGCCATGTACAAGCAAAGTTCAAGTTGAAAATTATTTTCCAAGTGCCCATAGCTCATTTGGCTTTTGCTTCAAGACTTTTTATGCATAATTTGTCAGGGGGAGGACTAGGAGAGCAGGGACAGAGTGAAGGCATGGGCCAGCCTTGCTACTGTGGATCTAACATTCAGCACCATATTCTTGGCCCCTTTCAGCTCTCATAGTATCGGGGACATGGAAATTAGTCACTATGGTATTATTAGGTGGAACAAGAAAGCACATATATCATTTGTCTCATACCATCATCCTCTTTAGGGAATGAATGAGTGGAATCTATCATGCATTTTACTCAAAATAGTTTGTACATTTGCTATAGGAATTTTAAGAAAAGCTAATATTGTACTAGTCTCTTTATTTTAATGTTTTATAATAGGGGCATGTATGTACCGTAAAATACCACAGAATTTAAAAATTTATAAATACAAAGCTGTAGTTAAGAATGACCATTTTCTCTCTCAGATATTTGGTTCAATCCTCCCTGTTTGGGAATCCTAGCACAAACAAACAGAAAAATTAAAGCACGTCTTACACTTGATACAGTTTTCAGTTATCTGGCTTTATCCTCAGACATCACTGCTATTCCTCTTTCCATTCATCAATGTTCTTTGTTGTTACTAAATCTATTGTAGTACTTCAGGTTTTAATTCAGCTTACCAGTGCTTTATAGTGTTGACCATTTTTTCTTCTGGAAGCACTCCTTCCCTGGGTTTGGTCTTCCATGTCTTTCCTTCCATGGTTTTCCTTCTGTCTCTCTGGCCCTTCCTCCTCAGGTTTCTCCCCAGGCTCCTCTTCCTTTGTACCACCTAGAAATGTGAGTGTTCCTCAGACTTCATCTAATTATACCTTCTTTTCTTCCAGTCTTATCTACATATTTTTCCCAGGTAATTCCATCCATTCCCATAGCGTCAATTCCTTGTATGTCTCTCAAATGCAAGTGCACACCTAGTACACAAAGATGTTTTTGTTTCTTAATACCAAAGGTAATTTTCCAGAATTCAAAAATTAGTTAAGACTGACTCTTCCTCTTCTCCCTGTGTATTGACATAATTTCATACCTGTCCTGCTTTAGCTTGCTGCCCTGCCTTCTCAGAGCCTTTCCATGTGCTCTTTACAATTATTTAATTCTGTTTCTCTTCCCTATAACATTTTAACCTCTATGAGAACAAGGATCATGCGGATATATATTAAGCATGTTATCTGGTACATAAAATACACTTAAGTAGTCTTAAAATTACATTCTTCTGTTAGAGTTGAAAATATGACCAATATAACAGGCCATAGGGTTTAGAATATATTCTTTGACTTGTACCTTTTAAAGGAGGTGTATATGTGAAAGACTCCATGGAAGAACCAAGAAATCAAAGCATTTAGTTTTAAAATAGTGACCAAAGCATTTGATTCTAAAATAGACACTTCCTTTTAAAAGTTAGTCTTTAGTCGAGTTAAGAGGAGTAGGAGCTAAAGTTTTTATATTTTCATTAGGACGATACATTATTTTCATATATACATAAACTTGGGAGCAGCAATGAATTATATAACATTCACAGCATGGAGGCTGTGATAGACTTTAATTAATTCCTAGGTAAAATTAGTATGCATTACAGTTTAGAGAAACAGAACACACAAACCCGCTAATCAAAATGTTCAGCTAACAGAGCTGGAGCTTTTTCATTAGGTATATTGTCTTGAATTTCATCATTGTACCAGCTGGCTTCCTGTCAATTTATAGTTTGGACCTTTACATCAAACAGCAAAAATTAATTACAGCAAAAGAAGTCCCGATAGAAATTGTGCGCTTACAGGTTTTTCACAATTAACCAGACATGAATGGGGTTGTGTAAAAAGGAGATGGAAAGAAAGAAAGGACTTGGTAGAATTTTCTAGAATCATTAACTATAGCAGTGTTAGTCACCTGCTTCCCTGATTTTGTTTTAAGTTGTTGAGCCAAAGCTTCCAGCTTTATCATTTCTGGAAGCACCCAGTTCTGTTATATTGAATGCAATGAATCATGGCATGAAATGTGAATTCTCATACAAAATGTCCCAAGTGACAGCTCAAAAAATGACTAGCCTCCCTTCATTCTGCATTAAGTAACATTCTATGTATTACATTACTGATCATAATCATAATTTAATGAGCAAGAAGATCATGCTTTGATGGTTAGTGCCAGGTTAGCTGTAATGCGTATTTTGGACTCAAATACTGTTCTCAAGTGTCACAGTCATTCCTCTGGGCACTAGAGTTAGTTTAAATATGACTTTTCTAAGCCTCTTATCTGTTGAATAAACCAGCCAAAGGTTTTAAAAATGCTTCCCTCGATTTGTTACTACTTTTCTTTTTCTTTTTTATATTGCTTAAAAGCCCTTACTTGTGACCCATTCTTCTAGTTCCTAACATTCTAATACAGTGAATGGTTCTTTCACAAATATGTTTAAGCCTCAGATGCCTGGAGAATCTGAATTAAACATTTTTCTCCTCAGAAAAATGCACATATGAACATATGTACGACATGTTGCATAAAATATCAGGGACTCACAAGGAAAGCATGAACCCCAGGTTATGAATGCCTGTCGCATTCATTGAAGAACATGTATATTATGTACACATGTATACCTAGCATTAATATATAATTTAGAAAATAAATATATAAATATGTGTATTAATTTGGTTAAATTCAAATGCTGATTCAGGTCATGTTGTTTCCATTCCATCAAGTTATCTGTACTAAAACAAATCAATTACCTTTGCCACCACCTGAATAAATTTATATTTCTGATCCATCTTTATATGTAGCAGCCCTTAGTTATAAGCTCATTTGGGTGGTCATATTTTACTGTACTGTCTCAAGGGCTGCCACATTTCCTAAGTAATTTGTAGACCATAGCTGAGAAGAACATTCTTAACTTGTTTTAATGATAGTATTTTTCTTCATTAGGTTGTGAGCTGTGAGCTGGCATAAGATACTAACAGGCATTTTCCAGTTTTCTCTGTTCAGCCTGAGAATGGTTCACTATGATTCCAAGGTCACTTTGAAAGTCTTTCTATGATTTGCTTCCATTTATTTTATGCTTGTGTTTATAGTTTTGAACCAAATATGAAATTTAACATTGCGTTTGTCTACATTAAACTTAATTTGCCCCTTGTCAGCTCATTTACAACAGCGATAACATTCAAAAGCCACCCTGTAGAATGTTTTGTCTATAATCATTGATACAATTTTTCTATCATTTTTTTTGTTATATGCAACTTTCTATTTCTTCCAGTTTGAAAAAGAGGCCTCTCTAGAGGAAGATTTTCAGAAAATATAAATGACTGTAATAGAGATTAATAAATATTTCTCTAATAGAATAGAATATTATGTCTGGAAAAACATATTTTAAAAAGCTCTATTTTCTAATTTAGAAATTTAATTTCATATTATGTATTATATGAGTATGCTTTTTGGGATGCTCTTTAAAGTAGTGAATTTAAACTTGAAAAGATAAAGGAAGTAGAAGTTAAAATATATACAAAATCCTAAATTGGATTATGGTACCAAATATTTCCCGTGCTTTCATCTTTTTCTTATATTTTTCCAAGTATTTAAATTGACCTCATGTGATGAATTTTTTTCTTAATGGTTACTAATGTTTTAGATAATGATATTGAAAAGATAAATGAATATTTTAAATTGGTATATATTAGAGAGCACTAAAATGAATTCTTTTTTTTTGTATTTTTTTATTTCAGCATATTATGGGAGTACAGATGTTTAGGTTACGTATGTTACCCTTCAACCCCGCCAAGTCCGAGTTTCAAGTGTGTCCATCTCTCGGATGGTGTGCATCGCACTCTTTGTGTATGCATGTACCCGTCCCCTCCTCCCCCCTCCCCCTTCCCCCGCCCGGCATCCAATAGATGTTATTCTTATATGTTAAAATGAATTCTTAAATTTAAGTGATGAAAAATAATTTAAAACTAGAATCCTAAACATGTAAATAAAGGAATATAATTTGTGTGTATTGAATATTATTTTAAGGAGTAATTTGCTAACTTGTGCCTATGTCTTCAACTAATTAGTAATATTCAAAACTTCAAAAATGTTTGATCATAGAATCATATCTGCTGTTTACCTTTTGAGCAGATATTCTACTTATTCAGTTTATGTTAAGAAATATCGGACAAGTGTGCAAAGGTACATTTATAACACCGGTCATTTTTTATAATACTGAAAAATACTAGAAAAAGCCAAAATGACTAACTCAAGGTAATTGGTTAAATAAATTGCTTTATATGCACATAATGGAATACCATCATGGAGATATATACTTATTAACATGGAAAATGCTTATATTAAAATTCAAAATAGTATATAATATTAGTCCATCTTTCTTCCAAAACAAGTCCTAAGTAGGTAGGTAGGTAATAGACAGATATGGATATAAGTATCAATATAGTTATTGATGTAAATATATAGCTATAGATATAGATATAAATAAATAAAATATTTACCAATATGAAGGCAGGGATTATCTGGTAAGATTTCAGATTATATGTGTGTGCGTGTGTATTTAATTGTGATTTTTAAAAATAATATGTCTATGAGTATATTACTAGTATAATAAAAACAATAAATTAAAGAAAATAAAGCTATAATAATAGAGACCAATATTTATTGAGCACATACTGTGTGTCTTGTATGCCTCTAAATAATTTGCATGCATTGTCTCATTTTATTGTAATTATGCTGCTCTTCAATCCTTATTGTTTTGTCTGTTCAGGCTGCTATAACAAACCACCATAGACTGCGTGAGTGTGTGTGTGTGTGTGTGTGCACGCATGTGTGTTTTTCTGGGGAGCAGTTACTTCTAATCTGATTATGGGATGGGTTAATAGCACCCTCTGATAGTTTTAGTCAAACTCACCGCTCAGTTCTGTGCTGATGAAAACTATACTATCAAGACAAGATACTAAGAGCAAGCTAAACTATGCGGTGGAGATGAATTTGTTGTTTTCACCTCATTAATCTACCTGAGGTAGTTGGAAAAGATGGCAAGCAATAAGAGCTGTGATTTGGGGTCACATTTTCAAAAAGGCTGTGAAGAAACTAGGAGATAGGGAGGTTCGTCAAGTGCCAGGAGTGTTCTGGCTAGAGCAGAACTCTTTTAGAAGATGCCTAAAAGTTCATTTTGAGTGGAATATAATCAACTGTCATCTGTACTATAAATAACCCTTGAGAGCTTGTTCAGAGGCTTTACAGGGTGAATGTGTAGAATAATGAAGCTTCCATGAGAATAAAGATTCCTAATATAATCACCTGATTTACCCTATCAATCTAGGTGTCTTGTAGCAAAATAATTTCATATTCGTTTCTGTCTTTTAAGATCTCAACAGTAGATGATTCAAAGTACATTGATATTTGGCTTTAGGAAATATGCTGTGTTATCACTGCTACATCAAACGGTTGATAATATAGCAAGTTCTTCTTATTTATTTGTGTGGGTTTTTTTGATTTTTCTTGTGTTTTGTTTTTTTTTTTAGCATTTGATACTATTGACCAGCCCCCTTGAAACTCTTCTCAGCCTTCTGTATTTCTTTCTAATGTCCCTCTTACTTTGCTAATCATTGCTCCTCAGTCTTCCCTAATAGGTCTTCTTTCTGCCTGCAGTTCCATGGGGTGCTGCCTGTGGCCCTTTTTCTTCTAATGACTGTCATTAGCTTTGCTTATTGAGGCCTTGCAATTTACTTGTGCTACCCGCCTGCAATTCTCTCCTGAATTTCAGTACCTTATTTTTATTACTCTCACTCTAAATCCATGGTTGCCTGTACATCCTTCAGGTCCTAAATTTAGCAGGCATAAAATTGAACTCATTATCTTCTCACCCCAAACTTTTTCTGTCACCATTTTCCCCTGGTGCAATTAATGCTGTCACTACTCAGTCTCCTGAACTTGAAACTCCAAAATTGCATTCAGACTTCCCTTTTCCTCACTATCTCCATTCAGTCACTCAGTCACCAAATCTTATTTCCATCTCAGAAATGCCATTTGAATCGATCATTTTTTTCTCTATTCCCATTGCATCTCATCCTATCTTACACATTGGATTCCATACTTGTTTTCCTACCATTCAGCTTTCCCCATTATCTAGTCTCTTTTTCCACATTCTGCCACAGATATGTCAGTAATAAACACATTTGAACTTCTAATTCTCCTTCTTAAAAATGACCTTTGGTTGCCTACTGTCCCTAGTTTATGAGGCCCATCCTAATCTAATCTCATCCTATTTTTCTTGCCTCTTCTCAACACAAAACCTATTTTGTGACTAAACTGAACTCCTCACTATATCTCACCTTCTTACGCCAGTGTATTTGTGCATGTCATTCCATTAGTTTGCATTCTCTGCCCACATATGATGGACAGGTCATTCTTGGCTCTTATTTCCATAGCATTTACTTCTGAACAGTATGGTGTAGTAGTAATTAGGAGTCAGAGTGCTGAGACCAGACTGTCTGGGTTTATAGACATAATTACTTAATCACAGTGCGATCTCTCTGTGCTTCAGTTTTCCTTATATATAAAATTGGGACAGTAATAGTGCCTATCTATTAGGGTTGTTGAAGACGGAAAGAGTTAATTCATGTGCAATTCTTACAATAGTGCTTGGTACATAATAAGCAGATAGTAATCATTTGTTGCTGTGTCTACTGTGATCATGATGATAATGTTTTAACAGTTTCCCTTGGAAGAGGGCTAAAATAATTGCTTATCAATACTGGAATCAACCCAGAGAAACATGGCCCTACCAAAATAAAAGTATTTTGCCTATAGAAATCCTGGATCCAGTTTGTAAGCTAATACACTTTAGCTACCTCATGGCATTTCTAGTCTCTCTGAAGTTATCCACTAGTTAAAATTCAACTAGTACTTGGATTGGTGCATGGACTTCTACTTGTTCCCAAACTGACAGTCCCTTCATTATCAGTAAAGATTCTGGAGGTTCTTCATTTTGTCAGTTACATGGTTGATGGAGCAATCTATGCCATGGGTACACCTTGGGGTGATGTGAATCAGACTCCAGACCAAGGTAGGAGTCTTAAGTGTAGCAGAGGGAAGTTCCTTGTGTCAATTTAAAGCTTCCTAAAGTAAATACAGAGTCAGAAATCTGGTTATCTGGTTCTCTCCTCTGTCATACTGTGGGCAACATCGTAAGAAATATTACGATTTACACCAAAATTAGAATTTAGCAAAATGTTTACAGGCACTTTAATTTCTATGAAACTGCTACAGACTTATTTATTTGAATGTTATTTTTTATTTTGACAACTGTGGTCCTGAAAAGTTAAATGTAACTTGCAGAGTTTTTTAACAGACTTTGCTGTTTAAAGCAATTCTATAGTAAATCATTTTGAATTACATCCTAGTTTATTAGTTTTTACTTATTAGAATATTCATATACTAGTTTCTTTAAAGTAGAGTACACTTGTATTGGCTATGGTACTTTCTAACTCATTGGAGAAACTTGTGGTTTAGAAAATCGCTGCATTAATTAATTGTGGTCAATGAAAGTAAATTGTGGAAAGTAATATTTAATTTTTAGGGAAAACAAAAGAAGCCTTAAAGTAGAAATCCAACTTGGGGAAAACAGTAAGAGCCAATCTACTAGATGACTGATATCTAAATTTGATTCTCAGAATAAAAACTATATATTTGTTATTGTTCTATTTCATTTTTTAAGTTTATTGGGTTTCTTTCTGGTTCTCAGAATTATAATGAGAAATAATATCTGAATGGATTCCCAACCAAGTGTCCTAGCTACACGTACACACATACACATGCAAGCGTAAGTGCAGGCACACTTGAAATTAGGGATAGATCTGTAAAAGCAATAGGGAAAATTAATAACAAAAATAATGACTTGACTTTCTGTAGGACCTAAAGTTTATACCATACTTACCTAATGTGATGTAGTACAAAAAGACTTTGGATTTTAATCAGAAGAACTACATTTTAATGGATGCTTTTTTACTTATTCTCTATGTGAGGTTGGGAAAATCTCTTAACTGCCCAGAGCTTTAGATTTCTCATCTGTGAAATGAATATAATAGAGACTTCCTTCAAGGATCAATAAATGACGTACATACAAAGCCTTTGGAAATTGTAAAGCATTGTACAGATTTCAGAGATTACAGGAATAGAGATTTCAGAAATTACTCAAAGATCTCAGAGATCATTTTAGAGATGAAATAAGTATGACAGAAATAACTGTCCTCAGTTTGTGCATGAGGAAGCCGAGATGTGCAGCAAGTAATGAATGGCCAAACTAAAGCAGGACCCCGGGCTTCTGAGTCCAAATGGGGTACTTTCTGCATGTTCTACATGCTGTTTCTGAACAAGGCCTGTGGTTCATTCACAGGGCGCAGCTATTATAAATCAAAGCCTAAACTGATTTTAAAGACTTTAAAAACATGTGATTATTATTATCTTAGTAGGAAATGCTAATGCTATTAGGTGATATTTATATTTGTCTTTTAATGCAGGTAATGAATTTGGGCATCCTGAATGGTTAGACTTCCCAAGAAAAGGAAATAATGAGAGTTACCATTATGCCAGAAGGCAGTTTCATTTAACTGATGATGACCTTCTTCGCTATAAGTTCCTAAATAACTTTGACAGGGATATGAATAGATTGGAAGAAAGATGTGGTTGGCTTTCAGCTCCACAGGTAAGCTCTTTACTCTAAGTGTTATGTTTTAGTCACCAAAGCTGTACATGCTTAGAATGGCAATAGATTTAAATCTATATGAAGATCTTTTAAAAAGCACTTTATTATTCAGTGCATAGTACCCTGCAACACTTCAGGTTGTCAAAACATGTCACTGAAGTCTCTTCAATAGATAATGAAATCTTAAACATAATGCCCTGCTTACTTTCCTGGTTAGTTTGTTGTTGTTGTTTAAATTTAGTAATTTTTATTTTTATTGGCTAAACTAAATGACAAAAAACTCTGCATGAAACCCATTTTGGAAATTACTATGGAAACATCTTAATTGTTTTAACTTTTTTTTATGTAAATGATTATGCTGTCATAAAGAAACTGCTTTGACAACATGTAGATTTCTTTATTCTTTTTTTTTCTCTGTATTGGTCTCTAACCTGTCATTTCACTAGATGTCGTTATACCTGCATGCTGTTTTGTATTTTTCATGAGCCTGTCTTTCCTCTGGAATTAAAGTCTCAGTTTTCAATAAGTTTTAGAAAATGTAATTAACAGGTATGAATTTTATACAGGCGTCTTTTTCCTTGCAAAAATTAGCGTATAGTATGTGTTTGTTATAATCCATTTACTTTATACTGAGGCTGTTCGAAATTACTGTTGATGTGTTTTTACTTTGGTGTCTATGATTCTTTTTTTTAATGGCTGAACAAAGGTACTTATATATTCAGTAAGACTGGCTGCATGGCACGAATGCCCTAATCACGTTTATTAGTAATGCTATTTCCAGAAGAGAGAGCAAAATGACACTCCTTTTCAATAAGAACAATGTTGAATACCAAAAGACATGCTGTTTACTCTAGAGCTTTAGTTCACATTTCTAAATTACTGAGAGTGGTGCTGCTGATGTGCATGGCAATAAGTTCTCTCAAAGCTGGAGCTGGGCAAGGGTGGTATTGAAAAAGCAAAGGCTTCTCACAGCCAACTTGTAAATATATGATGAATAAAATAGGAGAGTTGGCAGATGTAATTTCTTTGCAGATGTTCTCTTTTTATTAAAAAGAAAAAACACCAACATACTGTAGTGACTTTAGGTTGCTATTGAATCTGACAAATTTGTGTAAAAATGTAAAATTTTTAAGATAATTACAGTTTCGGAAACTAGATATAACAATGTTACATTAAATTTTACAAAGTAATTGTGTGCATCTTACCTCATGAATCTGGGGACTAGAACAAAAGTCTTAAAGAACACTGACTTATAAGTAGATCTAATATGTACGTACAAACACTTCATATATAATACAAATATCATGTTTTTACTTAAAACCTAAGCCACAACACTATTCTTCTATTTGTGCTTTGTTTCAGGTTGCAAGTGGCTGGTGAGATTGTTATATTCTAAATAATTTTTGAGGCTGTTGTTGGCTTAGAGTTTGAAATGGCAAAATTGTAAGATATTAAAAAAAAATAATGTTCTGGAATTTTCAGTTGGGGCTGAATAACTAACAAGGCTATTAGAAAGACAAGAACAACTTTTTCGTGAGCAGTGTACTTGTGGTACGCTATTTAAATGATATTGTTTAAATGTAACATAAGTCTTAATTCTTACAGGCCTATGTGAGTGAAAAGCATGAAGGCAATAAGGTCATCACTTTTGAGAGAGCAGGTCTTGTTTTTATTTTTAATTTCCATCCAAGCAAGAGCTACACTGATTACCGAGTTGGAACTGCATTACCCGGGAAATATCCTTTTTGTTGCCAGTGAATATGACTATTTGCATTCAATTTTTTTACTATATCACAGAATTATAGAAAAGACTATTGCTGATCTTGGTGACAGTGGCTTTTAGTCTCCTCATCTGAAAAACGAGGAATTTGAAATAGTTGATTGATAAATCTTTGCTCAGCTCAGTTATATCAATTGTTCCTAACATTTGTTTTGGCTCTAAAAAGTATGATTTTGAACATATGTTAAATAATATTTTGTTCCAACAAGCAATACAGGAGATAATTGATTCTAGCTTTTCCTCTATGAAAATATTTTGCAAGTTGCCTCTGAAAATTGTCTCCTTTCCCCTTCTCATAGGAAACAACAGACCATAGCTATAAAGACAGCTTCCTTCCTTTTTATCTGTTCCTTCTCCTAAAATTCAGGACATAGCTCACCTTTATAGGCCTGAATTGGTAAGGAGGCAAAGCAGGGAGGCGTCAGCAATGGAAATAGCAGGGAGGATATTTTTGGTGTTTTCTATGTATTCATTTACTCAACGCTTTCATTCGTTTCAGATATTTACTGAGCACCTCTTTATTGAACACCTGTGTACCAACTCTATGCTAGATACTGTAAAGAGAAAAGTTTTCCTGGCAGATATACTCACTACTCTCATGGGAAAAAAAAAAAAATATGACAGATTCAGGACCTAGCAACAAACCAGCACAATTTTTCAAGCAGGCCATAAAAATAACATGCTTCTCTGACGCCCTAACGATCATTATCATCTGCCACCTGAGCAAAATGCCTGTGCCAACATGAAGTCCTATGTGTCAGGGTGTCTCCAGCTACCATAAAAGAAACCCCCTGTTCAACTGGATGAAACAATAAGGAAAATGTATTTGTCACATAGTAGAATAGTAGAGTTAACCCAACATTTCAATAATATCAAGTTCTCTGGTTCATTCTTTCAGCCTTCCAACTTCTAGTGTATCAAAAAGGTATCAACTGTTATAGTTTGAAGACAAGAGCCATAGTTCTAAGTGTCATCCACCTTCAGACACAACAACATGCAAACAAATTTTACTTTTTGTGTCTCTTTTCAAGAAAGAAGTCATTTCTCTTGCAAATTTCCTTTCATATTCCTTTGACCAGAACTGGGTCTCACATCCCCAAAAACATTTTTAGGAAAAAGAATGGCATCACCATGAGTGGCTTAGTCAGAAATTATCCGAGTCACAGGAAGTGGACTCCTTGGTGAAGAGAACACTCAGACAGAATGTTACTCTGCCAATAAAAAGGAAAGGGCTAGTGCTGTCCAATAAGGTAGCCTGCAGAATGTGCCACCACCCTGTGCTGCTCAGTGACATTAAGGGTGGTGAGAAATGTTTCCCTACCTTCCCCCTGCCCAGCCAATCGCTATCCCACATGACATCAGGGCATTTAGGAGAGGAGGCTGTAGCTAGGACTGATGGCCCAGTGTGCCCCAATTGACGTGGAGAAGAGTCTATGTCATCTGTATCTTTGTATATACAAATAAATCAATGTGATGGGGTCACCTACACTAAAGAAGTAAGGTACTGTTCTGGGAAGGAAATGTTCTTACCATCTCCATGAAAAAATGCAAACAAATACTAGATGTTTAGCAATTTGTACATGACTTTTCTCATCTCCAGATTGCTAAAGTAATGCCTATAGACTAAACCCTTTTATTCTTGATAATGTAATATAATTAAACCAAAATACATTTACAAAATGCTTGGTATCTACTGTAATCTTTGTTGGTATCTTTGCAGTACTGTCTTTGACCCTAAGTGAGGGTGAAGAGATGTGTAAACTGAACTGTGATGTAAGGCATAATGCAATAAATGGAAAAAGGGCAAGGATGTTCCATGGAAGGACAGAGGAAAAGGAAAAGAAAAAATAAATAAATGGGAGCAGGGGGAAGAGAGAAAGATATTAAGGAAAAGACCTTTACAACTAGACCTTGAGAAATGGATAAAATTATAGCAGGAAAGAGTTGAGGAAAGCCATTCCAGCTATTGGAAAGCATAGACCATCCTTAGATAATGCACAGTACAATGGATTAATTGGAGAATGATGACTATAAAAGGAAGTAGTAAGATAAAGCTGAAAACATAGATTGAGATCACATTGTAGAAGATTTCAATGCCATATTAATTAGTTTAAGCTTTTTTCTATGGTTTAATAGTGAGTTGCCAAAGATTTTTGAGTAGGAAGCTATTGATAAGAATGTATGCTTTAGTATAAGTTCTCATTTACCAGTGTGCAAGAGAGCTTTCATGGGGAGAAAGATTGGAAGTACAGATATTAATTATGAGAATTTGCAATACACCTAGAAGATAATTAGGGCATTAACTAAAGTAATGGGAATAGAATAGAAAAAGCTATGAGAGATGGTTCTTTCTTGTAGTGAAAGAACTTAGCATCTGTTTGGACATGGAGTGTAGAAAGGAAAATGCAAAGTTTCGCTTTGAACAACCGTAAGAATGCCAGTAGTATTATTCCTGAGGATAGCAAAGAAAAGAGAAGGAACCAATTGGGGGAGTAGAAATATGAATTTAATTTAGGATTATTGACAAGTGAAAAGACATGGAATTTTCAATGACGTTTAGGAGAAAAGCTTTGGCTCAAGCTACAATTATCTATCCAAAATCTATTAATTTTGATGAGCAAATATCATTGAATGAAAACATATATAATAACTTAGTATCTTTTGAGTATAATCCACCAGCAAGTTAGTATATATTTACTAATACAGAATTACACTGAATAGGAAAGCCTGGTTTGGTTTTGATAAACCTTGACTCAAATTGTGTCTTCTGAAATTTAGCAATCTGTGTAAACATCTATAGTTACGTGTTACAAAGACATCTTCTATTTTAGTAAATAAATACTGAATGATTTGCATTAGTGACCTCTTTCAGAAGCTATATTAATTATAGGTTGTAATGATACAGGCACTTTGGAAAATTGGGCCACGTGGTTATAGAAGTGACAATTGAAGCCTCAGCCATCTATGGGGTCTTCAGAAGAATCTCGAAGAAATATCATTGGCCCATTTCCTACATTTTGTCTTCTACAAATTTACACACACTTGGGCCTTATTTATTCTTGTTATCTATCTCATTCCTGTCTATCAACAAGCAGAAAGAGTAACTAATTTACATATGTTATTGCTTCCTCTGAGGACCTGTACATTTTAAGAAGTTTCTTTTAATACTCAAAAAGTATTCAAGACCTAATGGCCCAGATATGTAATTGATGAATTTTATTACAATGCTGTCTTTTTGGTTTTTTTTTTTTTTTTTTTTTTTTGATTTTTTTTTTTTTTTTTTTTTTGGACAGGAAGTGACAAGGAGAGCATTTCCAACATACCTCTACCACACTTTCTAGTTACCTATATGTTAATTATGCCAGCCCTAACTCTGAGATTGAAATCATAAAATCTTCTGGATTTTGATAGATCCTGTACTCTCCCCTTCTAGTTCAGTGTAGAAGTCCTATCTAGAGATTCCTTTACATATAATTAGCTAACTGTTATTAAAATACTTTTCAGTGCTAAGAATCTCACTATTTTATGAGGTAAACATTACAGTTTTTTAGTTATTAAAAATGATGTCTCATATGTTAATGTCTTAGTTCTATATTTTGGGGCTAATAACTGTTCTACAAGCCTGCTATTCAAATCAGGAAGGTATTTAATGTGCTCCTCATAGTACCACCTCTCCTAGTCTTGCCACTTCCAGACCAAATACCTCTAGTTTGTTCGAGGGTTTTTTGTATAAATTTAATGAGTTCAAGTGTAATTTTGTGACATTAATGTATTATGTATGGTGAAGTCTGAACTTTTAACATATCCATCACCTGAATAATGTACATTGGACCCATTAAATAATTTCTCATCTTTCAAGTGCTTCCTACACTCCCACACTTCTGAATCTCCATTGTCTATCATTCCACATTCTATGTCCGTGTGTACACATTATTTAGCTCTCATTTATAAGTGAGAATAAGTGGTGTTTCATTTTCTGTTTCTGAGTTGTTTCACTTATGATAATGGCAGCCAGTTCCTTCCATGTTGCTTCAAAATATGTTCTTTTTATGGCTGAATAGTAGTCCATTGTGTGTGTATGTGTGTGCGTGTGTGTGTATATACTACATTTTCTTTATCCAATCATCCATTGATGGAAACTTAGGTTGATTCTATATCTTTGCTATTGTGAATAGTGCTGTGCTAAACATACAAGTACCTTTTTGATATTTACATTCCCACCAATAGTGGATAAATGTGCGTTTTCTCCATATCCTCGCCAACATCTTGTTTTTCTCTTCATAATGCCTATTCTGACTGGGGTAAGATGATATCTCATTGTGTTTTTAATTTGCATTTCTCTGATGATTAGTGATGCGGAGCATTATTTCATATGCTTTTTGGACATTTGTATGTCTTGCTCTGAAAAATGCGTATTCATGTCCTTTGCCCACTTTTTAATGGGGCTGTTTGTTGTTGAGTTCCTTGTAACTCAAGGAAGGAGAGGGAGGGAGGGAGAATTCCCTCCCCCTCAATTTCTTTGAACACTTTCTGGAGGATTAATACCAGTTCTTGTTTATACATTTTAGAGAACTCAGCTGTGAGTCCATCTGGTCTGGAGTTTTTCTTTTTTGGGAGATTTTTTTTTTATTACTAATTTAATCTCAATACTTATTGGTGTTTTCAGGACATGTATTTCTTCCTGGTTCAATTTTGGGTTTTTTTAAAATAGACTCTTAAGATACTTTCCAGACCTCTTACCATTATATCTCCATTATCAAAATTCTCCCAGCATTTGTTTACATTCCTCCTACACTAACAGCAGTGTATTCCAGATATGGTCTTGCAAGTATGACATAGAGTGACCCATTACCTTCCTTTACCTTGAGGCTATTCTCTTACTAATTAGTTAAAAGTTACATTAACTTTCCTGGCAGCCATCACATTTTTGCTCACATTGTATTTGCATTCAAATAAAACTTTGAGTTTTTCTTCATGTGTCCTGGTATTATGTCATATCTCCTTTATTCTTTTTTCAGTTGGCAGTTTTCACCTAAAATCCCAAATTTAACATTGAACATAAAAAAGTACTATATTATTTTTTGTCTTCTAACTTATTAATAGAGAAGATAAAAGAATATTATAGTTGTTATTAATCTGTTATGATTGTACCATCTTCCATAAGCAGCAGATAGAACTCTTCTTTCAATTTCTTATTCTTCCAATCTTAGCTTATGAGTCATTTTTATTATAGTTAGCATTTTACAAGTCTGATTTCTTTTTGGCCTTTCATCTTTCTGACTTTATTATTTTACCTTTAAACTACATTGTAGCTCTGCATTATAGAATGATTTCATATATACTAAGTACTAAAAAATAGGATTTTGATGCTATATTTATTGGCTTTACCAAAATGTTCTGTGCCAGTTGGTATTTCCAACCACTGAGCAAGGAAATTGAATACAGATTTTCACTGTGAAGAATCCACAGTGACAAGATTGATGTATTAATCAAGTAAAGAAATTCAACAAATTTTTAATTCTCTGGGAAGCAAGATTTGGTGGCAGAACAAATGTAAAGTTTATAAAGAAGTCATGTGAACTTCCTCTGTCACTATGAAATAGAAAATTGCTATAGGTAACACGTCTGAATTCTTGAGCAGTTCCATTTTTTTGAAACTGTATATCCTGAGTATCAATTGGCAAGACATCAACTTTCACTCAGATCTATGGAGAATAGATGGCGACTGTTTTTTTAGGAAACTATTGGAAAGGGAGCTATTTTGGAGGTAATGCCAGGCAAGGTAGAAAGAAACACTTTAAGGGTACTTTTAACTATCACTTCAAAATAAGGTGATACGTATGGAAAACTGAAAGGTGAGTCTGATTTGTGTCAATAAGGTTTTGAACATGGTCTTCATGGTTACTCCTAAAGGACATAGTATTCTTTTCTGCAAAAGAATCTGTGTCTATATTCAAAGAAAAAGTAAAAAACAAAACAACAGCAAAACCGTTTGCCTATATACTGTTTCACATTTGTCTTTTTAGCTGCTAATCTTCTGTGTAATAATCACCAACATTCTTTAATACAGCAGATAGCAATGTGAGTAATGCTGAGCTGACACCTAAATGTACTTGGTAAATAGGCAGGTTTCACATTTCATGCTTAGGAAGATAAAATAAATTCTCCTGATATGTTCTATTTGCTTATATTTTCACATTGTTTAGCTATAAAGAAAGAAACATTATGCCCTTTATATTATCAGAATCATTATTGTATTTTTTTAGTCACATTTCTTCACCTCTAGGTGAAGAACATTCTAATATATAAAATCAGCATTGAGTCAAAATGAAAACCACTAAGCCCCTAAGGACAATGCTCTTTCTAATCCATTTTGAATAATACAACTGATGATACCATATTTTAAGTGACATAGGCGAGAATGTGGGTATTATGGCACCTCTTTTGCGGGTCTTCTGTTTGCTAGTCATTTTTATTGAGTATTTAGTTTAATATAGTATAATAATAATGAAAAAGTTTGAAATATATTTGAAATTTGCAATAATTACCAAAATGTGGCATGGCGACACAAAGTGAGCACATGCTGTTGGAAAAATGGCACCAATAGACATACGCAACACAGGATTGCCACAAACCTTCAATTGGTAAAAAGCACAGTATCTTTGAAGCACAATTAAGCACAATAAAATGAGGTCTGCTTAAATTCTGGTCCTCACTATAAGGTACTTGTGGAGACTGAGGCCTTCCCTCCAGCCTGTGGCTGGTAGAGGTCAGGCAGTTTATTACAAAGCCCATGTCCTTTCCATTGGACCATTGGCGCTGTGTTCTCTCTATTTCTGGGTATGTACACATGGTTGGGGATGGTCGCATTATTGATGGCGACTTCTTTGTGTAATGTTTAAAATAATTTTGATATAGTTATGAGAAAATAGGTAACATTGGAAAATTACACACAACTCATAGCGCAGGCAAGCTTCCTTCTGGTCGGCTAACCTCTCTCACTGCCTCACCAGCAGCCTTCTCTCCAAAATCCTCCCCAGAAATTCTTCCTAGTGATCTCTGTTCATCCTGCAAAGAAGAAAAAAAAATTTTTAATAATTGACCTGTATACTCAGATCAATTATTGTGACTTTCTGTATTCTAAAGAAGAATATAAATGTGTCATGGTTCTGTGCTCAAAGTTAAAGTTCTTTGATGCATCATAACAATTTTAGTTTATTATATGATATTTGATATAAATTTTTAAACCTCACAGCTTATTTATACAGTATATATTTTGATATATACAGATTAATATTCTGAGAGCATAAATAACTCAAGTATCAAATGTTTTAAAATTATTTGTCAGCATGCTGTTGGGGTAGGAGTAGAAATGATAGTGGAATAGCAGCCCCCTTTCCAAACTGCATTTCAGACTGTTACAGTATTGAGATGTTAAGAAGAGTGATCACGAAGTGTGGCTTGTGAAGAATATGTGAATTCAGGCCAAAAATATTTAAAGCCAAGGGAACAGATGAGTAAATAGTTGAATTTGACCCAAGCTCATTGAAATATTTTCATTAAACTACTGCAAGATGTACTTTTTAAAATGTAAATTCAGACTCTGACATTTGCAACCTGTACACAGAGTTTCTAATGAGCAAATAAGGTCACTTGGATGATTTACTGGAGTGTGATTGCTGCAGGCAGAGATGTTGCTGTGAATTGCTTAGTTTATAGAAGCCTTTGAAGTGTGGTTATGTAACACTCTGTATTTATTATAATCTATACTTTATGAAACAAATAAAAACAAAGGATTTAATTTAGGATTAGCTAAATTCTACCTTCTATCTAGATTATATTTGTAAAGGTTAATTTCTGAACTAAAGAAATACAGCATCTCAACTTTCTAGTTTTCCAAATTACAGGTGTTTGGAGTCAAAAAGCAAACACAAAGTTTTCTCATAAAAGATCTACATGGTGACTTTGTACAAATGTAGGTATGTTTCTTTCTGCGTATGTGCATGTGTGTGCTTTTACATTATGCTGCAATTTATTGATGATATTCTTCATGTGAGCAGAGACAGATAATTCTACTAATAATTTTGTATTTAACGTAGGTTCTCCTTTTGTTTCTATGGCTTCAAAATGGATGTATACTCAACTCATTGCTTTGGTCAGCCTTCTTTAGTTTCAAGATGACAGTAATACTTTTAAACATTACTTAGAGGTACTTTTGATCATTTCTCATTGCTAAACACTGCCTAACAATCCCTATGATTTAATGATGATGACAGATGAGTACCCTCCCCTCCCCTGGTAATAAAAAGCCTATGATTTAGCTCCAATTTTTATCCAGGAATTTAAGATGAATCACAAAGTAAGAAAAATATTTGCATGATTAAAATATTGCAACTACTGTAACACTTTTAGATCAGCTTAATATATATTCATAAGATTATAGGCAATAATGAATAATGAGCAAGCTCTTACTGCACACAAATGTTTTTAGTTGTTTTCTGGGGGTGGGGGGAGGAAGGTTGTTTTATTTTAAATAGCCGTCACAGTGCTATGAAATATTTAACAGCATTTCTCTTTTTTTTATCTCATAGCTCAGTTGTTCAATGGTGGTCTCCTGGCATCAGAAGGGTACCTAACAATAGTTTGGTCAAGATTTCTGTCATCTATTGTCTATCCTTCTGGAGGAAAATAAATCAGAAATATTATTGTAACTTTTTAGAAACAATACATACTCACCTAGTAATGGTATCACTAATGGTGTGTTGGGGGGTGGGAAATTTGTGATCAGTTTCACCAATTTGTAAAAAAAAAGTACCGTTATATGTTAATTGACTCTGAGATAAATGATAAGACAGAGCGTTACCCAGATATAACCAATTATATCTTTACTTAGAATACATTAGGTACTTGCAACATTGAGCTAAATTTTTGATGGATGGATGGATGGATGGATGGATGGATGAATTGATGCACTAACAGAAAGATGGATGGATGAATGGATAAATGGAGGATACAGCTACCTAGTAGTGAAAGAACCCCTGAAATAGTTAAAATTAAATAATTAAAACACAAAGATTACTATAATGACTTCCTTCTCCCTTAAACCAGTCATTTAATTAAATGGTAGGAAAGAAAAATTGATAAGGTAATATAATCAAATATACCGTAATTTTGTAGAGTTTCAAATTGATATACTAGTATCTGCTTTCAGTTAGAATATTTGCTGAACAGACTTTCACAATAAGACCTACCATCTAATACACACTTATTATATGTCATACACTCTGCAAGCGCTTTACACTCATTACCAAATTTAGGCAACCTTTTCTTTTCCTGGAGAACAACACCGCAAATATTAAAGAAGGCAATCTACAGGCATACTTTGGAGATATAGTGGGTTCAGTTCAAGACCACAGCAATAAAGTGAATATTATTATAAGGCAATTCACAATTTTTTTGGTTTCCCAGTGTATATAAAAGTTACGTTTACACTGTAATGTAGTCTATTAAGTGTTCAATAGCATTATGTCTAAAAAAACAATATGTACCTTCATTAAAAAACATTTTATTGCTGAAAATGCTAACAATCATCTGAACCTCATGCAAGTCTTAATCTTTTGGCTAGTGGAAGGTCTTGCATCAATGTTGATGGCTCCTGACTGATCAGGGTGGTGGTTACTGAATATTGGCATGGCTGTGGCAATTTTTTAAAATACGACAACAATGAAGTTTGCCACATTGATTGACTCTTCCTTTCACAAAAGATTTCTCTGTGGCATGCAGTGGTGTTTGACAACATTCGAGCCACAGTAGAACGTCTTTCAAAATTGGAGTCAGTCCTCTCAAGTCCTGCCACCGCTTTATCAACTAAGCTCATATAATATTTTAAATATTTTCTTGCCTTTTCAGCAATGTTTACAGCATCTTCACTGGGAAATATATTCCACCTCAAGAAACCACTTTCTCTGCTCATCCATAAAAAGCAACTCCTCATCTATTAAAGTTTTATCATGAGATTACAGCAATTTAGTCACATCTTCAGGCCTCACTTCTAGTTCTCTTGCTATTTCTGTCACATCTGCAGTTACTTCCTCCACTGAAGTCTTGAACTCCTCAAAGTCATCCACAAGGGTTGGAATCAACTTTTTCCAAACTCCTGTTAATATTGATATTTTGACTTCCTCCCATGAATCACGAATATTCTTAATGGCATCTAGAATGGTGATTTTTTTCCAGAAGGTTTTCAATTTACTTTGCCAATATCCATCAGAGGAATCATTGTCTATGGCAGCTATACCCTTACAAAATGAATTTCTTGAATAATAAGAGTTGAAAGTCAAAATTACTCCTTGATTCATGGGCTGCAGAATGGATGTGTGTTAACAAGCATGAAAACAACATTACTTTCCTTGTAAATCTCCATCACAGCTCTTGGGTGATTGGGTGACCAGGTACATGGTCAATCAGCAGTAATATTTTTATGTGTTTTGGTTTTTGGTTTGTGTTTTTTGTTTTTTTTTTGTTTTTTTTTTAGAGATGGACTCTCCCTCTGTCACCCAGGCTGGAGTGGAGTAGTGTGTTCATAGCTCACTGCAGCCTCAAACTCCTGGACTCAGGTGATCCTCGTACCTCTGCCTCCTGAATACTTGGGACCCTCCTGAATACCTGGGATTATAGGTGTGCTCCACCACACCTGGATAATTTTTTGAAAATATTTTTAGAGGTGGGGGTCTAGCTATGTTGCCCAGACTGTCTTGAACTCCTGGCCTCAAGGGATCCTCCCACCTCAGTCTTGCCAGCAGCTGGGATGATAGACACAAGCCAAGTTCTGAGCAGTAATATTTTGGAAGGAATTTTTTTCCTAAGCAATAGGTTTCAAGAGTGGGCTTAAAAGATTCAGTAAACTGTCCTGTAAACACTTGTGCTGTCATCCAGCCTTTGTTGTTCCATTTATAGAGAGAGCTTAAGCAGAGTACATTTAGCATAATTCTTAAGATCCCTAGGATTTTCAAATGGTAAATGAGCATTTACTGCAACTTAAAGTCACCAGCTGCATTAACCCCTAACAAGAGAGTCAGCTGTCCCTTGAAACTTTGAAGCCAGGCATTGATTTCTCTTCTCCGACTATGAAAGTCGTAGATGGGATCGTCTTCCAATAGAAGGCTGTTTCACCTACATTAAAAATCTGTTGTTTAACATAGCCACCTTCAACAATTATCTTAGCTAGACTTTCTGGATAACTTGCTGCAGCTTCTCGATTAGCACTTGCTTCACCTTGCACTTTATGTTATGAAGATAGCGTCTTTCCTTAAACCTCATGAATGAAACTCCACCGGCTTCAGATTTTTCTTATGGAGCTTCTTCACCTCTCTCAGGCTTCATAGAATTGAAGAGAGTTAGGGCCTTGCTCCGGAATAGGTTTTATCTTAAGGGACTATTGTAGCTAGTTTGATCTATCCAGACCACTAACACTTCTTCATATCAGCAATAGGGCTGGTTTGCTGTCGTATCATTCATGTGTTCACTGGAGTAGCACTTTTAATTTCCTTTAAGAACTTTTCCTTTGCATTCACAAATTGGCTAACTATTTGGCCCAAAGGGCCTAGCTTTCATCCTATCTCAACTTTTGACATACCTTCCTCACTAAGCTTAATCATTTCCAGCTTTTGATTTAAAGTGAGAAATGTGTGACTCCTCCTTTCATTTGAACACGTAGAGGCCATTGTAGGGCTATTAATCAGCCTAATTTCCATATCATCGTGTCTCAGGGAATAGGGAAACCCAAGAATAGTGAGAGAGATGGTGAAAGAGCTGATCAGTGGAGCAGTCAATACATATAACACTTACCAGTTATGCTGGCCGTCTTATATGGGTGTGGTTTGTGGCACCCCAAAACAATTATAGTAGTAACAACAGAGATCACTTATGACAGATCATCATAACATATAGAATAATAATAAAACAAAATATAATAATTATCAATGAACAATAATATATTAATATATAATAATAATGAAAAAGTTCGAAG
The DNA here is from genome assembly GCF_000956105.1 of Propithecus coquereli. Taxonomy (NCBI): domain Eukaryota; kingdom Metazoa; phylum Chordata; class Mammalia; order Primates; family Indriidae; genus Propithecus; species Propithecus coquereli. The sequence continues at coordinate 1,170,518 of NW_012147078.1, read as the reverse complement.
TGTGAGAATTTCCAAAATGTGACGCAGAGACACAAAGTGAGCACATGCCATTGGGAAAATGATGCCAGTAGATTTGCTTGATGCAGGGTTGCCACAAACATTCAATTTGTTAAAAAACCATAATATCTGCAAAGTGCAATAAAGCACAATAAAAAAAGGTATGCCTACACAGTGATAACATTGTCCTGAAACATTTCACATCTAACCTTTCTTTTTAATGTAGTCCCTTACTTAATGCATCCAAAATAGATGGTTCTCTTCTATTTAAAAAAAAAAAAACTAAATTATATTTGTTATCTTTATATCTGATGCCAGTATTTTTTACATAGCAGTCTGTGTCTGAACTCAATTTCTAATATTGATGTTAAATTAGTTTTTCCCTCTGGATATCAGTGGAAATTAGCCTTTTTCAGTGAGTATCTCCTGCCTGCCATAAAGCTGTTTAGATCTTCCACAAGTGAAATATTATTTGAATTTCTGACATTTTTGGGTAAGCTAACTCAGAATCTCACAGTATCAAATTGGGTGGTCAGTGTTTTTTTATGTGAAAATGTTACCTCAGTACCAAAAAATGTTTTCTAAAATTAAGGCATGAGTAATTACTGGCTCACTATAATTATTTAAGGGCTCCTAAGCATGCATGGATATTACAACCAAAAAAAAGAGTTTCTGTTTCTCCCATGAAAAGAGGAAAAATTAGAGCCATGAACAATGTGTTCTTAGAAGCAGTGGCTTCAGTTGAAATCATGTGTAAGAACATCTATAATTCTATTAATGTGGTTTTTCTTGGCCTAATGATGGGAAAATATCTAATTAATTCTTATAAATAAGAATTAATTTGTGAAATTAATTGTGGATTTTCTTTTGTAATTGTTTGGTATCAGTGTTGAATAAGGAAAGTGTTTTTTAGACATTATCAAGTACAATTATTTAATTAACATGTAACTTAATGAAGTGTAATCATGTTAGCTACCTTATATTGGCAGACAAGTGTTTTATTTCAGGAATATTAATTAAAACAGAAAATTACTTTATTTATCCATAAAATTATAAACATTACCATGATTTTTTTTCTCTCATGAATTCTTTATTATTTAGGGAGAGAGCTAATGTTCACTTACAGACTTCCCTATACCAACATTCGTCTTTTTTGTCTAGCTAAGGAAAACAAAAGAAAAATAATTTTCTGTGGTGACAGCATTTTTTCCTGATTCTGAAACAGTATTTTCTTCAGTTTGTTCTCTTACCCTAACATTTTTATCTTCCAAGGGCTCATGTAACTTGTATGGCCTTCAGAAGTGATAAGTGGTTTAGTGTTTGTAAACGTAGAGAAATTTGCTTCTGTGGCCAGTAAGGTGATTAGGACCAGGAGCTTTAGAATAAGACCGTCTCAGAGTTCAAGTTCCATCTCTACCATTTGTTTGTGTTATGAAAGTAACGTTTTTATTTCTTAGTTTCTTCATTCCTACCCATACTCTACTTCATCTCAACACCTACTGCTAGAATTGTCGTCAGAATTAAGTGAATTCATGTGAGTGAAAGGCTGAGCAACAGTGTTGCCCACATATTATGGGATCAGCAAGTGTTAGCTGCTGTCGTCATCATTACTGTCAGCATCATTATTCCAAACATGCTCTAGAAATTTGATAATAAAAGGAAGGAAATTAAAGGACCAGGGAAGTAGGTACCAATCCTCTCTGCATTTTCTTGTCCAGCTTCTTTTCTCACGTCCTAGTCTCCATTTCACCACCACACAATGATTCCTTTCAGTCGTTTCATAGTACTGGAATTAAAAGTCTTCTGCTCCCTGCTAAATCCCTTCCTCACTCTTGTACTATTTTCCCACCTTTTCTTATTCCCCTTCCTGTATGTGCTGCAGCACTGTCTTGATTTCCTTTCCTATGTACCTTTCTTTGTGTTGTCTTTTTCCTTCAGATAAAAATCCAATCATGTATTATTCTTCCTTGCACTCTCCTCTTGAAAATTTCACACATCCTCATAGCTTCATCTGTGAGCTCTATGAAGATGTTCCCTAATCACCTCTCCTACCTTGATCTATTCACCAAGCAGTGTGCAATTTTGTGATGTTTAGTGACTTTATTCAATGTTGGGGGCAGCATGGAATCAGATTTTTGAAACAGCAAAGAACTCTAGCAAAACCTGGTATAGCCCATTCAGATTAAATAGAATTACTTGGTTTAGGAGATCTATAATCTTGTTTTAGGAGATGGTTTCAAAATTAGTACCAAAAGTTAAATTTGCATAGCACTTTGCAGTGTATGAGTGCTTTTATTTGCACTAACTCACTCGATCCTCACATCATCTCAGTGATGCTGGCCAGGCAAGTATTTTTACCCTCAATCTACAAATGAGGATCAGAAAGATTTATAACTTCCACGAGGTCATATTCCTAGTAAGTGAGTAAATGTGATTTAAATCTAGTTTCTCTAAGTTCAGTGCGGTTTTATATTTGGGCACCAGATAATTCATCTTTTAGCTGCCCTGTAGAAATGCCATTAAATACATGAAGCGTGTCTCACTAATTATAATTATAATTTAATTTTTTTGTCTACTTAAATTTGTAGAAGTTAATGGTGCCTCTGACTAAACGTTGTTTTTTTGCACTGTTATACTATCCTAATTTCTGACACTCAAAATCACGAATCAATGTAAGTAGAAAACTTTTTCAGCTTTATTGAAGTTTGTATATGTTGTGTATACTTAATGTGTACACTGCGATGCTTTGCTATACACATGCATTGTGAAAAGGTTACTACAATCAAGCTAATTAACATATCACCTCACATTACCAGTTTTTTTTGTGGAGTGAGAAAGTTTCAAGTATACAATACAATTATTAACTATAGTCACCATGTTGTACATTACATCTCCAGAACTTACTCATTTTACAAATGAAAATTTGTGACCTTTGACTAAAATGCCCTATTTTTCCCATCCCCCAGCCCATGGCAATCATCATTCTACTTTATGTTTCTATGAGTTCAACTTGTTTAGATTCCACATATGAGATCATGCAGTATTTGTCTGTGTGTTGGCCTATTTCACTTAGTATAATGTCCTCTCGGTACATCAGTGTTGTTACAGAATAGCTAAATGAATTTTAAAAAAAGACCAACTATATGCTAGCTATAAGAAACTAACTTTAACTCTATTTTTTTGTAGGCTAAAAGTGAAGTCATGGAATAAGATATCCATGCAAATGGAAACCAGTCAAGAGCAGAAATAACTGATCAGCTTCAATATTTCCTTGTAGTATTCTTTATCACTTCTACCTAGTGAGATTAAAGCAGTATGGTTGTCTTAAAGGCAATTGAAAACTACTACATTAAATTTATTATAGCCCTGGAAAATATATTTATTAGCAATCACAAGTGTGTGTGCATGCGTGTGTGTGTTTAAAGCTCTTTTGCTCATTTTTTAAATGCATATGGGGAAATGTTTAATTTGAATCTTTTTCCTCACAATAATCAATCTGATACAGTTTGGGCTATGTTCCCAGAAGTGCTCAGCAATGACTGCAGTGATGTTGCACCTGTATATGCACACACACATACACACACCTGCAAGCTTTACTTTTTAATTTTTCATGGGAAACAGCCTGTGCTCATTTGGCTTTCTAAAGCACTGAGACCTATACTGATATGATTTTCTATTTGGTCTTAAAAGTTAAAAGATAAAGAGGTGTATACATTAACTATTAATATATGTTACTCCAAATAAGTTATGACTTCAAATAAAGAGAAAGGATATTTCTACTACCACAGCTAAAATAATCAGCTCTCCAATTTTTAAGTAAATTAATGTTTATACACTTTGCAGTCTTTATCTGGAAGATGGTAGTAGAGTAGTAGAAAATATTATCACTAAGTACATATCCTGGCCCTGCCAAATTATCAGATATATGATTTTGACAAGCTATTTGATGTTCTGTGCTTAAGTTTAGTCATTGTGTAGAGAAAGCTAACCAGTCCAGTTGATAATAAAGGTCTTTGAGTATATGCTGACTTTAATAAACTTGTAATCATTTTCCATAGCAACTAAGAATTATATAAAATGTCTATCTCTAAGACTCATATCAGTCAGAATTAATAACTTGAGAATTAATTGCTTTGAACTAACATGTATTCATTTAACTATAGTGAGTTATCCAAAATGAAGGAAATTTTTTCTTTTACAGATATTATATTATAAATCTATTTATTTATGAAAGATATAAAATCTTTTAAAATGTCTAAGTTAAACTTCATAGATAATTACATGGTAATGTGTTCAAAATTATATTTGAAAAGATTCAAAATCTTAACTCTATGAAAACAAGGAAAGAAAATCAAGGATGGCCTTTTATGACCAAAGTAGTATGAAGTTATTTTTTAAAGTTAACCAAAAACATGTCCTGACTAAAAATCAAAACTCAAGTAGAAAACCACAATAGGAAAATAATGAAAAGACAATATACTCAGCAGATATGCCAGGTACTACTCTAGGTCCTAGGTGGCAGAGAAATCAAAGATAGAAATCATTTATACAGATTGTATTTTAATAAAGAGACATAAAAATATAATAATTAAATATATAGTATATTAAAATTTGATAATGCAATGGTAAAAAATCAGGGCAAGTGCAAGAGAGTGTGGGGAGGTATTTAGCTTTCAGTTAGGGTAGTCAGGATAGGCTTCACCAGAAAGAATCTCAGTATTTCTCAGAAGTTTAAAAAGAAAAAGAAAAAAAAAAAAAAAAACCTTAAAATTAAAAACAGTATCTAGTCCTCAAAGATTTCTATCTACTGTCTGAATTAAATTTTAATGTTAAAATTCTAAAATAACAGGAAAAGTGTTAGATTCTAGTGAGAACAAAGACAAAGGGAGAGGGGAATAGAAGTAAAGATCATAAAGGAAGAGGAGGCCAAGTTGAGTGTAAAAAATAAGATAAAGAATAAATAGATCCACTTTTACATTTTTCATCTCTTGAGACTGTAGTTTAAGTGGGTCGGGGCTTATAATAATAACAGCCACAGAAGCTAACAGAATAGTTTGAGCATTTTTCCCAGTGCTAGATACTGTCTTAAGCACTCAATGTAGATTGCTTCTGTTAATCCCCACAACAGCCCTCTGCTGTATTGCCTCTGTTTGCAAACAAGAGACTGAAACTCAAGGAAGTTAAGTAACTTGCTCAGAGGCACAGAGTTGGTAATTGGCAGAACTAGGATTAGAATGCAATTGTTGGACCCCAAAGTTCGTGAAGGCACCCACCATATTTTAGTGTTTTAGGATGCTATTTCTTATCCTGTCTGTCTGCATGAAATGGCTCAGATGATGATTCCTTACTGCTTATTATTGTCTTTATTTTTCAGCAACTTTCAAATTTCCTTCGCATTTAGATATATTGCATTTGACTCCATTGAAGGCAGTCTTGATACTAAGTTTGGCAGAAGGTGTTTCTTTATAGTCTGTGTCAAAATTACTTTGAGTTCAAAGGCACAATATTTTAAAAAAATGTTGAGTCTGTGTGGTTTAAACTCATTTTGATAACGAAGTAGAGGTTAAAAGGTGAATTAAAATCTGTAATTTAGAATTACATTTCTAAATAATTGCTATTGCTTCATCAGATAATTGAATTTACAAGCCCTTTGGATAATCCTTAATGACACAGACAAAGAACAACAGTTTTAGGGAGAGGTTAGAGTAGAAGTCTGGGTACATTTTCCTATTTTTCTTCTTTCTTGAGTTATTGAGAAACACTGACATGTTTTAGTTAAGTTATGTAATCTTCTAGGGTTAAAGAGAAGTTCCTAAGTAGGTTAGCCAGAAGTATTCTGTAAATTATTTTGAATAATTTTTCTATTTGCATAGAGAAATATGTGATACTAAGTATTTTGTATTATCATTTGATTTGCTATTTACTGATGTGTGTCATTAAGCATGCTTAAGAATAAACTAATAACTTGCATGAAAATACATTTCCAAAAGCATAGCAATCCATTAATTAACCTGGTAGATAATGACATTTGAGCCCCTCATCTTTTGAGCTTGTTATATTGCTAGTTGTATTGTGCAATTTCTAAAAATTTTTGTCCAAGGAAGAAAACTTGCAGGGATTGGAGTTTATTTTGTAGTCCAAAATCAGAAACCTTTTGTTAATGAAATGAGCTCATCCTAGACTATGATAGTCTGTTTTATACTTAATTAAAATGTGTGGTTGTCATTTAAACTTTTATAATTCACAAATTTGAATGCATATATAGCTCATGCATGAAGTTGCTTTTTTGAAAGACATCAAAATTTTAATATGAACTAATAAGAGTAAAAATACATACATATATATATATATATATATATATATATATATATATATATATAGGCTGGGCGTGGTGGCTCATGCCTGTAATCCTAGCACTTTGGGAGGCTGAGGTGGGAGGATCCCTTGAGGCCAGGAGTTCAAGACCAGCCTGAGCAAGAATGAGACCCTGTCTCTACAAAAAATAGAAAAATTAGCTGAGTGTGGTGGTGTGGACCTATAGTCCCAGCTACTCAGGAGGCTGAGGTAGGAGGATCACATAAGCCCAGGAGTTTGAGGTTACAGTGAGCTATGATGATGCCACTGCACTCTAGCCTGGGTGACAGAGACTCTGTCCCCCACCCCCCAAAATATACATATATATATATATATTGTCTTCTTAAAGAGAAGTTACATTTGGCATTCATCATATTTTAAAATTTACTTTGACTACATTCAATGATAAGTTTCCTATCTACTTTCACATTCCTCTCCTTTTAAATTTTATTTTTAAAATATAATATTGGAAGATTTTTTAAACTAAAGTCAAGAAGAGATAAAACTAATGGATATTTCCATCAAAAGTAACATGATCATAAATGTCATATTGCCATAAAAGGTTTTGAAAAATAATTAAAATATCATAACTCTCATTTCCAGTATTGAATTTCTAAGTTTAATGTATGTTCTAGATCACACAAGTAAAGACAGAAATGCCTAAATCAGATGCACGCACACACACACACACCCCTACCACACACTAACAGACATACACATTCATAAAATATATAGCAACACATCACAAGTCTTTGCTACTCCTGCATTTGGAAAGAGACCAGAGAAGGCCACTAAAAGTTGTTGTTTATGGCCCTTTCTGTGATTCAAGACAATAAACTAGGAATAATTTTGCTATGTTGATAAAATAAAGGGGCAGATCTATTTGAGATCCTATGCAGATGTAACTTTAGGTTTTGTGGATTGTAGCTGGCAATAAATAAAATTCAATTCATGAAACATAGAAAGGGAAGGATTCTGTTAGAACATTGTGGCAAGCCTTGTGCTGGATAGTTATCTTCAGACTGTTAAAAGCCTAAAACTCTCCTTGCTTCCCAGCAAAGGTTCTTACCCTATGAGATATTTGTTCACATTTACTTTAATTAGAATATTCCTTAGAGTTTTACACTTAATGCTTTCTGCTTTTTGTATAGATTATCTCTCTGGGGATTGCTCAGCTCCTAGAAGTTATTGTAGTCATCATAATATGGATGGATTGATTAAAGAATTATATATAAAAATAACTTATATTAAATTCATATTCTAAGATGTACTTTTTTCCACATTTTAGCGTGCTCTTCAATTGGGATATGTCTAACAATGATTGATGTGGTACTGATAGTTTTTCTCTTTATTAGATATATATAAAATAATTCATCTTAAAATTGATGTGTCTTAGATTTGAAGATATATGGTAACGTACCAGCTTTGCTGTTTTTATGGTCAACTAGTCACTGGAGTCACCCTCTTTTTGTCACTCAATTTGAAACCTCAAAGGTTGTACCTTACAATAAATTTCTTTAGCTTCATCAGTGGAAGTGAAGTGAGTTTAGTGCAGAATGATATAAATGATAGTACTTCTTACATCAAAATCCTTATGCTTTGAACAGACACTTTATCAAGTGGCTGAGCAAACACAGCAGCTTTTGAAGTATTTGAAGAGCCATTGAATTTAAGAGTCTTCATGCCTTCACTGTTCTTTAATCTTATTAGTACAGGCCTCCTTCAGAACTTGGCTCTTCCTTGGTTCAAATTTAAGGACATAGATTATAAAATAACACTTAAAACATCTTATCTACTTCAACCTGTTGATAGATATATCAAATACTTAGGAAGCTCTTGAATTTAAAATAAGAAATCATAATATTTTAAAATGCTATCCAAATTGATAAGGAACTATTTGATCTCCTTTAAAAAAAGATCTCTATTAACAATTTCTGTCATTCTCTCCCTACTGTATTTTTTCATATTTAGCAAGGTAAATTTTTTGGTCCAGTATTTTGTCTTAGCCAACAAAATGATCAAATGAATTGAATAAATAAGAAATGGACTACAACAAATATAGTGAAACTCAAATAGTCAAACTCCAAAATGATTGTTAAGAATGCCAATCTTTTAAATTTAATTATATTAATAATTTAGATGGATATCACTTTATCTGATTTTCCTATTTTTATTCTCATATCATGTTCATTCTGACTTTGTGCTTGGAATATCAACTTTAGATTTAAATAAGAAACTGCATATGAAAATGCTTTTGCCTAATTCTTGACATAAAATAGGTGCCCACGTGTACAGAATAGGGTAATCAGATGTACATTTGACTTGTGTGTACATCCCAGTTCTTCTCTAGTTGTCCATCTTTAGGCACAACTCTTCTCCCCTTGCACTTCTGTTTCCCCAAATTAAGCATCAATTTTCTTATTTTGAGTACTGTCACTTGTACATCTAAAATCTCCATCTATGTGTCTCCATTACCACTATCAGAGTTTATCCCTATTTAACTATCCTTAGGCTGTTAGACTCCTGACTGATTTTCCTGACTTAGTCTTTCCCCTGTCCTTCCTATTCTGCCTGCAAGATCCAGGTTAATTTTCTTGATTGTTATATCTTTTCTCAAGAATTTTCAACATTATCATACTTAACTAACAAAATAAATCTTAACAGCCTATCCCAGCCTTCAAAACTCTTTGTATATGAACTGTCAATACTACCATTTCTTCCTCTCATTGCATGTTGCTTTTGCTCTACTTGTGGACATTCATATGCATGCCTAATCTCCCTGTAGAGGATGTAAATTGCATGTAAATTAAGACCATATCTTAGTCGTTTTTGTATCCTGCACAGCGCCTTGTACGTTATATGTACTTAGTAAATGAATAGGGGAGTAAAGATAATTTATTCTACTTTCCTCTGATACAAAAAAATAAGATATGTAATTTGACTTCCCTTAGTGATTCAGGCTTGTCATCCTGAGTATCAGTTTCAAAGATTTATTGGGAACCTATTATGGGAAGGCACTCTGCTAGATGTAGGGAGGTAGCTATGGACAATAGATAGCTGTTGAGGTATCCTGCTAAATTTGTTCTATGTGGTATGTAATTGGAAGCCATATAACAAAGGTAGTTTAAAATAAGTATAAATTGGCTAGGAGCCATATTTTCAGAGATAGGTTCTCTAGTAGAAAAGGGACAATGTTGGAATTTTGGTACTATGTGGATCCCATGTTGTGTGTGTGTGTGTGTATCTGTGTGTATCTGTGTGTGGAGGTACATATGAGAGAGAAGGAGTGAGAAAACATACAAAACAAACAAACCAGTTGCTTAAATAACCTCTTTAAAAATTTATACTATTTGGATGATAGGTACACCAAAAGCCCTGACTTCACCATTATATAATTCATCTTTGTATCAAAAAACCATTTGTACCCCCTAAATCTATTGAAATTAAAAAAAAAAAGAAAGAAAGAAAATTTCTTGGCAACGACAACAAATTTTGTTCTAATTTTAAGCAGTGTTCCTAAAAGATGGAGTTTCATGATACTTGAATAATATGTGGTAGCAATTCACAATTATAAAGCTCTTTCACCACCATTACCTTTTACCTAGAGTTTTAACTTGTTGAAATTTCTAGTCTAAAGGAAGTTATCATGTTCCATGGGTAACATAGATACAAGGTTGGGTAATTCCAAAAGTGGACACAGTAGAATTTTTTCTTTAAATTATAGATCTGAAAAACATGCCTAAACTGATGTTTTGAAACTTGCTCTGTAGTTTTTATAAGCTTTCCCTTTATGGCTACAAATTATATATATTAAGTAAATAGATTCTAACCATTTTCGATATGATGATTTCTTTCAATGTCAAAAAGAAATGGACCCTTATATAACAATTACTCTTTCGGTATCCTTTGAGAAAATATATAGGCAAAAACTTGCTATTAAATTTTGTGACTTTTTAAAAGAGTCTACATTTTAATAACCAAAAACATGTACATTCTTTGAAATACAATATCAGGTTGGGCACAATGGCATGCACCTGTAATCCCAACTACTTGGTAGGCTAAGGCAGAAGGATTACACAGCAAAGGAAACAATCAACAAAATGAAAAGACAACCTATGGAAGGGGAGAAAATGTTTGCAAACTATTTATCCAACAGAGGAGTACTATCCAAAATATTCAAGGAACGCAAACATCTCAACAGCAAAAAACAATCTGACTTACAAATGGGCAAATGATCTGAACAGACATTTCTTAAAAGAAGACACAAATGGCCAACAAATACATGAAAAAATACTAAACATCACTAATCATCATGGAAATGCAAATCAAAACCACAATGAGGTATCATCTCACCTCAGTTAGGGTGGCTATTACCAAAGACAAAAAAATAACAAATGCTAACAAGGATGTGGAAAAAAGGGAACTGTTATGCACTGTTTGTGGGAATGTAAACTAGTACAGCCACTATAGAGAACATTATGGAGGTTCCTCAAAAAACTACACATACGACTACCATAATATTCAGCAATCCCACTACTGGGCATTTATCCAAAGGGAAGGAAATCAGTATATCAAAGAGACATCTATACCCCCATGTTTATTACAGCATTATTCACAGTAGCCAAAATATGGAATCAGCCTGGGAGTCTAATAGTAGATGAGTGGATAAAGAAAATGTGATATGTGTACACAATGGAATGCTACTCAGCCATGGCAAGGAATAATATCTTGTCGTTTGTGGCAACATGGACAGAACTAGAGGACATTATATTAAGTGAAATACACCAGGAACGGAAAGTTAAACACTGCATGTTTCTCACTTACATGTGGAAGCTAAAAAAAATAGTTGATCTCATAGAAGTAAAAAATAGAACAGAAGCTGGAAAGGGAAAGGAGGGGTAGAGAGAGATTTTTTAAAGGACATAAAATTGCAGCTAGATAGGAAGAGTAAGTTCTAGTGTTCTGTACCATTGTAATATGACTATAGTTAACAGTATTATATAGTTTCAGATAGCTAGAAGGAAGATATTGAATGTTCCCAACACAAATGATAAATGTTTGGGATGATGGATATGCTAATTGCCCTGATCTGTTCACTATATGTTACATGTATCACAATATCATTATATATCCCTATTGTGTTAATTTAAAAATTTTTTTTAAAAAATACATGTGTATAACATTATTTAGTCTTCAAACAATGCCTAATGCACATATAGATTCCCAGTCCCTTATAATAACATAACTACTCACTCAGAGAGAACCTTATATAATAATAACAATGACTACCAGTCAATGCTTCTTAACCCATAGGTTGGGAACCACTGCTTTCAATGATATGCTTGCCTACTTTAGCCACTACTACCAAAAATCTATGTTGTTAACCAGTAATTTATTAATTGATACTTTAATTCAGTAATTTAAAAAGGCATTCCAAGACATTATTCTCTAAACTATACTGGTTTTGTTTTTGTTTAAGATTTGTCCAAGTGTTTACTGAACTGGAATGAAGAACAAAAGCTAAACGTTTAATAGTTCTTTTCATTCCACAATGTTCATTTATTTGTTATGTCTCCAATTAGTTTTCGTTACCCATGTTTCTCCATTAAATATATTGGTAGGCACAACTCATTGAGTGACTTTAGTATGTGATTGTTCCTAGTAGTCATCATTTGAATCTCAATCTTTCTTTCTCTCTCAACACACTAATATTGTGATTATCAGTTTCAGTTTGAATCAGAGCAGGCTGACCTGGATTGACTAAGATGGAGCCACCATTGTCAACAAAAGTTCCTGTGGCATGTCCATCTGCATCCTTGACCCAGACAAGGGATGAAAATGGTGGATCATTGTTCATTACTCACATGAACTATTAATGTGATAATTTTTGCTGTAATGAAAATATACTAACATTTCTGTAGATTAAAGATTTTTATACTAGGTAAAGGGAAAAAAGGCACTTAAACCTATCTATATCCCTTCTTAGCCTAGAAGAAACTTAAGATTTCTAAATAACAATGTATATTTAATTGCGGATTTTTATATCAAATACCATTTCTAGATATTTTGAGCATAATAATATATTTTTTTATTTATTTTATTGAAAATACAGTAATGCTGACATGCCTAATAACTCACTATGAAAAATCATATGTTCAGTCTGTATCTACAGTTACAACCATCCATTTTTTTTTTTAGTATTTTCAATTCAAGGTTGTTTGAATCCACAGATGTGGAACCCACGGATATGGAAGGCTGACTGTATATGTTTAGTAATATATTCAGAGGACACATGGAGAGAGCATAGATATTAAATATTTGAAAGGTCACTGTGTATTGAACTTATTCTTTATGACTTTTCTCAGTAGAAATAGTCCTAAGGAGTCGAATTTCTATTCAGTATGGAAAAGAATTTCTAACAAGTGAAATGTGTTGCTTTAAGAGAAAAGTAGATTCCCTGTTCATAGATATATGCAGTCCCAGGCTGGATGATCACTTGATGAGGTGTAATAGAGGGATAACAGGAATCTAATAGGTGTGTGGAGTAGATAGCCTATGAAGCCCCTTTCAAATATGAGAATGTCTGAAATATTAGAGAAGAAATGAGTACCTAGCACAAATCCTGATTTAACACTGTTCAGAATGCTCACTTTTAAATTGCTCTCTCAGAAATATTTTACAATGTCTCATTCAACTGCTGAAGTGTTGTGAATTCCTTAAGACCTGTACATTCAAAATTGTGCTGGACTCAGATGCAGCAGAATATGGAGGGCACCAGAGATTGGACCACAACACTGATTTCTTTTCTGAGGCTTTTGAACACAATGGGCGTCCCCATTCTCTTTTGGTAAGTAAGGTCCTTCAGATATTTTTTATTCTATTTCAATTCAATCTTTTATTTTTATAGTGATGTTTTTGTTCAAAGAAACAACTCTTCAAATAAGCATCATGAAAAAAGTGCGGAGAGTGGTAGGGAAAGGGGATTATGCTTTAAATGTAATGTGTGTTGCTAGACTAAATTGTGTTTTGGAAAAACTAATAGTGAAGGATATTTAGGGGACAATTGGAGGAATACGAATATTTCTCAGAAAATGAGAGGAAGGTAGTTTTTTATTTTTCTTCCAATTATGAACATATCTATTCTTTCTGTAATAATTCACTTCCCTTCTGTTCTTACCTTCTCTGTAATATTTTACATTGAGCAGATTTCTACATTATTGACTATCTAATGAAGTTTAATTTAAAACACCTTAATGGAATCAATGAAAAATATATCTTTTTTTCTTTCATGTAGTAAATTGAAGATTGAATTCATTCTAGTTATAAAATTCTCTGGTTTTCTCATATTATTGAGGAAGGCATTATAGTATATAGCTAATTTTTACATTGTGGTGTTGACACAAATGATAGGATGTTGTTTTAAACTACTAGATTTTAATCTTTTTAAAGATGTAGAATTTAGCAACCCTGTAGATTTGGAGGAATTCTTCATTTAACTTATGGCCACACAGCAGGCTCAAAGCCACATCTACACTATATTATCCTTTCTTTTTCCTCTTCCTGACTGATCCCTCTCCCTATTTCTTTGTCTGAAACCTGCATTTTTTTCCACCATGGGAGGCACTGGATTAAAATATGTTTCACATTCCTGACACCAAGAGATATCTAACAAACGTATGGCTTTACCATAGCTGTTAAAGCTATAATTTCAATAAATTGTCTCTCTTTTCAAAAGTGTAGGTATAAGTCAGGTATGAGAATCTGTATGGTACCCCTGGATCCACCATTTTTCTACAATTTTCCCACTTCTTAGAGTAGTGCCAGTACTTGACTTTGTAAGCCGCCATATTATATACAGAACTGATACACCAAAAACCATGGCATTAAATAAATAAATAGAGCAGGGATTACAAAATTTGAGTTGTTGGATTGTAGTCCATAAGGAAAGTGCAATGGCCGTGGGAGACTTAGGTGTTCTAAATGTATGTGAGTGCATATGGGTATGTGTTAATGATGAGATTGATACAGTTCTCTCTCTCTCTCTCTCTCTCTCTCTCTCTCCCTCCCCCTCCCTCTCTCGATACATATTTATTTTTATAAGAGGGATCAAAGGTATTATCAGATTCTTCAAAGAATTATTGCTATAGTCCGTGAGAACATTCAATTTTGACATGTAAAATAAGATTGATAAAAATAGTTTCAGAAGTGGATAAGAAAACTGCATTAAAGTTCTGAAATAACTAAAAGAGTTAGAGACCCCTAAGGGGTTAGGAAAGATGATTCAGCTCACAAAGAGGAATCATGGAAAAGCAGCAACTGATTATAATAAAACTGAACTTTAACCAATTGAACTAGATTTAAAGGGGTTTGAAAAATTTAGACAGCAAAATTCTTATGTAGTCAACTTTCCTAAGTGTTCGTGTATCCCAACAGGGTTCTGTTATGGAGAGATGGCTGTTGATATGAAAAAAATCACAAAATGTCATGGCAGAGGGCCTGAGATCAAGCCCCCAGTTTGCTGTTTCCTAGCAATGAAAACTTGAGCAATTTAACTTCTTTGTACTTCAGTTTCCCTCATCTGTAAAATGAGGACTAATAATAATATCTTCTCTACAGCAACAGATTCTTAGGAAGCATAAATTCATTCATTCATATTGCCAAGCTTTGTGGAAACCACAAAATGCTATTGCACACATATTTTAATGTTATTACTGTCAAGGATAGTCAATAATTATTTAGTATTTTAAACATGCCAAGATGCTAAGTGCTTTGAGAACACACATGAATACCTTCTCCCAACTTTGGGGAAATTATAATCTTAGATGAAAGCTCACAATCTTTGGGATTGGGCAGAAAATATCTTGTCATCCTTTCAATTTTCTAAGAGCAAAGGTATTCTGTCATAATTAGAACAAGTCAACTAACCAGTGGCAGCAGCAGTCAGGAGATTACTTTTCAAGCACTAATTAAATTGATCTTGCAAATACGGAACATGCAATTCTAAATTAGCAGATAGAATGAAGAATATCTCATGAGTCTCAATAATATTAATACATAGAGGAATACAGTACTGCAAGGACATGAGAAATAGAAAAGAGCTTAACCACCGCCTGTAATAGAGTTCCAATCCAACTCGGTCAGTAAGATAAGTATTAGCCCTGTCTTCCCAACAGCAACATCTTGTTTTCAATGACCACAGGTGCTTCAGGAATCTCATTTAAATAAGTCTTTAGGTTCCAGTTGAAATGAACACTGCTTTTAATGTCAGAATAAGGGAGGCCAAACAAACCAGTAGGAAAAAAAAAAAAAAAATTTCCTTTTTGCCAGTTACTCTGCAAAGAGTGAGAGAAAAAGTCACATTAATAAATGTACCTATTATAAGAATGCCTCACTATAATTGTAACTCCTTATTAAACTGATTCTTATGCACTGGGATCCAGTCAGGTTGCTTGAACATGACTGTAAGTGTGGTGGTTCTCACAACACTCCCAAGCGAGATCACTCTTGCCTCCCATACTCCTAGAATATAGGGGGAAGGGAGGACAAGATATAATTTTTCCCTCTTTCATGAAATTTCTGCCCATCATAGCTAGTGCACAGCATTTGCTAAAGCTTAATTTGCAAGCTCAATAATCCAAAGGATCTGCTGAATAAGTGTCAAATCTGTTTTCAAAGATAGTAACAAACAGAGCTCGAAGGAATCTTAAAATAGCCATACATGCTGCATCAGCAGGTACCGCTCTAGCGTTGTCTCTATGTGCTCCGTCAGTTGAAAGTGTGAAGCCAGGGATAACTGCATGTGTACCACTGTTGAAACATATTTGCTAAGGTCAGAGTATCTCATAAATGCCGAAAAGCAATACGGCAGAACTTCTCTGGTCTGCTTTACTGGCGGTTATTGGAAACTCCATTTTAGCATAATCGTTTCTCTGTATTTTGGTTCCTGATATAGGAATTTATATGTTAACTTATGTGTTAATCAGTGCACTGGAGGCAGGGAGCTTCCTCTTCTCTGGTTCATGAATTCAAATTCCATGACATAAATGGGAGAACAGAGATTATTCAGCCTTACACGAGTTAGATTTCCTTATAGTAACTTAAGCTGTCTCAACAATGAAAATGAGAATAAAGCAACTGGTTTAGAATTCTTTACTTTATCAGTTAACCCCCTTATCAATAAAAAGTATATTCATTTACTCCCACTCTAAATTTGGGGGTTCAAATGTAGACTTTTGCTTTAAATACAGGATGTGGCATAGATATATCGTGTTTTATTGTCCCTCAATTGTGAGTATTAAAAATACAACTTAACAGTTAAAAAATATCTTTTGCTCTATTCAAAATTATGAAATATGTTTAGTTTTTTGGACCAGAAAAATCTCAATTCTTAAAGTTTACTTTTTCTAATGTTTCTAAATTAGATAATATACATTCCTATATAGCAATACTTATTAGCATCTCTTTTCTCCTAACCCTAACACAAAATAACAAGAGAATATAATTTATTTTTTCTTAGACAATATTTTATAAACTAAAGCATGTATGTGAAGACTAAAATTATTTTATGTCACTTTTTATTTTTCAAAATAATTTATAAATTTTTTATGAAAAAGTGTGTGTATGTAGACTGTTAAAGAATCTGATGCCTTTTTCATTGTATGATGTCTTCATCCTACCAAGATTATATCTGCATGTGCTATTTCTGAACTTAATAATTTCTAAGAAAATTTTAAAAATTAGCCTTATAAGATTAAACAATTTTTATTTTAAAATTTTCTTTTTTCAAATGTTTGACACCTTATTTTCAAAAATTGTATAATTAATATTTGCAACTCAATTATAATCCTAAAGGAAAACATTTTGTCTGGATGATAGAATAGATCATTGTGTGATCAGTTATTTTTTAGCCATGCTAATGGTTAGTGTAGTAATTACGTCGTTAAAGTAATCAAAATAACTGGGTAGATTAGTATGATTTGACTCTCTTAATAAATGAATTGGATTATACTTTGCTATTCTGATTTCTTCTGAAGAGTTGACAATGAATACAGCTAGAAAAAATGAAACTCATGGCCATGCATTATATTTTCTCACATGTTCTTAATGTGATTTTAGCTATAAAATGTTTAGGGCTTAAAGGCTAATAAATTAGCATGGCAGATAGGTTTACCAGCATGTATATTATCTGTAACATGCATAATAAAGAGTTTCTATATACATGTACTTAAATATAAATTGTTTATATTTAGATATACTTAAATAGTTATATTTAAATCTACATAAATTACATTCATGTTTCTTTTCTCTTGCTGTATGAATCAAAACTATTTTTTGAATTAAAATGATAAAATAAGAATTAAGAGCCGATACTTAGCACTGAATTTTAGGAACCCCAAATTGTTCATATCTGTAATTGTCTCATCATAAGGGTTAGCTCTGATTTATCTTAAGTCCTTGAGTATAGTTGGTAGTCATTTCCTGACTACTAAAAAAATTGATTTACGTACTCATAACCCTAATAAAGAGAAAACTCAAAATTCCATAAATAGCCATAGTTAAGAAAAGTTGCTTGGGGAAATTCTTTCATGTTGCCTATATCGCAAGGTCTCTAAAGCAACATAAACACATTCTGGTAATTAACACTGCATCGAAAAAATATAATTACACAATATTCCTGTTAATGATATTATACAATGATCAACTGAAGGTTTTTGAGCAGATAGTATTAAGAGGTCTCTCTGTGTGACTGGAATTGTCATTATAAAGCTTCTCACATAAAAAGGCCAGGATCATTTAATGAGAGTTCTTAGAGGGTTTTTTAACCATTAAATGCCAAAATAGGAAACTCAATGCATATGTTGCAAACCTTGAACTGCTTATGGCATCGTTTTTATTTAATAGCTCTTAAATTTAGGCTAAATAAAATACCAAAATATCAAAGAGAGTAAGACTGTTTCCAAATTATCAGTATATAGTTATTATTTATATTTCATTAATGAAATACTGATGAGGTTATTAATCAAACAGAGTAGATACCACAAGTACATAGCATCCAAATACTATGCTGACTGGACTTGCCCTGACATATCACTATACCACACACTGAGAGGCCTATCATCATTTGTCCTAGGCCTTACTAATGTGTTTTATTGCAACCTTCTCAGGAGCTTGAACTTATCTGTCTTTTTTTTTTTTTTTTATTTCAGCATATTATGGGGGTACAGATGTTTAGGTTACGTATGTTGCCCTTGCCCCCCCCCAAGTCCGAGTTTCAAATAGGCCCATTCTTCGAGTGGTGCCCATTACACTCTTAGTGTATGCATATACCCGTCCCCTCCCCCTCCGCCCAACATCCAATAGATGTTATTCTTATATGTGCATTTATGTGTTGATCAGTTAATACCAATTTGATGGTGAGTACATGTGGTGCTTGTCTTTCCATTCTTGGGATACCTCACTTAGTAGAATGCATTCCAGCTCTATCCAGGAGTATGCAAGAGGTGCTATATCACCATTGTTTCTTAAAGATGAATAGTACTCCATGGTATACATATACCACATTTTATTAATCCACTCATGTATTGATGGACACTTGGGTTGTTTCCACATCTTTGCAATTGTGAATTGTGCTGCTAGAAACATTCGGGTGCAGGTGTGTTTCTTATACAGTATCATTTACTCTTTTGGGTAGATGCCCAGTAATGGGATTGCTGGATGGAGTAGTACTTCTACTTGTATCTCTTTAAGTTATCTCCATATTGCTTTCCACAGAGGTTGCACTAGTTTGCAGTCCCACCAACAGTGCATAAATGTTCCTATCTCTCCACATCCACGCCAACATTTATTGTTTTGGGACTTTTTGATAAAGGCCAGTCTCACTGGAGATAAGTGGTATCTCATTGTGGTTTTAATTTGCATTTGCCTGATGATTAGAGATGTTGAGCATTTTTTCATATGTTTTTTGGCCAATATTCTATCTTCTTTTGAAAAGTTTCTCTTCATGTCCTTTGCCCACTTTTTGATAGGGTCGTTTAATTTTTTCTTGTTGATTTTCCCGAGTTCTAAGTAGATTCTGGTTATCAGCCCTTTATCGGATTTGTAGCATGCAAAAATTTTCTCCCATTCTGTAGGTTGTCTGTTTGCTCTTGTGACAGTGTCTCTGGCTGTGCAGAAACTTTTTAATTTGATCAGGTCCCATTTATTTATTTTGGTTGTTGCTGTGATTGCGTTTGGGGTCTTCTTCATTATCTGTCTTTTTTACCTGCATTATAGGATGATGTTGTATCAGAGAAATATATTCAATGTTTAGGGAACTGAAATTCTTTTACCTAGTGAGAAATTTGGATGAGTCTTTAGTTTAGACTGCTCATGGCTGATATTACCTACTGTCCCACTGATTAGTCAGATCCAGTTACTGTGATACCCAAAACTATACACATAAATTAGACCCCTTAATAAGTACATGGGAAACTCCTTTGGAAGGGGAGGTCACTGTCTTGATTCATGCCTATTTTGATAAGACTTGGGGAGAGAACCAGTTGAATCCCCTTGTTGGTTTCTTTCATTTCTCCTCTTTTGCTTTGGTCTATATTCCTTTTGTCTGTAGCTTCATTATAAAAACTCACTATCCTTTGGACTGGATCCTTGATAATAGTCCCACGTTATCATGAATACCTCCAGCTTCCTTTTGTGGAACCATCTCGTAACATTTTACCTATCACAGTCAAAGAGAAAACATTGCATAGAAGGGATTGCATTAAATTCTGATGTGGTTTAAAAATTATAAGACTTTAAATACACGGTGTAAATTATAGGAAAACAGATTTTGGTGTTGAAATACATGATTTCCACATATAATGACTGCAAGAATGTAAAATTTATCTTTTTGGAAATACTGGATTGCAAATCAAACCATGAGACATTATGCTACGTAGTGACTGTTAGTGTTTGTGAAATTTTTCTCAGATGATTATCATTTCCTAAATCACTATTACTTTTAACTGAAGATTAGAAAAACTGTTCTCTACCCATTACATTCAGAATATAAATTTCTTTAAATGTCACTATTTTAAAACTGCAAACTTTAATCTTTGATGTTCAAAACTAACCAACTGTATTGGTGTGTCTGATTTTTTTTTAAGAGTAGTAAGAGTTCTTTATTGCAGAAACCTTAAGGGAAAACATCATGTTCATTTGCAGAGCTGAGATGCATTGGACATACAATGAAAATCAGCTATTCTATTTTTTTATTTTCATTTTTTTTCCTAAAGCTATGTTTGCTTTGTATCTTTAATTCTGCTTCTAAACTAAAGCCTTTTTTTCCTAAACTAAAGCCTTTTTTTTTCTTTTTTTAACCATCAGGCAAGCTTTCACTTAAAGATAAAGTGATTGAAAATAGTAAAATATTAGCAAAGTAAGAAATGAAGAGAGATTGTCACTATGATGACAAAAACCTATAATATTCTTTTTACTGTTTGCTTTGTTAATAGTTAAATGTGTTGTGTATGAAATAACACATAAATAAGCACCAAGCTATTCAAATTCCTTCTCAATTTTATAAAAATTTTCAGATGTAATTATATTAGAAGAGAATGTCTTGTTAAATATGCACATGTTGATCCACTATTATTCCTTTGTCCATTGTTTATTCTTTTATTCAGTCATCATTGATACCTGCTTTTTCTAATGGCACCTACAAAAAGTTAGAAATAAAGAGACATATGACATATGCCCTCATAAATCTCATAATCTAGTGGGGAGGATAGACAGTAAACTTGGAAAAAAATCACAAATTGTGTTAAGTGTTCAGAAAGAAACAAAAAGGCTGCTATGACTGATAATAAAATGGACAACCTATATCTAGCATTGGCAGGGAAAGCCCCTCTATAAAGGTAGGTTTTTTCAAGATCCGAGAGGTAAGGAACAGCAAGGCAAAGAGTGTTCAGAGGAGAAGCCATATCTTAAGCAAAGATCCAGAAGAAGGGAAGAATTTGACATGTTCAAGGAACTGCAAGACTCCCATGGCTGGATTCTAGTGGGCGGAGGTGCAGGTGATGGAGCTGAGCAGAGATGGCCGATGTAGGCAAGGGGGAGCCGAGTTGGGCCTGGCAGGGCATGGAAAGAATGTATATTCTATTTCAAGTGCAATGGCAAGCTTTTTCATTGGTTTAAGTTGGGGAAGGACCTAAAATACACTTAGCACTCCTTATATTACATTTCAGTTTTTGTTCTTAAATGAAAAGAAGAAAAAAAAGAATTATAAATAAAAGTATCTTGAGACAAAGCAATGCTGTGTATATTGCCTACTTCATCTAAGTAGAGTAACATTGTGAACCCAAGAGCAGCCTTCCTTCACCACCTGATAGTGCCTAATGTCCGAGGAACTTGGGTTTTGTAAATAGTATGGAGCCCTCTGGTGGTGATTGCTTTACAATAGTCTTATGTTGCTGCCAGAACTCTGGGAACTGTGGAATTGAGCCTCCTCAGAGCCCATAGAATTGTAAAGATACCTGTAACTTTAGGCAAATGTGAGACTGCACCATGCCTATGTCCCTTAGACATAATGACAGCACGTTTGCTATTTTTTTAAATTGCACTGACATAATTGTGTTGACTTAGGTGTACATTCCAAGCCGAGTGGCCCTCATCCTTCAGAATGTGGATCTGCCGAACTGAAGAGACCTGATTTCAGCTCCACTGGATGCAGATGTGTGTTTTGTTTTCTGGTTCTCATTGTCACGCAGCTTATAATGTGTAAGCTTTTCAAAATGCAGTTGTCTAGCCAAAACGTCAGATGTCTGAAATTCAGTATTGGTATGTGTAAATATGTCAAACTTTAAGAAGTAGATGGAGGGGTATGTTTAAAATTTTAGAAATCCTAGACCATCTTAGCTGGTAGGATTCTCAAATAAAGTGTTATATATAGGGTCTTAAAAACATTTTACTTTCCTGGACAATTATTTCATTCTTTTAAGTTCAAATTTGAATCACTTGTCATGTACGATTATTTCTGTTGAATGTATATGGTATTTTTTTTAAGATGGATCTTCGGTGGCCTTGTTTGTTCTAATATCTCTTGGTCTAAATGGTGAAGAACCAAGATTGTTTCTTTTTTTTTCAAATTTTGTTTAAAAATACTGTAATAAAAATGTACTAATAATATAAAATTAAGAATTATATCAAAAGTAATATAAAAGCCGTTGCCTATGAACTTATCTGTGCCTCATTTTGCATAAATTTTATCTTGTGATTTCTTGTTCACTTCATATTTTGGTAGATGCCCAGATCTCAGTCTTTCTGAAGGCCTAAAATGGTAATTGTAGCATTTCAGAAAATGTCTTTCATTTCAATCAATAAAAAAAAAATTGCAAAATTGTCTTTGCTAATGTTTATTTGCTGTACTATTATAGAGATTGATTTGGAATGAATGTTAGAATGCCTTGTCTTAACTCTGATATGTTCCCCACATATATTCACATGTGCATGATGGACTGGGAGGCATGGAGATTAATAATTTTTTCTTTCTTTAGGTACCATTTATAACTTGAAATTATATTAACCAATTCGGATATATCTGAGCTAGACTTCAGCTGTAAACCTGAGCGCTTTTAAAAGCTGAATTAACTATCTCAACTCAGTGGGATACTCCTTTGTGAAATTACCCCTCACTTAATTAAATAGTAGGCCAGAGGTCTAAGATCATTGATATGTAAGTCACTCATAACTGAGAAATTATGATGCACTTAAGGGACATAAGATACCTGTCACTTTATTTAAAGATCTAATTTTTTCCTTTACATTAATACTGACTGCTTGATTTTGGGTTTGAGCCTGATTATTCATGATTAATTAAGAGTACTTGGAAGTTTTCGTTAAAAATTCAGTCATGGAATAGATAAGCAACAGAGACTTACTTTCATAGCTAAAACTATACTGTATATTAACCATCATCCTTAAATTTTTTTGAGTAAAGCCTTTGAATATGTAGGTCTGAAATATGTTATTTACTTTAACTTCTAAGTAGTAGAATAGTAGTTTGATTTCCTGAAAGAATCAGCAATAGCAGCTGACGATGATACATGCTGGGAAACATTACCGAAAGCCGTCTGCGATGGTTTCCCATTACACAGACGTTATTAATATCGTAGCACTGCCATGATCTGTACCTGTTATTGATGACAGCATGACATGCAATCATGATGTTTCATGTTCTAGTTTATAATTCCTTAATTTTGTAACTTTTATAAAATTACAAGAAATTACTTAGTACCTAGAACCTATTTACTTTGCATTTTGACCTCTATGGCAAAGTTAAAAAGACCAGAGTAATTATATGCTATATTTTGATTATATTGATTGACTTTGCTAATATGTTCTTTAGATTTTAAGTCTAAAGTTAAAATTTAGCAGTGTAATGTAAGTTGAATGCCCTTGTCCAGTCCCCACTTCTCCTTCCTAGATGAGCAATAAATGCATGTTGCTAGGTAGGAATTATAAAAATACATGCAAACAAATAAAATATTAATAGTGCAAAACAGAATGTAGGGTTTATTTGTTTATTTATTTTTTGTCTATAACAGCATAGACAGCCTTTAAAGAACATTCTAACATTGTAGCATATTTCACTATAGGAATTTTCATTTTCGTATCAGTAACATTCTCATTGTTATGTCATTTTGTAGGAAGTTTTTTTTTTTTTTGGTGGTGAGGGGGACAGAGTCTCACTCTGTTGCCTGGGCTAGAGTGCCGTGGCATCAACCTAGCTCACAGCCACCTCAGACTCCTGGGCTCAAGCGATCTCCTGCCTCAGCCTCCTGAGTAGCTGGGACTATAGGCACATGCCACCGCACCGGCTAATTTCTTCTATTTTTAGGGAGACAGGGTCTCACTCTTGTTCAGGCTGTTCTTGAACTCTTGACCTCAAGCAATCCTCCTGCCTTGGCCTCCCGTGTGCTAGGATTACAGGCGTGAGCCACTGCGCCCAGCCTGGCTAAACACTTTCAACAAACAACAGAGAGGTGCAAAATTTTACTCTTTGTGCCTTATGTTTTTTCTCTGATATGTTTATTGCCTACATAGAAATGAGACTAACCAGTCTTTTTGGACTTTTCAAAATAAATACTTTTGCTGTTTTAATTTTTATGTTCTGGAAAACACGGATGACTACAGATTTCTTTGTAGCATTTTCTAATATTAACAAGTGAATGCTAGTTATAGCTCTATTATCCAAAATAAGATTTATTTCTAATGCTAGTGATGGTTAATGTTTTAGTTTAATATTAGCCTACTCAGATCAAATACCATAGTTTATAATAGCCAAAAATCAAATTGTAAACATTTTTTCCTAGAATGTCTCCCACTTTATACCACTTGAACCTGAGGGTCTAGTCTTCTCATATTTTCTTTCCCATAAATTTGATGTCTCTCACTTTGCCTTGTTCTTAGCTGATGTATTCACCTCTAACATAAAATGAAGGACTTAGCTACCATGTTCCTCAAGCTCAAAAAGTAACCAATGACAATAAATTGACTCTTCTCATGACAACAATAAAAGAACGCAAGTATTTTTTTCTCTGTCTCAAGCACTCCCCTTAGCAGTATCATTCAACATTTGTCACCCATCAGAGTTACAGCCATTGCTATGTAGGATCATACAGGAAACCTCTGAATAAGAAGCCTATTCTTCAAATAATACAGAAGAAAGTGCAGACAGATCTGGAGGGAAGTGATGAAGGGTAATGTGTTTCCCTCTCCTGTTTGGCTTTTAGCTTCAGGGCAAATATTTTTTATGGTCTTTGATCTTCCAGCCATTGAATCTGGTGGTGAAAGCAACCTTAAATAGCTTCTCTGTTGCTCTTCCTGTTTAGAATGAGCTAGAGCAGACATACCTGGTAGAAACCAACACAGTGAAGCAGCTTTCTGGCTGACTTCGTGCTTCTCAGACTATTTCTTTTTGCCATATTGAGCTGTGCCTTGAACTTGGGGTCTTTAGAGCAGTGGGTTTCATTTGTCTGTTCCTTATAAGGGGACGAGCACAGAGATATGAACTTTGCTAGGAAGAATATTCTGATGAAAGCACATAGTACAGCAATATCATGTTCTTTGTGCAGTAGAGTTCATTTATCATTCACAATGTGTTAGAATAGAAACGTAGATAAATTTTCTCACTAAAGCTAGCCTTCGGGGGAAAAAAATCAAATGAACTCCCTACTAATTTTTCTGGTCTATTATCTTATTAATGGTGATTTGTAGAGAATTGCAGAGAAACATTCATACTTTAGGGCAGAATTTCTTAATTGGTAGTGTGAGGAATTATGATACAGTAGCTATAAGTGTTTTTGTCTCTATAATTTAAAATGTTACATCTGGATTTTAACTCTTGGCAAAAACCGCAGAGAAAGCAATGTTTATGTACATGAAAAAACGTATTTGGTCCTAGATAGGCTAAAGGGCGTGCCATTCAGAAGTTTACTTGTGACTCGCAATTTTTCTTGTCATTTCTGCTGGACCAGAGAAAGTTGTTTGGCCCTCATATATGCTGTGTAGACTGTTTTACCCAGAAGCCTGCACTGTATTTTGAAAGAATAGTATGATATTGTGGTCGGAAGACCTGGGTTCAAGTTTCAGCTCTTTGTTCCCAGTGCTTCATTATAGAAAGCACTTGGTGACCGTTAGTTCTTATCCAGGGTTACAAGACAATTAAAGCGAAAGGGGAGGGGGGAGTATTGTTACTGCTTTAATAAATGCTATTGTGTGATTCATAGCTACGTGGATGGTGAGTCAGTGAATGGAGATGGAGACATCCTCTAAGTTTGTTGTCAGGAACACATTGTTACCACCACCTGCCTGTCAGGGCTTCTGTATTAAGTTATCTGCACTTTTAGGCAGGAAAATGTGGGCTCCTTTACAGAGAAGGGGTTTACTTTTCCACAACCACCGCAGATGGTGCAACACACCAGTCCTCCACTGCTGCTTTTATTATGTTTGCTTAAGTTAGCTTTTTCTCTGAGTGCACGAGGATGTCTCAGTGAATTCCTTTCCCTTGCAGTCAGTGGACTGACCGTTTAGAGTTTCAGCTACTCACAGACGCCCTTCACTGAGGCACAGCGACCAGATGTTGAGAGTCTCTATTCTTTCCCGCTTCCCCTTCTGCTCACAGCCTGAGACAGACTACTGGCAAAAGGAATAAATGACAGAGGAAACGTAAGCATTGCGAGAGAACTCAGACACAGTTTGGGTCATCATTTTTTGGATTAAAAATCTGTAATCAGAAACATTTATTTTCATTAAATAAATGCACAATTAGATATTAATTTCTTGAAGATGGGGGATAAATATCAAAAATTGTTCTGGTATTTGCAATAATGCAATGCAAAGCAGAAAACCAACAAAAAAGCTATCACATCAAATTACTTGCCACACAAGTATATAAATTAAATGAGGTGAGTGTTCAAATTGTGCATACTTGTTTAAGGCGATACAGGAAATGGAAATCTGTAAATGTGTGAATAAACTTATCCAAAAGATATGAATTTGTGAATACACACGAACATAACATATATATTAATAATTCGTAAGTCAACTGAAAACACAAAGTTCACTGATTCCGGTATGTGCCTTGGGCTAATAAATCACTTGATCTCTGTGTGGGATACTCATACTCAATTTTAGGTATTTTTGTTGTTGTTGTTGCATTACACACATCAAATCCAAACAAGTGATTTCATTTGGATTTAAAGAAGTTTCCAGATCTGTGTAACGAAATACACTGTGTATGTCTCAAATCCTTTAGAGAGTTTCTCACCTCAAACTATTTAGCTGTGAGTCTTATTTTTGCTCTGGAAAGAAAGGAGAAGGAAATGAAATAACTTTATTACTTCTTTATTTATGTCCACTAGGGATTCTTCCTAACTGAGTTTGTAGTGTCACTTTCCATTCACTCCAGCAACATAAATGATGAAAACCACTGCATGTAATTTCATTACACTAATGCCCCTAACCACATTGTTGATTATTGATTAAACCTGATCATGTGATATAAAGCCCCACCACTACCACATACACTCACAGTCACTCTCTAAGCCCTTTTTTCTTCCTTCTTATAATAAGTGAGGACTCATTGGGACTTTCTGTATAGAAAAAGCTGTAGAATACCTAATTCTTTACTGAACAGATTTTTTTTTTAAGACATACTGTATTAGCTACCACATCTTGAGTGTTTTCTTGTTACTATGCCCTATGCTGAGCACTTTATATACATTTTCAGTCTTAAACTCTGAAAAAAGGATTATGGTTAACCCTCTTTGAGTCTAGGCTGTGCTCATCCTAATTCAGCTATCTTTTGTGCCGTTTACACAATGGATCATCGGAGATCTCTGAATCAAGAGTCAAAATTAGCTCTCCCGTTTATTTTGTTTGTTTAATTAAATCTGAATGTCTTCGGTTGGGGAAGAGGAGGTATTTGAAGCCAAACTGGAGAGTGCAATGTCCCACTCTTTTGTGAAATGGCAAGCCATGAGTTTGGAAGACCGCACCAAATCACCCCTTGGAACTTGACTGAGAACTTATACCAGGGGCCGCCATCTATCTACATTTCTTCACCATTTTCCAATCTTGCTCTCACTTTCTCTCCCTATTCTTTGTTGGATATCTTGCCTCATCATGACTCTATTCTGTTGTATGATTCCTCAGCACATCACTATCTTTTTCTATATTGTCTTAACCATGATGACAGCTGGGAATAATTGTTTATATTTCTACTTCACCTTCATCATATGTTTAAAAAATTTTGAGCATTATACTTCTATCTTTTCTTTATTCCTTTACTTAAATTTTTCATTCTCATTTAGAAAGAAAAACATTGTTTATAAGCCAGACATAGAAAGACAAATAGTACCACATGATCTCACTTATATGTGGAGATTAAAAGATTGAACCCATGGGAGCAGAGAGTACAATGACAGTTTCTAGGGACTGAGGTGGGAGTAATGAGGGAGGAAAATGTTGCTCAAAGTGTCAGACAGGAGGAGTAAGTTCTGGACATCTCTTATAGAACATGGTGACTGCAGTTAATAACAATGTATTGCGTACTTAAAAATTGCTAATGGAGTAGATCTGAAATGTTCTTGTTAGGTAGACAATAAGGTACCCTCAGCCCCTCCTGGAGAAAAAGGCAGGTGCCCTGAGCAATTGCCACACCTGGGGGAGGAGGGAATGCCCTACCAATCTGCCAGTCAGAACTTAGCATGCAAACCGCAAAAGAATGAAGAAGATTCCCTAGCCCACGGGTCTGAAACGTGACCTAGAACAACCTAAGACTAATTATCATGTCATTAGCTTAAACCTACATTGTATTTCACTGTCCTGCAATGGACTTTCTAGAAAGGCTCATGGGAGATTCACATGCATAGTAAAAATTCAGGTTTTATAACTCCCAACTTTCCATCAAAGTGGTTCCGTAGTGACATCTGAACCATGAGGAGGGGCCAATCTAGACACAATAAAACAAGACCCCAGACCATAACCAAGGCCCTTTTTGTTACAACAGGAGGTCCATTCATTATCTATGGCAAATGTATCTTGCTCTTACTCTGTGAACCTATATCTTGCTCTTGCTCTGCAAACTTATTTTGTCCTTCATCAATAAACTTCGTTTCACTCTTGTCTTGCTTGTGGTGTTTCTGGTCATTCTTCAGCCAAGAGCACACCATGAACCAAGAACAGACTACGACCCAACATTCTCACCACATACACACAAAAAATGGCAAGTTTGTGAAGGGATGGATATGTCAATTTGCCTGATTCAATCATTTCACGATGTATGTGTATCAAAACATCATGTCGTACATCATAAATATGTATACAATTTTCATTTATTTATCAATTATAACTTAATAAAGCTGGTCTTCAGTTGATTGGTTGGGGTCCCACCCACGCTATCAAGGGTAATCTCCTTTACTTAAAGCAAACTCAGTGTTGATGTTCTCCATCACATATACAAAATTCCCTCACAATATCACCTAGATTAGCATGTGGTTAAATAACTGGGCACCGTCTCCTAGCCAAGTTGACACATAAAGGTCACTATCACAGGGATATTCTACAGAATACCTGACCACACAAGGACAGTCTGAGAAACTGTCACTGACAGCCCAGAGGAGGTAAGAGGCATGAGGACTAAATGTAATGTGGTATCTATCCTAGATGGGATTCTAGAACTAAAAAAGGGGACACTTGGGAAACACTAGTGAAATCTGAATAAGATACAGAGCTTAGTTAATAGTTTTGTTTTGTTTTTTTAATTGTGAAAAAGAAAAGCAGATGCCTGAACAGGCAGTTCCTCACCAGAGAAATACAGTGTTACAACAAATTGCATCCAATG
The DNA here is from genome assembly GCF_000956105.1 of Propithecus coquereli. Taxonomy (NCBI): domain Eukaryota; kingdom Metazoa; phylum Chordata; class Mammalia; order Primates; family Indriidae; genus Propithecus; species Propithecus coquereli. The sequence goes on along the minus strand of NW_012147078.1, from coordinate 1,140,787 downwards.
TCCCAGGGAGACAAACTGGGACTGAAAGAGACTGGGCTTGAAGCCTGACAGCAGTTCTCTTGAGTGACTGAAATAATGACAGCCAATTGTCCTTTCACCATCTTATTCCCTGACCAACAGACAAAGCAAAGTTCTCCTGTGGGTCTACATTGGATTACTTCCTCTAAGATAGTATACTTATTATTAATATTTGGTAGTGAATTACAGGTGAATAAATAAAACATTCTGAAACAAAACTTAGGAGTTGGGGTAACATTTCTTCCACATTTAACTTACTAGTAATCCTATAGGCAAAATAATTGACTTAGATACTTGGGCATATATTTTTCAACCATTTATCTTGTACCAACATTTCATGTTAAGGAACAGATGTTTGTAGGTATTCTACAAAAATTTGGAGCCATGATTACAATTCTCAGCTAGGAGAACCTAGGCTGAAATTACAAGTAAACTCTATAATCTGAATGAATGGACAAAAGTGTATTTTTCATTCATGTCACATTTCAGTGCAGAATGGACACCTTTGTTCATCTTGTAGCTATGCTATCTGGAATATATGGCCTCCAAAATCATAATGGAAAAAGAGAAAAATGAAGGATTCAAAGTAAAAGTCTAGGCTTGGAAGTAGTTTATCCATGTACCACCACGCCTTCTGTCCCATCCTGTTGGCAAAAACTCATTCACATTATCCTGACCTAAATGCAATGGGGGCTGGGTATTTCTGCGTCCAGTAAGGGAAAACAGTGCAGTAAAAACATAGAATGGCATCTGGTGTAATTAGCACTAAGTTTGGAAACTGTTACACAGTTTTTTCTTTCTTACAGGCTCATGACGCAAATTAAATATTAAAGACCCTGAGAATTCCTATAATAAGGAAACTCAGCTAGGATTGTTTAACTCATTATTTCCCAAGCTTATTTAACATTTAACTCAGTCCTCATCCACAGGAAACATCAATAACATCGTGAAAAAAAAACACTGTATTTGTTTAAACATAGTTAGTATACACTAACTTGTAGTTAAATTGCTCTTTTTTTATGCTTCCACAACCAACCAATCAATAACTCCTCTTTCAAGCTCCCATGGGGACGGGGGGTGGGGGCGGGTGTGTGTGTGTGTGTGTGTGTGTGTGTGTGTGTGTGTGTTCAGTCCTCTTTCCTTCAAGCTCACCTGATCTACAAGTCAACATTTCTATGAAAATGATCAGCTGATGATTTAACTTTCAATGTACAATCTAGGTTCAGAATTCTCCTAACAGGTGATTTTTAATTGATACATAATATTTTCACATATTTATGGAGTACTTGTGATTTTTTTTTACATGTATAGAAAGTATAATGATGAAATCAGGGAATTTAGGATATCCATTACCTTGAGCATTGACCATTTCTATGTATTGGGAATATAGTCCTCTCTTAAAGCTATTTTGAAATATACACTGTATTGTTGTTAACTGTAGTCTCCCTACCCTGCTATCAAACATTAGAACTTATTCCTTCTAACTCCATGTTTATGCCCATTAACCAACTTCTCTTCACTCTTCCTTCTCACCCACTGCTAACTATCATTGTATTCTGTACTTCCATGAGACCATGACAGGTGCTTAATTGGATCCCCAAATGGTAACCTTGAAGTTCTCTGGAATGAGTTTCCCTGGGTTGTGAGAAATCTTAAAAACAGATTAATGGCCAGCTTCTGGAAAGAGAGTAGAATATTATGGTACACATTTTATGTAATACTCTAATTGCTGGATTCATCTGTTTTTTTGTTAGCATAATTTTTTCTTGCTCTAATTACTGTTTCCTATA
>NW_012147078.1:1129720-1138420 GCF_000956105.1 Propithecus coquereli | reverse complement strand
ATAAACTATATTGAACAGAATGAAAATTAATATTGGAATCAGGAATATATATTTATTGACTGGCAATCATAGAAATGAAGTTAATATTGTTCAGCTTTAGTTTTGTTCTTTAGAAGCAGCATTTCCCAACAAAAATCATTCTTGTCCCCTTGGCCAGCTATTTCTGGTATTTCTTATGGGACTGGTACTAGTATAATGTACACCTCTTTACATTCTGATTGGCTAGCCAAATGTCAGTTTAAAATAGATAACGTTGTTTTTTATTCCTTATTATTCACTTATGTATTGAGACACTGTGCCAGATTGTAGGAATGTAAAGATAAATAAGTGATAGAATTTCACAGTTTAGTAAGCTGACTGTGGTCACAAAGGAGCAAATAGATGTGTTATTGTGACAGAGTCTACAAGTCACCTATCCAATGTCCATTCTGTCTTCCACGATACTAGAATTATTCAGGTGCCAAAAGTCTTGTTTCCTGTACCCCCATAATATGCTGAAATAAAAAAAAAAAAAAAAAAGAAAAAAAAGTCTTGTTTCCAGCCATGTGAATAAATTCTAAGCAAAAAAGGAAGTTGGATGGAACTTCCAGGTTGACTTCTTAAAAGAGAAAACAGAAAACTGGGACGTTTACTGATAACAGTATTTGACCTTCCCCTTCAGCTGCTTGGAGTGTGGATAAAAAGGCTGGAGATCTGCATCCATCTTGGCAGTGAGACAACTTTACATGCTGTATGGCAGACGCGAAAGATGGATGCTGGACTTCTAATGATTTTAGACCAATCATACAACCATGAACTGTCTCTACTCTGGATTTATTTTTATGTAAAAGAAAAATAAGCGTTTATACATTTTCTAATATATTTAGGATTTTCTGTTACATACATGCAGTCTAATCCTAAATAATTCACTTATTAAAGAAACTAAATGGTCCCAACTCATGAATAAATCAAGAAGTTGGCCTTGGATGAATAAGATTCAAATAAGTAGGTGAGTGAGGCCATAGATACACAGAAAGACGGCAAATTACTATATTAGAAGTAGAAAATCACATTGATTTTAATGCTCTCCAAACATATTCACTCATGCAACATGAACTAGCAGTTTAAAGTGGCTGAAGCACAGGGCCTATGAAGAAAAAGATAAAGGTGGAATGATACGTTAGAACCAGTTTATAAATGCCATTTGATGTCTAAGCTAAGAAGACTGTATTTAATTTCTTACAGATTGTAGAGTCATAAGGATTATTTACAAAGTGAGAGAAAAATAATGATATTTAGAGCTGAACGGCCCTTAAAATCCTCTATTGTAGTGATTTTCAAAATATGCTATGGGAAATCCTCATTAAGAACTATCTGGTGGGCAGGGGACTGGATCAGAGTTGGGGGCTGCTGACTTGGTCAAAGGATCCAGGACACTGAGATCCCTTATTCAGAGCAACTTTACTGTTATCTGTTTATAATTCCACATAGCACTTTTTTGAACAAAATATTCCAAGGCTAACAACATTGGAAATATACCAATTTATGCTAATTTTTAAATTGTATTTATTGGAAATCTTTGAATCACTGTGAGTTAGGACTTGAGCACAAGCCTGCAGAACACAAGCCAATTTTCTCCATTATGTTGTGCTGCACATCAGAGCTGTGCTTCAAGAAGATCTTCTGTAATGTACTTGGAAGGGGTTAAATGTCAGAGGCTGGGTGACCATTTATAAAATCTAGTTCAATTGCTGTTCCAGAGATGGTGATGGCCTGAAGCCAGAGTAATTTCAGTAGAACCACACAGGTAGGGATGTGTATTAGTCACCTTAAATGGGTTCTAAGCCTCTTTTATTAAAAATGTAACCAAATCTTTGCTTTCAATTCCTTGTATTTAAATAGTGAGAATGGTTTCTCTTCTGGTTGCATCCTGACTTACACATGGTCAGTACTCTACCTTTTACTGAAGAGAACTGTTGAGGTTCTGAATTTAACTTGCATTGTAATTTTGCAATCTGCAGCATCAAAGTTTGGGTCTGATTCTTGAATACATCAGTCCCAAGGCTATGAGATAAAAGATTATTTTAGTCCAAGCACGGGTATTCTAGTTTTCTGATCATGCCTTGAACTGAGAATTTAAAATCCTAAGCATTTTCTTTTTTTTTTTTTAATTTCAGTGTAGATATCTTCTTCCCCAGAGTCCTTGTGCTCATTGCTTCCTTGTCATTCTTTTCCAAAAGTCACTTGCACTCTCCATATTTGCTGTCCTTAGGCTCTTTGTTACAGGTAACTACAGGTGACAATTTAAGCAACTGTTTTGCCCCCCGTGTTTCATGGACTACCATCCCGTTTTCCACTGATAATAAAATTACTACTGCCTTCAAATCTCTCTAGGTGTTATAACAACACAAAGTCTTATTTTTTGGTGGTTCTTGAAATAGAAAGTGCTTCTGGTGCCAAATATTTCTATCAGTCAGGAGCAGTCAGGAAAACATCACTAGAGGTATTACAAATACAAGGTGATTTATTATAGAGACATAGAGACAAATGTTGGAAGGGCTGGTAAAGCAAGGGTCAGGAAGTTAGTTCTGGCTTTCAGAATTTCTGGAAATTCCAGAACTATAGAAAAACCACTGCTAATAATTATAGCTCTCTGCAACACCAAAGTCAGTGATTCTCAGCAGGATGCCCAGATATTGCTAGAAGCTTCCGTTGATTATCACAGCTGCCTATGGCACTGAAGTGGGTAATTCTCAGGAGGATGCCTGAAAGCCACTGGCAAAACTCCCCTTCTGCCATCTGCCGATGCCCTTACTGTAAGAAGAGTACAGAAGGTGCTGAGAAAGAACACCCAGTAGATAGCACAGGACACGTGCAAAGACTGCTGAACCCGAATTGACAGTGTACCCAGTCCTCACTTTGTAGAGTAATGAGGAACCATAAAAGTGACTGTGTAAGCTAAAACTACACAAAATGATCTTAATGATCAAAAATAAAAATTGTAATTGTTTTAACAACCTTTTAAAAACTTTTGAAAGTGTTAAAAACTCTCTGTCAGTGAAAATCCTATAGGGAAATGAAAAAATAGCTGAACTAACACTTATTTAGTACACAGCAATTCAAAGTCTTAGAAACACTGACAATTGACCTGTTTTATTTCTTTGTAGAAAATATGTCAAAAGTAGTTTGAATAGTGCTTGCCTTCTCATCATATAACTTTCTGTCTGGAGAGAACATCTTTTCTATGTCTTGGTGAATTGCCATGCTCCTTTCTAAGTTTGGATCAGCCTCCAACATTTTATACTTTGAACTTTCAATGCCATGAAATATCTCTGAGAATTCCTTTAATATGAAGTTTTTTGCTAGCATGACTTTCTCTGGGACATCCTCATCCTTTTCATCACAATCACTTTCTTCATTCATGTTAATAAGCTTGCCTTCCGCAAACTAGGGAACATCTAGCTGCATATGTAGAGTCTCTTAAATGTCGGCAATATCAACATTCCATGGTAGCTATTTTTTCTATAACATCATTTAAGTTTGATTTGATTCCCTTTCACCATTCTCACTTATCATTTTTCTTTACTGCACCTTCATCTTTGTTGGCCAATTCTCTCTTCAAATTATCCATTTTTGTAAAATGGCACATGGGTTTATTTATCATGGGAAACAAGGAGTCAACACAACTACATGTACTGCTGTCTGTGCATGAACTGAATAACAGACATGTAGTGACTAAGCACCAACACATTTTGAAAGAAGTTTTGTTATTATAAGTATGCACATCTGTTATTAATATTTACATAATGATTTATGGGCTCAAGAGCTAGCAACAAAGTTACTACTGTATGCAGTTGCTCAGTTGCTCATGGTAACCGAAATTTGAAATGGATTGTTTGGAACTGGTATTATTTAACATATGGGGACCGAAATCCTTGCATATTGGAACCGTACAAAGCAAGGACTATCTGGCTTAGTGACCAGTAGAGTTCTATAATGGTGTGGAGTGTAAGAATTGAGAGGAAAATATAAATCAATGATAACTTTAAAATTTGTAGATGAAAAACAGTGATGTCAATAAACATATAATCAACCTAAGGACCCTGTATAATTGCTGAAGTTGTTATAATAGTAATTTTTGTATATAATTACTCTGTTTCCAGAATATAATCTTTGGTTTATGGATGGAGAAATACTGTCCATAGCACAATGAGGTGGCAATGGGAGAGGACAAGATGAGCATTCTAAGGCAGCTGACCAAGAAGCTTGGCATAAAGAAGAAATGGCTTAAGTGAACAGCAAGAGATAAATTTATATGTGAATATGTACACGCAATATATCTATTTAGGGACAACTCTAAACCTCTCCATGTTCACCACTGGGATATATAGCAATTCACCCGTAGTCAAAAGTTTGGTTAAAAAGTGCTTTGGATGCGTTGTTAGTTATGTACTGAATAAAGCTGCAAGAAAAGGACACTCCCTATGAGGCTTTCGAAACCCAAAAAGGTATCTTTAAACAGCAAAGCAAATGAGCTGCTGAACAGACCTCAGGAGCACAAAATTTGGCTGCACTGCAGGGATTGGTAATATTTAAATTTTTGTGTTCACCTCCCAATTAATTTCCACATCCTCCTGATTTTCAAACTTCTCTTTACTCTGCCTGACCTATTTGTAAGTCTGTTATCCCCATTGCAGACCTCAGATTTTGATCCTCTTTTTATGCCAAAAGTCTCTCTCTCTCTCTCTCTCTCTCTTTCTCAAAAAAAGCCCACTTTAAATTTCCTTAAAGAAGATAAGGTAAGAAAAGCAACTAACACATAGGCACATATTAGGTTTCAACACAGTAGCTGAAATGAATGTTATCTCTTGACCTACCAATTTCCCTTTTCCCTGAATTCATAGCGTGTAACATTTCCCAGTGACTTATCTTTAATGTTGTTTCATTGTTATGAACATTTCATGTGTTGTGTTTCCCTAACCATATTATTATAGAACCGTTAAGCTCAATTCCTTATATTTTACAGTTTGCTTTCTTTTTTCAAAGCACAGTGTAGTGTATAGCATGGTTATACACAGAACATGCTCAACTAATTTTTTGTGTGAACAAATAATTTTTCCCGCTGAAAAGTTTGTACCCGAACATATAGTTTACCCCTTGATATTTTACCTACTCACTTTACAAAAGGTTCATGCAATGGAGTTCACTGACTCCAACATACTGAGATGGTAATCAAATTTTTGTTATGTAGGGCTCAAACTAGGAGGGCTGATCAGATTTAACTATTTCATTTGGCAGGTGAGGAAACAGGAATGTTTATTCAGATAACTTAAGAAAGGAAAACAATAGCAATAGCCTGGACAAAAGCCACACAAAACTTAAGCAGTTTTGTCTTCTACCTAAAATGTGTTGTTGCCTGACTTTCTTTCCTATCACTATAGAAATTTAGTTTGTCTAAATTTTCTACAAGTTTGAGCCATAGGAATAATTTCATTACTTTTGAACCTAAGTCACTTTCACACTTAATTCTTCATAAAAATGTTTTCCAGGGTATGAAAAGAATTAGAATTTCTTATGTTTAGACTGTCTTATAGTAAAGAGGTGGAAAATAGAATTAACTGCAACGAAACGGTATGTTATGCATCACTTTAAAAATTATTCGTTTTTTTATTTCTTTTATTGAACTAGAGTTTTTCCTCATGATTGACCTTCAGATGATTCTGAATATTACTTTTCACCACAGAACTGAGTAGACTAGCATCTGGCCTTTCTAGGTTATGAAACTACAAATTGAATTGACTTTCCCAAGGCTTAAGGCGAAGGTCACGGGGTGTCTTTTAATGGAGACTTACAAATTTAATAGTCAAAATTTGCTATGTGAAAGTTAACATCCACCTGTAATCAAAGTCCATTTGTGCTTCGGCCTTGATAATTTTAGTGATGGCTTTATCGCAAGCTGATTTTAGCAGTTGACTGCTGCAGAAGAGGCAGAACTTTTGTCAAATATTGATATGGAAAAGAATTGAGCAACCTAAAAACTCTAATACTAAGAAGTCAACATTTGAAGAAATTTCTTGAAGAATATCGAGGCAATCTTTCAAGAATCGTGTTACGTTTTTAATGGCAGAGTGAGAGCACAATATCGGCTATGTGTCATTGCCCGTATATCGCCAATATCATGTTCCTGAGCACAATGAAAGTGGACAAGAAGCAGATAAGATGGCACTTTCCCTCAAATAGCTTAAAAATCTATTTGAAACGACAAAACAAGCAAATGATTTTATGCATAAAATTGAGAGAAGGGAGAGGTCACAGTAGGCGGGAATATTTCAAATGATTTTTTTTTAAATTGAGACAGGGTTATAATTTGGCTCCAAAGCAGGGCAGAATTTGGATCCATCGATGGGTAAAGCAAGGTCAATTGAAGCAGGTAAAAGAGCGTCAGGAATGGCATGAATGTGAGCATGCACCTTGTATGCCAGAGGACAGAGAGAGCATCAGCCAGAGTATAGTAGATCAAGCTTGGATGGGGGTGGTAGGGAGCAAGGCTGAAGTCATAGATTTATGAAGGACTTAATAGAACTCAATAGTGTACCCAGTGGAGAATCAATACTGTGTATGTTCTTGAGCAATGCAATTAGATAATGACATCATTCTTCTAAAAAGATTAATCATATTGATGCACAAAAATGATTGAAAGGGGAGAGAGGTGAGAGATGGAGAAAACAGTTACAGATTTCCAACTGAACTATTGCTGAGAAAAAGGGAAAAGAGAGGAATGTATAAATATAAGAGACATTTTGAAGGAAGACACAATTGAGTATTATGACTTAGCCGAAGAAAATGGAAATGAAAACACAGCAACATGCCAACCTTACAAATGACCAAATATCTCTAATGAGTAATAAAATGCTCAGTGTATTTACTTAGCTCTGTCACCTTGACTGTTCAATGAATTTATTCATTAAAAGGTAATGTATCAATGTCAAGCCAATACATAGGGGGCTAGCAAACAACAGGAAAGTGGCCTCACCTGACACTACTCTCAGACAGGGGAATGCATACCCATTATGTTTTACAGAATGCCCTTCACACCTGCAAAACAGAGATTAAATCATTTTCATTATGATATAAAGCATTGCAGTTTCCCAACACTTTTTCTCTTACCCTTGTGCAAAACCCCTTCTTTCTTTGAATTTCATGCCATATTTAACCCCTCCTCATAGCTGTCATTCCTCAATCTTCTACTACTCTCAAAAAATTTTAAAGTATTGATACCTTAGTCATTGTTGCCTCTGTGAGCCAAGATCTGACAAGAGGAATTTATGCTCCTCCTCTGAAATTTTGAAATCCAATATGCCATTGTAGGACCATGATCTCTTATTCTTTCAGCCTCTCTCACATCTACGTTATTCCTGATGCCAGTAATTTCTCAGTGACTATCAGCTGCCTTTCCCTTCACCAAAAAACTTTGTAAACTACTTATATCCTTAACTCCCTTGCAAACCTCCCATGATACCAAAAAAGAAAAACTCCAATCTCGAATGTATGCCATAATCTACCATCTCTCCTCACCTATTTGAGATACAGTATGAGAAAAATCTATGATTGCTAACCTCAGTGGTTTCCTCGAATTTGAGAACAGATTTTGGGAGGAGAATAAAAACAGATGTCTTTCACTTTTAGTATCTCTGCCCACTGTTTGAAAAAAACAGCAAACTGCCAGTAGGCTAAGGTTTCTATAATTACTCTGTGTGTGCATGTTCATGCGTATACATGTGTCTATGTTTCTTTCTAGAGAAGAATAAGAATTAAATGAAAGAGGAATCAAATTGCTTATTTTACTGTAAAGTACCCCTTATGTTCCACCCCCTTCCAATTTCCTCTAACACCTTTTACTTCTCTAGTTTTTTGAGTGCACCTCCAGCCTTATGCAATATCGGATCCTTTTCCTCCTAGAATAAAAAGTCTCTAGTAGCTTTCCAGATTAAGTGTGGTAGTACAATAATTACAGAGAGATTTCGGACTTGAAAATTTTGCTCCCTGTTTAAAAAAATATTGGATAAATGAAAAAATTAAGGAAAACCATTAAGTTGTATGTGTGTGTATGTTTGTGGGTTCTACATGTTTATACCCCCAAAATATATAAAAGTAAAAAAAGAACTTTAAATTGAATGTAACATCATATTTGCACACTTCTCTGTCATTCTGAGTATTACAATATTCTTTTACTTAAGAAAGCCAAAGTCCCAATGTGGTTCCTTGATTTTCTCATCAGAAGGGATTAGCATACAAGTTTTCTTGACCTGAAAAGTAACCTTTAGCTGACAAATGCATGTAAGGAAATGAAAAACAGCAGTGTTTCTACTCTTATCCATTTCTTCTAGTCTCTTCTGATGTAAAAATGTTTTGGCTTTCAAAAAACTGTTGTTTCATATCTGCATATGTTAAGGAAAGCTTTAAATAATTAAGGTGCTTTTCTGAAGTTGGCATACATATAAATCTAAAATTTAAGGCTAAAGCAATAAAGTATTCTCTTTGAATTAAAGCAAACTTGCTGAAATGATTCATTAAATCCTTAAAAATAATTCAAACTACAAGAATATAGTAATGAGAGTTTTTATCATAAAGGTGTGTTGGACTTTGTCAAATGCTTTTTCTGCATCTATCGAAAGAATCATATGATCTTTGTTCTTGCTTTTATTTATGTGGCGAATTGCA
>NW_012147078.1:1090259-1126230 GCF_000956105.1 Propithecus coquereli | reverse complement strand
AAAAAAAAAAAAAAAAATTGTTATCAAAGGAAGCAAAGAGAATATAAAGATTGTATGAAAGTTGCTGGTACCAAAATAGAGTCACTTATGTCGAATCTTAACAAAATGGAGTTGGGAGGCCAGCTCTTCTGCATATATGCTTGTAACAGGATTTAGTAGTACAAGACATTCCTGCACATAAGAACAGTAACATGACCTTTCATAAGAAATTCCTTAAAATTGCAATATTCCAGGTAGCCACTTGCACAAGGACACCTACCTAACAATGGCTATCTCCATCTTTGAACAAATGCCAACACCTACGATGAGATTCCATGACCTATGGGCTTTGTTTTAAAGCAGCTTATTTAGACTTCTGTTTGTCTTTAAACATATCCCTTTTGCCTCCACCCCTTTGGGTATGCCTACGACCTGTCACAGCATGTATATCTCAGATTGCAATCCTCTGCTTTACCCAAATAAACTCATTTGTTCTGGGGAGGCTGTCTCTCTGAGTGTCTTTTTAGGGTTGACAATTGGAATGATTTTCTTGGAAATACCAAAGTCTCAGGTAGTTCTGTCACCTTGTACTTGACTTAATGGCACCAGCCAAATAAATTTAGACTCATGAATGGTTCAAAGAGCAATTGAATAATATCAAGAAGTACTATTTATTTATTTACTCTCTAAGTGCTAATTTTAAAAATAAGAGCTGGCTGGGTGCAGTGGTTCACGCCTATAATCCCAGCATTTCAAGAAGCCAAAGTGGGGGGATCGCTTGAGAGCAGGATTTCAAGGCCAGCCTGGGCAACATAGCGAGACCTCATCTCTACAAAAAATAGAAAAATTATCTGGACATGGTGGCACACACCTGTAGTCCCAGCTACTTGGGAGACTGAGGTAGGAGAACTGCTTGATCCCAGTAGTTTGAGGTTGCAGTGAGCTATGACGATGCCACTGTACTGTAGCCAGGGCTAAGACAGAGTAAGACTCTGTCTTAAAATAATTAAAAAAGAGCCACTTCTTTTGCATAGATATAAATTATTCACTTTTAATTTGATTAAGATAGAACAATGTTTAAAAATCTGAAGATATTAAACATTATCAAGAACTAGATTTTAAAGAGATTTTTAAATCTCTTAGGAAAAATTAAGATGATGTGCAGAGAGGTGGATAATATGAGTTCCCTAGGTAAAACAATTTGTGGTTAAATTAGAAATAAAACAGAATTTTACCTTCCAGGAAAAAAAGGAAGAGATATTAATTAAATGCTAGGTTTTTAACTGAACACTGGCTAGGCATTAATATGCCTGTTTTTGTAATGGAAGTGACTGCAGCTGAGGTAACTGTACAAAATTATATGGTTTGTAAACAAGAAGAAGAGATTTTTGAATTCAGGTTTGCCTGACCCCAAGGGCCATGTATCTTCCACTATAGGAGATTTCCTTCACAACCACTACTTTTCTGTGATGCTGTATATACTTCTAACTATCCATTATGTAATCTTTTAAATAACAAATATATGCTGATTTATGATGAATTGTGTCAATAATGGTATAAATTAGAACATTTTGGGAAAGCAACTGGCAATAAGTAGCCAGGATATGTAGAAATAGGGATGAACATTCTTCTCTAAATTGTCTACCCAAATAAATGGGAAGAGTCAAAATGTTGCTGGGGACAACCAGAATCAGGTGCTAGGATGTCTCGGGAATTCTTTTATTCCATCTCTTCTTTCTGTGATTCTTGAGTTCTGGCTTTAACGTTTGAAATATGCTTTCTCCATGGGCTGGAACCATGACAACTAGTAGCTCTGGGCATGCAATTTTTCAGCATAAAATGAAATCAACTTTCAACCCCCCACTCCCAGCTCCCACAATTCATAGCTGTAAAACCTATTGGAAAGCGGCCAATTCTGGCATGGGCCATTGCTTGTCCCCTGGACCAATCACAATCTAGGCAGGGACATAGGGAGCTGTAATTGGCTGAGCTTGGATCCGATGCTCATTCTTCAGCCAGTCCTTGCTAGAAAAGCAAATGCACGTAAAATAAGGCTGCTTCCATTAATAATATTTTCCCCAGGAAGGAGTAAGGATTCTGTTCTGGAAAAAAACAAGACAATAAGTATATGTACTCCAGTGTTTTCTCACTTGCTTAAACAGTCCAAATGGATTTTTGTCATTGTTAGCCAAAAAGTTTACATATCAAATCAAAATATTTTTATTATGGATGGCAAACTATACTAAAGAAAGAAGCAAAGGAAATAGAAAGTTCTATATAGACAGTGTCCATTTTAATACAACAGTCAAAATTATTACCACCTAGCATTCCCTGTGCTCTTCATCTTCATAATAACCCAATTTTCATACAGGTATTGACTCCTCCAGAATCGTCTCACCCATCCCAACCTCCAAGGTGGGCTTAGGTATCTCAGGGAAATCCCATGCCACTTAGCATATAAGTAGTCCTGGAGCTAAGCCCATCAGTGAATGGCATTCTGCTGGCCATAGATCTGTCTAGGTTTAAGGATTAAATATAAATTATGACAGTGAAATTGGAGGGAATTTTCTTGAGGATGAGAGAAAAGAGGTCTTCTTAGTCTCTATGACAGAGAATTAAGAGAAAAGATGTTCTCTGCTCTGACACACATCTTGACTTGTGGTCATGTGAAGCCTGGAACTGCTAAAAAGCCTTTTGCAACCATGAAGGAAGTCAGTCCTGCCTGGAATTAAACCAATGCCCCTGGAAGGACACAGCTAAGGAACTACAGAGAAATGAAGACAGCATCACCATATTAAGAGAATTGGGGGTGGATGTGGTGGCTCATGCCTGTAATCCAAGCACCTTGAGCCATAAGTTCAAGACCAGCCTGAACAACATAGTGAGACCCTGTCATTAGAAAAAGTTTTTAATTAACTGGCTGTGGTGGCGCACACTGGTAGTCCCAGCCAAATGGGAGGCTGAGGTGGGAGGCTTGCTCGAGCCCAGGAGTTTGAGGTTACAGCGAGCTATAATCATGCCACTGTGCACTCTAGCCTGGGCCATAGAGTAAGATCCTGTCTCAAAAAAAAAAAGAAGAGAACAGAAGCTCATCCCGCCTCTAGACAGCTACCTTAAGAAATATATGTCTTTTTGATTAAAATTAGTTCTGGTCTTTACTTCTGTTATTTATACTACAAAATATCCCAAAACACATAGCTTTAATTAGGATATCATTGGAAACAACATAAATGATCAACCCAAAGAGGAGTGGAAAATAAATTTTCAAATATCCAAAGAAATATTTTGAAGACATTAAACATCACATTATAATTATGAAGACTTTGTAGCAGTATGTTATTTTAAGTTTACAAATACATGATCTGTTTTCTCTTTTATTTCCTGAACTGTCTGTCAGTCAGCATGTGGTAGTCATATTGAGTATTTTATATTCTAGGGTTAACATAGTTGGATGTCAGTGGTCTGACATCACTGGGAATGAGATATTCCACAAAATGGACTACCTGGATTATTGATGCTTTAAAAAAATAAGCTAGTATTTTTATGGGAATATTTCTCTGATGTGTTACATACTTTCTGCCTTATTGGAGCAGGGTACATAATTTAATGTTTTCCTGATGACTTAGGGTCATCACTGTGTGTATTAATTGAACAGTGTATAATAAAGTAATTATTTGAGCAGGTATTTGCCTCAAGTGGCTATGCCTTTAAAATTCTTGGGTCAGTTTGTTGTATTTACTTTTTACAATGAGTTTGTGTATTTTATGGTTCCTCTGACTTGTCCCCTCAGTCAGGCTGTCATCTGTCATTTCTTGCTGCTCTTTGATGGTCTGTCAATATGGTCATGCCCCCTTCTAATTTTCCGCCTCTAAATTGTTCTAGATTAGAAATTCAAATAAGCATACTTTTTAGAACTGTATCTAAAAAAGTTTTTAGTAAGGGTATTTGTCTAATATACCAAGTTCTGACACAAGGACATTGAGTTATTTCATTTATGCTGTCCACATACTTCAGGATGGAGTTTACCATTTGTAAATTATAAAATAAAAAGATCACTTGTGTGTGAAAGGAATGCTAAATCTTAAATATGATAAATCTCTTAAAATAAGGGATTGTTTTCAGCAATGTTTACATTGAGTTAATTTCAATTTTGCCTTGAAGTAGGCTTGTTGTCAAGTGACATGTAAATTTCAGATCTGTGAAGAGCCTTAAAACTGGGAAGCACATTAGCCAAGACCTCATATGATCCTTCAGTTTACCCAGGGCACCGAAATATAGTTTCAATGGTTTTCCCTAGTTGACCCAGCTTAAAGGAAGAGCTAACCTCTTACCAGTACAGTGCTTTACATAGTGCCCAGGTCTCCTTTATGAAAATATCTAAGAAAACTGGCTCCTTTTCTTTAGTTAAAATTATATATTTTTCAACTGCATAGGTGTTTTTAAAGAAAAGTGAACTATTGACTAAATACTCCTTGAATCTGTGGTACCTTGAATTGGTATTTTTGGATTGAGATTATTTTAACTCTCAAAGCATAGTACTTAATATGACATCAGATTGAAACTCTGAGAAGCCCATATGGATATTATGACTAAAAAGTACACTTGATGCTTTAAACACAACTATCTTTATAGTTATCTTTTATGTGTCTACTTTGTTTAATAACAGCCTTTAGTCATTGTTCTTTCTTAGTAAGGCATATGATATGATGTGTTGCCTCACGTAAAAAGTGTCATTAGAAGCAAAATCTTTAATATCTAATTTACTAACTCCAATTTTGCAGTTTTCAGTCTGAAATGCAGATTTGTAAATTGGATCATAGAGGAAACATTTAACTTAGAGAAATTTTACAGGGCACTTTTTAAAAATATATCTTTTACTTTCCCTTTTTCAAGGATGAAACTTAGATTGTTTTGAGAAGTCCTATGGAGT
The DNA here is from genome assembly GCF_000956105.1 of Propithecus coquereli. Lineage (NCBI taxonomy): Eukaryota > Metazoa > Chordata > Mammalia > Primates > Indriidae > Propithecus > Propithecus coquereli. Next base: position 1,121,321 of record NW_012147078.1, on the reverse strand, counting down.
TAGAGCCTCTAAACAAAAAATGTAGGGTAGGTATTCTAGAGCTCTCTGGTTTATAAGGAAAGTATTTGCTTTGTGGGAAATTTCCCTCACACTTAGTCCATATGGATTATCTTTTAAAATGTTTTTTATCAGTTTTGTCTTGCTGCCTTTGATTGAAATGAACCTAACCCTTGAAAGTTGCTGAATTTATAGCTCTAGTAAAACAAACACTTCTGGCATTTCCTACACACAATTGGGTTTCTTAGCTGCTCGAAAGATTTGAGCTACAGTACTTTGCTTCATTATTAAAGACATATGATACCTGTTGTACAGATTTCCCCTTGGGCAACAGAGCTGATAAAAGAATAAAGAATTTCAAGAATCTGTATCTCGAAAATAAGTCCCAAGGTATCTTTCTTTCATTTTTTTAGGTTGGAGGAAAGCTTTCAAAATAATTTCCATTTTTATTTAGCTTTTTACTTATTGTCAAGCTGTGGGAGAACACAGCATTTACCAGAGGAAATTATGTGCCATATGAAATAGACATGTACTATTTTAACTTTCGGCCCACATTTGGTACTGTTAATGAAACCTTCCTAAAAATGGGACTCTGAAGTCAGTTCTAATCAGAAGTTGTATAATTCCAAAGGGAACAACTGTGGTTTACTCCCAGATGTTTCAGACTCTTCACTTGAATACTTTCTTTATCCCAGGTAAAATTTTTGTGCGGTCAGTTGTGAAATATTTTAGTAGTGACATGTTATATCCATCCTAATGCCTTCATGTCAGTCCTATGGTTCTGTGACCTGAAAGTTGTTGTATTAAACCTCTCAAACTGCCTGGCCCCTTACAAGCAATTCTGAAGAAGAGCATGCAAGCTGCAATGAGGTACTACATGTTTGTATGCCAGCGGGAAAAGGCAATGCGAATGCAGGTATGTTCCCATCTACTAAGCTACCTGGCTTTCCACAGGCACATTGCATGGCTGAGAGACTTCTTTTGTTAGTGGAAAGGACAGCAACTGAAGAAGGGGAATTCACAAAGGTAGAACATCTGTTAGAAATCAGCCCAGAGGCAGGAGCTGGAAATATTCCAAAAGTGGTTTTTCAGCTGCTGCAGAGTCAGCCATTGATAGATAGACCTGTATCCAAATGTTACTAGGCGAAAAACACATTATCGAGTAGCGTGTAGTTCCTTTAGTAGCTTAAGTTGATGGTGCTAGAGCTATACAGAGAAAGTGCTATAGCTACACAGATAGGATACTGTAGATACGGCTTTACAGAGAAATTATTAATAAATACAGAGTTTTACTAGAGATATGGTCCCCCAAATTTGCAGAAACCCCTTTGCGGCCCAGTCTTGAGCCTAGTCTTTTATGAAGAGCCTTGTTCATAGTAAGTGTTCAGGAAATACTTGTTAAATGTAACAACTCTGAACTACTGCTGAATTTGTTCTGACCAAGTCTATTGCATACAGGGCTATGGAGAATGCATTTCTTTAACTTAGTCTTTGCCTCTAAATTTCTCTTTTAATTATTTCAGTTGTATAAATCTTTTATGGTTGGAGACCTATTAAAGTAATAAAATCATGGAAGTTTAAGGCTCAAGTAGACATTAGAGAGAAAGTATATATTAGCCCTTTAATTTTCTAGATGAGGAAATTATGGCCCATTGAGGTGGAATATTTTGGGAAGAGACAAAAAGTTAGCTGGCTGCAGAAGCCAAGACTGAAAACTAGATATTCGCAGTCCCAATATTGTGCTTCCCACTTTTTAAATAATTAAAATGGGTCTTTATTTCTTAATGTGCTATGGGAAGAGAGAATAACTTTGCATATATTATTCTGAAAATAATAAACATTTATTGAGCTCTTATTTGATAGACTATTTTTATATAAATTATTTCAATAAATCCTCACAACAATCCTATGAAATAACTTATCTCAATTTTATATGAATCATATTATTTATATAAGAAATATTTATGTTTATTGCTAACTATAAACATTAATATCTATCTACCTATTTACCTATCATCCATTTGGTATTGTGGCTACAGAAAATAAGTAGATGCAGAAATGGTAAAACATAGCTACAGCATAGTGTGTCTAAGAAGATTCACTCTATTTCACTCAATAAACCAACACAAATACCTAGAAGTTAAGTTTAAGCAAAGAACGATCAAAACACTACGATTGAACCATAGTACCTCAGAATATACAACACTTTAATTTCAAAAATAAACAATCAGACAAACAACACATATAAATACAAGTAACTTAATGCATACTTAGGTATTTCAGCAAATATACACACGTTTCAAAAGATTATTATTAAGGATGTTTATTGTGCTAAAACCGTGGTTGTTGATTTCTCAATTGAGTCTTGAAAAGTTACAGAAAGATTTAACTCAGTGAAAGTACAAAGCTTTGTAACATTACGAAATGTAATCGTAGTAGTCCATGTGTATCCACAATAGAACAATATTTACATTGGCATAATGATGTAAATGGCATAATGATGGCATAATGATGCAAATATGTTGAATCAAACACTGTGGTATACCTCCATTTGGTGGCTGCGAATGGGACGTGGGTGGTAGTAACAGCACAGAAAGCTTATTCTTCCATGATTAGAACAGGCAGGTAGCAGATTCTGTAAGTAGATCATTGAATAGTCTGAACTCAGTAAGGTAAAATCAGGGGTGGAAAATGACAATTCGTTCTCTAATCATTACATTTAAAACCTACTCTGTCAAATCTTCCCTCATTCCTTCCCAGTTACTTTCACTTAGAAGAAAAAGTTAATTGTGATTTTTTTCAAGTATTATTTCCAGACTACTCTAATTTAAACCCTCTGAGTCATCTCTAATTCAAATTTTCCCTCCTCCCCCAAGCTCAAGTTTGTCCCAGGCTGGGCTCAGAGACTTGCAATGGGGAAGAGGTTGTAGGGTCTGTCCTTTCACTCTTCCTTCAACCCTCCCCTCACCCCCATGCTTCCTGGCTCCTCCAGAGGGATGAGGTGCTTAAGGCAAAAATGGCAAAGTCTCACATCATTGGTTTCAGCCACTGGTATCTTCTGTGTGGCAGGTATTCACAGGGTGGCTTTTTCGGTAATCATATTAGTGGCTTTTTTAGAGGGTCTGTGGTGACCTCCAACCCACACCATTGCCTGAAATGAGAAATATACTTTCTGGTGTCATCTTGTGAACCAAGCCTCTCCCTTAATCTCCATCCAGCAACACACACTTGTTTTGCTTTTGGATAATCCTCTCCCACACCCCCCATCCTGCTCAGTCACACTGGACGCACCTGGTATGCAACAGCCATTCTGATGCTTTCCTTGTATCCTTTCCTTGAACCTACATGGGAGCTCCTGTTCCTAAGACCATGCCTTCTTATTTCTTCACATACTTTTTTATTTGCCTTAGGCACATCCTCAAAGAGCTTCCTAAGAAAGGGCTTATCAGAGTTAAAATTTTGAGTTCTTCCATGTATGAAAATGTTTCTATTCTAGCCACTTGCTATATTAATTGGATTGCTGAGTATAAATTTTAAGCTGAAAGCTCTTTTAATGTCTGGAACTTGAATGTGGTGCTTCACCATCCTCTGTAGCAGGAAGTACACAGAAGACTGGACATAGGATTCAAGGTCTGGTTTCCTTGGTTTCAATCTTATATTCTGCTTCCTGCCAGGACTAACCATATTTTTCACAGAGAATTCAGGTTTTTTTAATCCTATAAAACTCAAGATTACCTGACTTGTAAGCATCACAGATTACCAGCCACGAACAGCAACCTATAGTCTTACGGTCTTTTATTTGCTTTTGCTTGTTTTTCCTAACACTTAAAAAAATATATTGTTAAGTAATAGCAATTTTCATTTTTCACCTGTACCAATATCTGTAAATTTGAACCTTTAAACTGTAAGTGACAGAATCTCCTTATAAACTTACTTAAAGTAATAATAATGAATACAAAAAGAGTTATTATTAATTCACATAATAGAAAAATCCGAGAATAAGAAAGCCACCTTCAGGAAGAACTATATCCAAAGAGTGTCACCAGTGCTTCACCAGTCTTCCCCCCTCCCATCCATCTCTTAGCCCTTTTACTCTCTGTGTTAGCTCCATTCTCAGGTGGGTTCTCACTATATAGAGACTCTTGGAAGCTGTTAGCTTAGTAATTAACCTTCTCTGTCCAGTGATTTCTAAAAGAGTCTTGGGCTTAACTCCCTGGTTCAGGGATGGCCACATGCCTGTCCTCGAACCACTCATTGTAAATCTATTTGACTGGGTACAGGCTACTTCCCATGCCTCAGAGCAAGGCAGTTTAGGGCCACATTTATTAGAATTATTTTTGCAAAGAAAAATGGAGTTGTAATTGCCAGGAAAAGAAAATGCATGCTGAGCAGACAAAAAAAAAAAAAAAACCCAACAAAACAGAGATCATTATTGCAGTTTGAAGATATAAAAGAGTTAAATTAGATAATCAAACTGAAGTGCTTACTTTTAAAAGAAGTCTTATCCCAATATATTTTTTTCTCTATTCTTTGCCTTCTGTCCCAGAACAAGAAGATATCAGGATTTTGTGGGGGTTTTTTTGCAACATAATTCAAGTGGTCTCTGATGTAAAAGGAATCCTCAGAATATATTTGAAAACACTGAACTCATATCATGCTTGTCTTCTCAAAATGTCTGACGCATGTGGTAGAATATGAAACAATGTATATGTTTTAAGTTTTCTTTTCAATAATGTTTCCTGGGCACTAATGATAGACCCATGAATGCAATGCCATGTTATAATCAGTACTAGGGTGGGTTTTGATAGTTTATAATGTAATTTTTCTGAAAGAAATTTTAGATCAAATAATTGGCATTCTGATCTCTGCAAGTATGCTTCATTTTTATAGTGATTAAAAAGTCCATTTAGCTGATTTGTAAGCCTTGTAAGAACTTGCTGTTAGAAACTCATCAGAGTTCTTTGGAGAAGGGTCATTTCATATGGGTAAAGAGTAATGAGAGCTTAAATCTTTTTGAAGTTAGTTTTTAGTTTCTGGTGGAAATCACCCAATGTCCAGACATAAATTAACTCCAACATTACCTCAAGGTTAAGCAAGCTTGTTTTAACATCACCTCCCGATCTCTGGACAAAATGGCTTTACATTTATGTGGATCAGTGTGACTACCACCATATATATTACTGCCCTCACAATAAGGGTTATCTTCTAACATTGATTTGTAAAAATATGCTGGAAAATAAAACATTAAGTACTTCAATAACTAACTTTATTTAGTTTTAAGACTTCGCCTTCCTAATTCCATAGTCAGGGCCTGAGAAAAAACTGGACACCATTCCAGAGGGTGCGTTAAACAATCCATTCTACTTGGCCAGCATTTAGCTCACAGACTAGCAAACTCTGTTTTCCTTTCCTTACTTATAGAGTTATTCACCTTAGCCTCTTTGAACTCCAGAACACAGAGTGATGTAACAGAACTCTCTGGAACACGTATTTCTCTCATAGCCATTAGCATCTCTTTTTTCAGATTCCTCCTTGTTTGGCCTCAGCACCTGCGTGCAGTCCTTCTGCCCGCATCACAGTAACCAATTATATTATAAAGAGCCCATTGCCGCTCCTTTGTTGTTTAAACCATCCCTTTCCACTCTCCCAGTCTCTCCTTTATTTTTATTATGTCAAATATAGTTCTAAATATTAAAAACAACTGGAAACCATCTTTTCCAATGAGATGTTATCCAGGTGAATAGTTAACATCGTGCAACTGTCTCTCTCTGTCTTCCTCCCAGTAACCTCTGCACTAGCCTTTATAGATTGTGACATTTATATGTAGGAAATGAGGAGCATTCTACATTGACAATGCTCCTTACCAAAAAATCTGTTTATCTGTCTGAAGAAAATAAGAGGAAGGAACTCTAGTAGCAAACGTGTTGTGACCCTTACAATCCCAACGCAAAGGGCTCCTTCAAGGGGAAAAGTTTGTTTTAGGTGAAGGGCAGATTAGGCAGAGATTCTCATCAGCGTCTTGGGACCCACGAGGACTGTGGCTCTCCTGCTTTCAATGCTGTAGCCCTAGTGGCTGCTTGGGGGTTTCTTCAGGCTCTGACACAAAGATTATGAAGATATCTCCTTGATATTGTTTCTTCTTTGGCATCCTAGGTTTTCCAGCTCTAACACTGTATTCAGTATTGCTTTCTTCAATAGCAATATCCAGTATTGCTTTCTTGTGCCTGTAGCCCTCAGTCAACATTTTACACTTGTTGTCAAAAATCTAACAGGAGCTGTTTTTGCTTGTTTATAATACCATATTTTCTTATTCTTACTTGTAGGCATTTCCATTACCTTACTAGTAAACTCGATTGTTTCTCCAGTATGTGTTATTATCTATATAAGAAGGAGTACAGAATAGTGGGTTAAGAGCATAACCTTGGTAACGCACTGCCTAATTATCTCCAGCAATTATCAATTGTGTGACCTTGGAGAAACTACTTAACCTCTCTGTGCTTCAATCTCCCAACCACAAAATAGACATAGTACTACATCAAAGGTTATCGAAAGGATTTAGAGTCTATAACCCTTGTATAAAACCTCCTGAGATCAGATATATCCTAGAATTGAGACATTTTTATTTTATAAGGAAATGTTATATGGTGTAAATACAATATATTGTACAATAACCCATGACAGATTTGAGCAACATCTCACAGTCAAACACATCAACAATTCTGCAGGGAAAATATACAAATATTCCCACCAAGTTGAATAAATAAAGGCTAGAAATAGCCACCCAGCAATTCAGGTCAAGTTCTGGCATCAGATGAGTTCATTCGGAATCAGGTCTTGCTGCCAAATGAGTTACGAAAAACATTAGGTCTCAGAGCTGGAACCACATGAGTATAGTGTTTAGCCAAGTATTTGGCACACAGTAAGTTCCCCTAAAATATTGTCTGTTATTACTAATATTATTGTCCAGTGAAAACACTTATTTAGTGTGTACCACATGCTATTTATTTTGACATATATTATTGTTTTAGGGAGCCCCTAGATCAAGGTCCAGGACCCTCATTTCTTCTCATCAGACTCTGACTAATATTTTCTCTTTGTAAGACTTTGAGTGAAACCTTCAGAACTTCAGGGGACAGGTGCCAATCAGAAGAGTTTTTCTAACAAAATCCCTTTATTTTCTCCTCTAGGTAACTCTAATATTCAGATACTGTCCACATTGATTTCCAATCCAGTGGTGGTAGAGGCTCCAAGCAGAACTGCCAATCCCATCCCAGCCCTTCACTCCAGCCCAATCGTTCCTCAATAAAGAGCGGTTCATATGCTCTCAAGTTCCTCCACCACATCTGGTCTCTGCTCCTGAGGTGACCCACCTGCCTCTTTTGTACTTGAGTTGACAGGCAGTGTGGATATCCAATTACAACATTTTGCTTCCTAATAGAGCCACTGAGATATGGGCAGCCCATATTTTCTACTGGGTATTACACAGTGGCAAGCATGCAAAAAATTTTATAAGTCACAATACACACACACACACACACACACACATTACAGAATACTCCTTGCTCTTGTTTTCTTCCCAACTTAACTTGCTTAAATTATCCCTTGGGTACAGGGCAGATGAAGACATTATCCCATCCATGGTTAACAGTAGTTTATTGAATCTGTATGTTCACAGATGAAAGGAGTCTTATTCTAAGCCAACTGGCCCAGGCCTTGACCTCATCTATTTTAAACCCAAACTTATTCTATATCCTGCCTAAATGATAGGAGAGGTCATCATAATTTTCTGCAGGAAAATTTCTATAAGTAGTTTGATCCCTAGTTTTTATTTTTACTGTTTGATGATTATGAACCAAATTTTAAAAATTCTATAATTTTTGGTGTAAGTAGACTGGCCTCTGTTTTTCAATTTTTTATTGCTTCAATTTTTTATTGTTAAATATTAACAGATACATATATAATATTTATATATAATTATATACACCTATAGTTTTCTATATTCAATCTGTGATACATATATACACACATAGGATATCTATTTACAGATAATAGAAAACAGACATTTCCTATAAAAAGGCTGTCTAGACTTTTTTCCCCCAAAACCTTTCATCAGGACACATCTCTAGGCACTCACTGAAATGTGAAATTCACTCAGGTGGCCACTTGATTTCCAATCGAAAATCCCTAACATTCTAAACATTTGATATGGTGCCCTTTAGGATTACTGCCAGTTGAACCTAAACTCTGTGGCCATTACTCCACAAAGTACATCAGGCTGTGAAACAAGCTCTTAAAGGAAAGTAGTTTTTCAAGCAGCATTATGGTGCTTTTAAAGGGAATAAAATCCTTAATGAGAAAATGAGTCTCCTGAAGCTTCTGGCTCCAAGGTCAGCTCTGTACAATTGCCCCCTTGGTTGGCAGAGAATCTGTTAAGGGACATTTCTGGGAGCCCATTCTGTAAAAGGCCCAGGATGAAATAGGATGGCAGGTGATTCTCTGGAGCTTCAGTTGGGCAACTTTGTAATTCTCTGACAGATTTCCTCTGAAGCTGTTCCCACATAGCACTACCAGAGTAAACCAGCCTTTCCCCCTGCTACATACTAGCCATGGGAGGAGAAACTGGGTTGCTAAGGAACCTATTGTAATAACACCTGATGGAACTAACACTTGTCAACTAATAACAGTTTAGTGTGGATAAATTTATCAGAATCTTCCCAAGTGAATTAATACATTGTCAGCTTCTGGAGGGCTTGGGTCCTATTTTTATTTACCTTTATTTCTATTCAAATCTAGCACAGCGCTAAATAAATGTTTGTGGAGTGTCAGTTGAGGTCAAACTACTCTAACATATTGTTCTCAGCTGGCTCTTCTAAGTTGGGAGTGAGGAGGAAGGGGATCCTTTTCTAGTTGCTGTTACTTGTTGCTTGAGTCTATGCTCTACTCAGAACAAAGATGTGACAGCTTTTAGAGGAGACGCAGAGGGTGACAGAAGTTACCTGGACCTTGGGTGAGTGATGATTAGGTGAGAAGGGAGAAAATAATGCTTCAGATTCAGAATCATTCACCAACTGCTAAGGTGAATATAGTGAATATTGCTGCATAAAGGATAATGGAATAGCTCTAAAAATTACTGTCCATAAGACGTTTGGAGTCTCTACAGGTGGTCTCCATTAGTTGATGGTGTAATTTTGGTGTGACTGCCCTACCTCTAGGCGAGTGATTAAATGGAGTTTTGATAATAGCATGTAGAAATCAGAATTGGCATCATTTTGTTCACTCCAACTTACCATGCACCCACATTTAAGGCTTCTTGGTAAGCTACAATGAATATATCAACATTATGAGAAATGAAGATGACACTAAAATGTAATTACATTTAATTTATGGAATGCAGAATAATAACATCCTGTAAACTAAGACAAGTAAGAGAAAGGGAAAATCTAATCTGGTTTGCTAAGCCTCTTTCTCTCCACCTCTTTAGCGTTAACCAAGGCTCGGTGTAACATGGAGATGAATTCACTGATGTGGTTCTTTGTTTTTTTACCTTCACCCAGAAATGTAATTAAGCAGCAAATCAAATTACTTTGATGACAGAGACAAAGTATGTCAGAAACGGCATTATTTACTGCAAAATTACAGAAAACACAGACTCCATTCCCACTTCTAATTTATCACAATAGTGATAAAAGGTCTATCTGCTCCTAAACAGTGAAATTGGATGAGAGTTATCAGCGTTTTGTTATTTATAAGCAGAAGTAATTTTTTTCACCCTTATGGAATTAATTATATAATTTATGATGTATCTTCACTGCTTTTGATGGTAATAGCATATATAACAATAACAATATTTGCTGTTCTGCTTGGAAGAACTTACTCAAGCTCTTACAGGCCTATGAATTCACAGGATAAACTTACAAATCACACAAGTAGTGTTTCTGATTAGGAAAATGAGATACAAGTTCGAAGGCTTAAGAATTTTATGCAGTTCAAGTTTATACAGCATTTCCCAGGAAGAAAGGAAAAAAAAAAACACCACCACCCACTTAATTTAACATGCCTCCTCACCCTGAGCCTCTGGGACATAGTACAATCACTGGTGTATACTTTCTTACTCTGATGAGATCTGCTATGAGATGTGCCTTTTTTGTTCTTATTTAAGCTAGACCCAGACGCCAACATCTGCCTGGAAGTGGCTTCAAAGTATACTTAACTTCTTGTATACTACTTTCTCCTCTGCCAGCCCACCCAGAGGGCACCTCAAATGCCTCCCATGCTCTGAGCTTTGGAAACAAACCACAGACTCCAGCAGTGACTTTCTGATCAGCTGGGGGAATTTATCACCTGATTTATTCCTTTTAGGTGCTTTTATCTTGTTAAAGCAACCATGATCATTTTATGAGGCCATTCTCATCTCACATATTGTTGTCCCAGGGGGGTCTCTTTCCTCTTTTAAGATTTCCTAATGTCATTCTTCCTTCTCAACCCTTGCCCTAGCACTTCAGTACAGCGAAATGATTCTTCCAGGATCTTTGTGGCAGGAGAGAAAAGGGAAGAACCTTTCTTTTTTAGGGTAACAGCAAGAAGAAAGGCTCAGAGCTAGGAGTGACATCCAGGCTGACAATGTTGAATTTTACTCCAGCCCTGTGATTCTGGAAAACAGCAAATGTTAAAGAAATCCCCCTTCCTTTGTGTTCTAGGAAACAGTGAACTGCAAAAATCACCCCTCCCCATTTGACTTAAATAGGACTCACAGATGTCCCCTCCTTTCCCTATGAGAAGCCCAGAGGCAGACTCTCCAAATTTCCATTCTTCACCTCATAAATGATTAGCTGAACTATTACTTGTTCTCATTGGTTAATCAGAATAATACTTGATACCCAAATTTGTTAAATTCCTCTCTTTCTCCTGGTCCCTGAACTTTGACACACCCTCAGCCCCAGCCAGCACACAACCCCTCCTTAAAAGTCCCTGCCAAGTATGGGCTGGCCTCGGGGTAAAACATTTCTGATCTACTGTCCTGTGTCAGGCTGTCCTCTGTCCCACTTTCCCAAACCCGGTTCCTTCTAGCCTTGTTTGCTTCTCTCTATAGAAGAAAAGCCGTTTGCTGCCTAATGTTTGACATACTTGCAGATCCCATGATCTGAATCTTCTCCCCATAGCAACAGTCCCTTTCTGCCATCTTACCATTTATTACTATCTCAGGCCAAATTAAATGCCTAGACATTCCTTTCCCAAAAAGTCAGTCTTTCTCTTTCTCTCTCTCTCTCTTTCACACACACACACCCCTCCGGAAAGACTCCAATATGGCTATTTACCTTTCTCTAATAAGAGAACAGGTGTGGTGATTGGTGAACTACTGATAAGTAGTTTACCATTGAAAAGCAAATTTTTTTTTGTATTTGAATTTCTATCTACGTTTGATCTTCCCTCAAATTGCTTGGCAATCTCCAACCCCTCATTGAGATATTGGCTTTATATAGATGTGTCTTTCAAAACCCATTGGTAAAGCCAGTCAGTTTAACTCAGAGGAAAAACAAGCTCAGAAAATGTAAGCAATCCTTATTTTAGTTGTTTCTTTCCCCTCTCAGTAAACAAAGCATGCATTTGCTTAAAAAAAAAAAAAAAAACCAAACTCCCATATTTGACTGAATAATTTATGAGAATTTTGTACAGAATAAATAATGCTTATTCTAAAATGGTATTGTTGTGGGGGGTTTTTCGTTGTTCTTGTGGAGGAAGGTTCATTCATGTGCTTTACGTTAAAATAGTATTTGTTTTCTTTAGCACACATTACTAGCTAGGGCCTATACAGACTTTCAAGGTTTAAGTCTTTTCAAATGAAATTTGAAGGACCACTATTCTTTACTATCAGAGTAAAACACATTCAAAATCCTAAGAAATCTATTTCTTTAATATGCCACTTGAAGTATAATAGTGCAAACAAAAACACATAATGGGTTCCTCTTGAGAGAAAGAAAAATGTATTCACTTCTGATGAAAGATCTTTTGATAATTCACTCTTGGCTTCACCACTTGATTTATATCATCTTCCCACATTAATTTGTTTTTAATTTTTTTCCTGCATTCTAAGGTTTTTCTCATTTCAGTGACATATACGTGACAGATGAGGTTGATGAACTACAGAAGTAAAGATTGTAACTCAGATGAGAAGCTTAAATTATTCTACAGTCCCATAGAATCCGTGCAAGAAACTGAGAAGTCTGGATTTCCAAGGGCTTGATCATAGTATTTTTGAAACAAGTGATGAAATCAACAACAGAAAAACATTAAAACTTAGTATATTTCTTTAGCCAATACTGAGTGACTCCCTGGAGTGTAGTTTTTCCAAGTCTTCAGCCAATTTAATTGTATACTCTAGAAGTGATGGTGAAGTTATAGAAGTGCTATAAAATCCATTCTTTATTATAGATCTTTAATTTCAAAATGTATTCCCTTTATAAACTTGATTTTAATCTAGGAAAAAATAAATAACTTATTTAACTGTCTTCAATTAAGGAGGGAAGCAGAATAGATGACAGTGCCTCAAGGTGAAATTCATTGTTTTTAAAAATAACGCCTAAAGCCTTTACAGGTATGGCCTATGTACATTCATATGGAAGCTCAACTACTTCATTCCTATTCTATTTTCCACCAGTCAAGTTAGAAACTACTTATTGTATCATTTTTCTTTATTCTGTCTCAGTAATGGGAAATATGTTTTGGTAATCTTTTTTCTCCATGATTAGCTTGCATTAATGTATTTAGTGTATCTTCTCAATTGACCTTTTTTTGTTGTTGTTTTTTTTTGAGACAGAGTCTCACTCTATTGCCTGGACTAAAGTGCTGTGACATCAGCTGAGTTAACAGCAATGTCAAACTCCTGGGCTCAAGCAATCCTACTGCCTCAGCCTCCAGAGTAGCTGGGACTACAGGCATGTGCCACCATGCTTGACTAATTTTCTCTATATATTTTTAGTTGTCCAGCTAATTTCTTTCTATTTTTTTATAGAGACAGGGTCTCACTCTTGCTCAGGCTGGTCTGGAACTCCTGAGCTCAAATGATCCGCCCACCTAGGCCTTCCAGAGTGCTAGGATTACAGGCGTGAGCCACCGCGCCTGGGCTCAATTGACCTTTAATTTAAAGCTATACCCTTTGTAAAGATGAATGATTTGAGGGTATGGTCCTAACTATGAAGTCTGGCATCCCAGCTCCACTTTCTAGGGTAAGTAAGGGTCATTGTGTATCAATTTCCTTATCTCTAAAATGGAATTCTAATGGAGATGAAATTGAATCATATATTTAAAGCATCTAATGCTGGGCAATCATTCCTTTATTCTTCCACATTTGGTACTTAATTATTTTCTTCCCCAAAGTGGATGCTACAAAAATCCTTGTCCTGTTTTTGGAGAAAGTTCAGCTCATAGAAAGAAAACTGAGGCAATTCATTTTTTTCTTAAAAGTGCCTTCTTCCTTATATTTTTCCTGTATATACTCAAAGTAATTTTATTCTATTACAATACTTTAGGGAAGTAAATTACTCAGGAATAGGTAGTAATAGGAATACTTTGATAGTAAAATCTTCAGGAATAAATCAGTTTAGTTAATTTACTAAATAACATCCCTGGAACAATCCTTGTGTTCAGAGCTCTAGACTGGAAGCTTTTGGCTTGTTTGCTTAAATGAAAGGATCTTTAAGTTGCAACTACAGCAAGGTATGGCAAATACTATTCCTGTTAAATGGTCAGCATCCTCTCAGCTTTATCATGGACATTTCTATTAAACGGAAGTCACCTGGTTATGACAGCTTACAAATAGGAGATTCTGTACAATCTATAACATTATGCAATGTCTTCAAAATGTATGCTTTTGCTGGAAGTCCTAGCCAGAACAATCAGACAAGAGAAGGAAATCAAGGGCATCCAAATGGGGACAGAAGAGGTCAAACTATTGCTCTTCTCTGATGATACAATCTTCTTAAATCTAGAAAACCCCAAAGATTCTGTCATGAAACTACTGGAATTGATAAACAAATTCAGCAAAGTCTCAGGCTACAAAATCAATGTGCAGACATCAGTAGCATTCTGATATGCCAACAACAGTCAAAATGAGAACCAAATCAAAGACTCAATACCCTTCACAATAGCAACAAAGACAGTAAAATACCTAAGAATACATTTAACTAAGGAGGTAAAAGACCTCTACAGGGAGAACTATGAAACACTGAGGAAAGAAATAGCAGAGGACTTAAATAGGTGGAAAACCATACCATGCTCATGGATCGGCAGAATCAACATTGTTAAAATGTCTATACTACCCAAAGTGATCTACAGATTCAACGCAATCCCTATTAAAATATTAACATCATTTTTCACAGATCTAGAAAAAATAATTCTACACTTTGTTTAGAACCAGAAAAGACCCCGAATTGCAAAAGCAATCTTAAGCAAAAAGAGTAAATTGGGAGGCATCAGTCTATCAGACTTCAAGCTATATTACCAGGCTATAGTAACTAAAACAGCATGGTACTGGCACAAGAACAGGGGCATAGACCAATGGAGCTGAACTGAGAACCCAGATATAAAACCATCCTCATATAGCCATCTAATCTTTGACAAAGCAGACAAAAACATACATAAATGTATTCAAACTGATTTCCTGAATGTTGGTCTCCTGCAAAGTTTCATGGAAACTTGCAATATACAAGTGCTTAAGGCAAATCATGTGTGTAGATTGCTGCAGTGGTGAATAAGTCACCTCTCTACCATATCATATTAGCTATAGTAGTACAGATGGGTGCTAGTCCATGATTAAGTCAGGAGAGGATGTGGTACTCCCCAAACCAACACAGCTGAGGCGGCAGGTCATGCCACCAGCCAAAATGCCAAATTGATGTAACCACAAATAGTGGACTCCTGATCATGGCAAGGAGGAGATTGTGCTTCAAAATGATACATCTTAAAAACCACACAGCATATGAGCTGAGGTCTCTTCCAAGTCTGATAACTGTCCTGGTTAAAGCACAGTGGACAACAGCAAACCCCCCATACTTGCTACTCCTATTACTTTATGAATATTATCTGATAAATTCTTCACTGTGTAGGACTGGTATGTGTGAGGTCTGGTTATTTGCCCTTCTTTAATGAAAATATGAAAATATAAAATATAATATAGAAATGTAATATATTTATATACACCTATATTGATTTATCAAGTACTTACTATTCATTAATCTTTCAACAAATACTTTTTGAGGCTAACTTTATGCCATAAACTATATATGTGCAACACATACACAGCATTGGAAAATGAGACAGAGAGCAAGAATGGGCTTTGGGATTAGAATGTCTAGGTTAGAGTCCCAGTGTTGGTAGTAACTGGTGGTGTAAGTTGAGCAACTTATACTCTATAATTTACATTTTCTGTTCCATAGAATGAATTTGTTTGCAAGGTTGTCATGGTGAATAATGAAAACATATGAATAGTACCTAATATATTATAAATATGACAACTAGAGTATTCCACTTTGGTCAATACATCTCCACACTTTTCCTTGATAAAGAATTCTACTAATCAAAACATATGAATGGGCCAGGCGTGATGGCTCACGCCTGTAATCCTACCATTCTGGGAGGCCAAGGTGGGTGGATTGTTTGAGCTCAGGAGTTTGAGACCAGCCTGAGCAAGAGTGAGACCCCGTCTCTACTAAAAATAGAAAAAAAAAAATTAGCCGGACATGGTGGCATGTGCCTGTAGTCCCAGCTACTTGGGAGGCTGAGGCAGGAGGATCATTTCAGCCCAGGAGTTTGAGGTCGTTGTGAGTGAGACTGATGCCACAGCACTCTAGCCCGGGCAACAAAGTGAGACTCTATCTCAAAAAAAAAAAAGAAAAAGACATACAAATGAATCCTTCATTTCAAAAGCACAAATGATTAAGCACCAAACTGTAAGAATATTGGATCCAGATTTACAAAAACTATTTATTAAACATGGGGAGTGCCTCTTATTGAAATAGTCTATTAAAGCACAGATACATAAAACTAAAATGGTATTTAAAAATAGCCTCTTCCAAATTCACACTAATAGTCATTAATTATTAGGCCATTTTTTCAGTGGGAAAAATATCAGATCTCAGTGACTAAAAAAGCAAACAAAATAAAAGGCTTCTCAAGAAACCTCCTCACACACAATTTCATAGAACACATCTAAATAAGTCAGTTGTGTGGGTGGGTTGCTAGGGAATGCTATAGTTTAAAGTACTTATGTGATAGCTTTGAAAGCATGAATCCATGTAGAAATTAAATTACAAGAATTAGGTGGTCAAATTCAGCCACAAGCATACATTTTTTTTATTTGGTTTGTATAATTATGTTATATGTGTTCATAAGAGTTGCCATTGTTAACACATCCTCTTGATATCATCTATTTAATCCCTCTTTGAGTTCATTTTTCTTTTTTGTTTTCATCTCTTTGGGGCAAATATATAAGATTTCAAAGAAGAAAAAGATTAATGAAGGAGAATAGCAATGATAATAATTACAATGATAAGACAGTATTAGTATTTGAATGACCTTTGCTTAAAACCTTTGTGCCAAGCAAAGGCTAATTTGTTAAGGAGTCTAGATGGAGTGAACAGTCACCTACCTGGTATGATGTAAGACTATCGGGGAAACTTCTTTGTTCCTCACACACTCTCTTTTTCATTGACTACGTTTTGCAAAATCCTAAAGTAAAAGATTGTTCTGTTTAATTAAAGGCTTAAAATGACAGTTCTCCTGGGAGGGCTTACAGTGAGCAACTGTCAATCCCTTTTATGTAAAAGAATTTCTGAAAAGTTAATAAGAAAAGGAATTTAAAGGGGGAAGTGGCAAGGAGAGTCTCTCAAGTTAGTGCATAATAGAATAGGATGGTGAGGGCAGCCATTCAATAGGAAAATGTAGATGATATCATTAAGGACACATTGCCTTTTCACGTTTTATTCTATGCCCAGTGCTGATCTACCCTATGACTTACCGAGTGGCAGTGCTTATTCTATTTTTAAAGTTTACTCTATATATGTTCAACGTCTGGATAATTATTGAAAATTTCAATCAGTCTCAATATATTTGGGTATTTGGAAATAAATGATAATCAACTATTGTTCTTTTAACCTTCTTTCCAGATGGAAAGAATCATAATCTCAAATGATATTCCAAAATCGCCCTGAGCATTTTAACTTAATCTATTTGAGAAAAGAATAAACATGGAAATGATAAAATGAATAACTTTTTCTTTAAACTGAATATCATGGATAAAACTATGGATCCATCTCGTTCAGCTAAGATTACCTATGATTTTGGTACTACTGTGTACCCCAGGGGAATATGAAGGCAGCATATGAATTGGTTTATATTCTATTGCTTTTCATTCAATGGAGTCAGTAAGTAAAAATGTAATGTGATAGAGATGTTGCATACATTGTGCTAGAACATTTCTTGTCTTTTCTTACTTGGTCTTACTTTCTTATTTAGGCTGCTTCTATTTTTTTAAAAAACACGAATGTGTTAATCATTTGCTTGGATGAAATAAAATCCACTCCTAATTACCTAGGAAAAACCTGGAGCAATCTTGATGTATCTCATGAAATCCAAGGAGAAGAAATACAGCCAGGCCCTGCAAGAAACTAAAACTAAGAGCAACCAAACCAAGGCAATGAAGACAACCCAGAAACCAAAGCAACCAACTTATCCCCATCCCTCCTTCTTTTTGAGTCCACATAGGCTTTTAATTCTGTTTCCCCCTGCACCTTACTCTTCTGCAGTTAGGCTTTCACTGCTTGCTCAACAAAGCTGGTAGGTAACCACGGTTGGCCTAGTCCTGATTTTATGTGTTATTCAGAGTCCAGCACCCTAAGCTAATTGGAATCTATTGCAATTAAAAATTCTTGAGAGAGTGAATCTGATTGACCTAACCTGGATTGGGTTTTATTTATTTGTAATCTCACATTTTTAACATCACTTGAGCCAATTTTTAAATTATTAAGGAATTTTCAAAGTTACCTCATCTTCATATTTGTCTACATATTTTGCAGTACAAAATATTTAAATTGGTGCATGATGTCATTACTGGATATTTTCTTCTAAGCCACAAGTAGTCATCCCGATAATATTAGGACCACTGGTATTTGTTCACATTTATAGGTGTATATTGCAATCTCCTCAAGGTAAATAACTATTGCATGGCTTTTTAAAGTTATTTTTCAATTACTTATTTATCATAGCACTCAAACCATGAAATTGTGAGGTAAAATCTCAAAATTAAATCTCTAAATTTTTTGTGGCACCAATTTACTTCATTCTAACATTTTTACCAGATTCAATCAGGTCTCTTCAATGTAAAAATGAAATATTTTTTGAAAACCAGCAATATTCCTACTCATAAGATTTACTCCAGTTATCACTGTGAAGCAAGTTCACTGTGCACTGATTACCAATTTGTTTGAGTCTGGTGAGACAGAACACCCATACACACAAGGTACAGAACGTGGGTTTATTACTTACAGGTAGGCAGCAGCAAAGGACAACAGAAGTCTAGGATTCATTTCAAGCCAGTTACCCAAAGCTCAGGAAAGCTGTCCACGGAAGATGATGTCTTATCTGCACATACCCCACTTGCACTGCAGCTGAAGGACCCTGGAAACCAGCCCACGCTGGGTTTTATATCCTGGGGCCACGTGCATCACTGGGCTACAGGGGGTACTGGATCAGAGCTGGATTTTTTCTGTCCAGTCCCTCTCTATATCGTGAAGTTACAGTCCCAGAACATTCTACAGTCATTCTTGACAACTACAAATGAGAAAGGAACTGAGTTGGTCCAAGACCACCTAGAGAACTATCCTGCAATTACCTCTTTGTGAACATATTACCTCACAGTTTCCCCTATGCAGATCCCTTGCACAACAAAAAAGACCCCCTTTCCTACTCCCATAACATATGCAACATGCCACAGATTGTGTATTAATGTTTTATAACTGATTAGTTTTCTTTCTTGGATTAGGCAATCAGCTTAGACAGGGCAGGAATTTCATCCTGTTCAAGTCTATATCCTCAGAGCCTACTTAGTACAGTAATAAGTACATGGTATAGTAAAAGTCAACAATCACTTAGGAATAGCTAAATATAGCACAAATGGCTATAGTATTTTGATGCTCTGAGGCCAAATGGAGTTCATTCTATTTGTAGTCAACAGATTTACCCAGAAATGACTCGCTATTTACCTCAGATTTAGTCTTTACTGTACATTTTTCTTTTCATATATTTTACAGTCTTTCAAAATATGTGAAAAACTCGAAAAAAATAGAGTAGTTTTTACAGAAAATAATGCAAATAACACTAGCTGTATAAAACGGAACTGTGTAAAAATTTGTGTGACAACTGAGATATTGACATGTGGCATAGATTAATCTAGTATCATCTTTGGAGTAAAGGGAAGTAAGGAGTTAACTACTCGATTTCAAAAATATTAGCAAAAAAAATCACATTGTTTTTGACCCAAACTTCTTATGCTAACCCATGTTATATTTTTAGAAATCACCTTATAATTTTCTTAAGTTATAATGACAGGTCAGAATATTTTAATGGAGAGTGAGCGTAAAAAGAAAAGTGAAGTATAATAGTGTTACATTTTAAGTCACAAACTTGGCAATTAAATATATTGCCGTGTATTTCAGTTTAACAACAATTTCTTGCTGCCTTTCTCAATATCTTTGTGGTGCATATTTAGACTTGCTGGCTTTGTCTCCACCCCCAATCCTATTTCTGCCACTGGATGATATTTGGGCACATTGAGGACATACATCATAACCTTATGTTGTTCTTATTTGCTGGCTTCTGTACCTGCAGTGAGGTGTAGATACATCATCTTGCCTACTTTGAGATCTTGGCTTTTGTCCTTGATGTGTCTTTTGTAAAGTGTGTGAATATCCTCTCTCTGTGCAAGAAAATTCCTGGGCATCTAGTCATCTCCTTTTCCAGGACACACCTCAGTTATTTCTAGAATTCCTGACACTAGGATATCAAAGTGTCTGGCTTTGGGCATCTACCACATACCCACTAAGCTGTCACATGAAAACTTCTAGATTTCTTTCATACTTTTTTCAGGCTGTGGAGAATGAATGGGTTGCCTTCTCAGGATCTATTCTCTGCTTAACATGTCATGCCATCATTAGTACTTTGCGGTAGCTACCTTGTGTCGTCAGAATGCTTCTTCAAGGGGCTTTAAAATTTCATATTCTATAAAGTGAAAACAAGAAAAACTTTCTCCTTCATTTATATTGATGTTTCTAACAAGCTGTCCTCAAATTTTGATCCCAAGGCAAAAGCAGTACTTGCTACCTTTTGCTTCCACTTTCCCCATGTCTTCCTTTCCTTCAGGACGGGAAGACCTTCTTTAATTGGAAGTATATTGCATTACGTTATGGAATGGACTAAATTGTGCTCCCCCCAAAAGTCATATGTTGAAGCCCTAACCCCCAATTTGATGGTATTTGGAAATGAGGCTTGGAGGAGCTAAATCAATTTAGACGAAGTTATGAAAGTGGGGCCCTTATGATGGGATTATGCCCTTATCAGAAGAGACACCAGGGAGCTTGCACAGGAGCAATCCCTCTCACCCTCTCTTTCTCTCTCCCTCTGCCAGGTGAGGACAGTGAGAAGGAGGCCACCTACAAGCTAGGAAGAGGGCCCTCACCAGCCCCTGACCATCCTGGCACCCTGATCTCACACTGTAGCTTTCTAAACTGTGAAAAAATAAATTTCTGTTGTTTAAACCACCCAGTTTATGGTATTTTGTTATGGCAGCCCAAGATGACTAAGACACATTCGATCCTTCTTCTTCCTGCTATACGGCTTAATCTTCATCAGAAGGATTGTTGGGGGACCAGTGCAAGTTACCAAAAAGGAGAAATATACTAGAGGTATTTAAAAAGCATTATCACTCTTATGGATAAAAGAACACAAAGCAGACCTCAAATTCAGAGGTCAAATAATAAGAAATCAAATATACGTTATTTTTAAAATTATCAGTTACAATCTGCATTGAGTTGTGAAAACAATTAAGGAGATAACGGTCAGTCCTTTTCTTAGTGATTTAGAATAGAACAAAATAGAAAACAATAGAGTTTGCTTTGTGAGAATATTTATTAGTTAGTTGTATACATGAGAACATTTGCTTCATGTATGTATACTAATTAATAATATAAAATGCATGTCTTTCTGAGACATGAGCATAATACCCGACAGGCTCAAAAAGATGAGGATAAATGTAAATCCTCTCATTCTAAGTCTCTATTGCCTTCAGTAAAGAAACATTAGCAGCAATGCCTTCTGAAAGAGATCATGACCTTCTCGGAAAATGGTGTGGGGCTTTGTCTTCCCAGGTTGTCTCCTCTCCATGATACACACCTCAAGTTTATCTGTGTTGGATTTTGACATTAATGGTGACACTTCCAGGGACATTATTTTTATTTTAGTTCTCTGATTTTTTATAGATTTTTTTCAACTTAACCCCCTTTCCAAATCAAATTCTGACTTCTTTAATATTCACTGGACAAATCAGTTTATCCTCTCCAAGAATCATTTTCCTTATTTGGAAAATAAGGCAATTGGACTTGTTTTTATTTAATGTCCGTTCCAGCCCCAAAATGCTTTTTCTTTCCTTGTATATTAGAGGATTGTATCTATGACAGTGTTTCCCAACTGGGAATTTTATGATCCGTCTCTTAGGATCTGAGGACACATTCTGAAGGATAATAAAACTTTAAAATTTGTTGCTATAAATGTGTTTGTTTTCTTAGACTTGGGAACCCAGCATATTTTCTGGATGAGTGGCTTATGCAAAGGGTCAGGAACTTCTAGTTGTTTAGTGTAGCTGGAGCATATTATATTATTTTCAAGGACACAGGATGAGGCAAGAGATAGAAGCAGGGGCTGGGTCATGAGCAGCTTTGTAACCTAAGTTAAGAATTTTGAACTTTATCCTGAGATCAATATGTCTATAGGTAGAGTGGGGGTGGTTCATGGGATCGTTGGTGGTGGAAGAGTATAGAAGGAGTGACTTAAAAGGGAGAACAAAATCAAGTCGTTTTAGAGACACTACCAGAATATAGAACAGATTGGAGGGAACAAAAACCTCCGTCTACTCAGGAAAGCTTTAATGTTATCTCAATGAGAGATGATATTTGCCTGCACTAGGGCTTGAATGGACAGTTGGGAAGGATAGAGATGGAAAAATTGAAGAGATATTTTGAAAGTAGAATCAATAGGATTTGATATTGGGCTAGATTTGGAGGATGGCTTTGGCATCTGGTATGTGCAACTAGGTAACTGTCTTAAGGGAGTATGTCAGGAAATGGTGGACCAGGAGGTAGGAAGAAAATGGAAAAGATATTGTGAAGAGCAGGAGAGAAATCTACCTAGACAGGCACTCTAGTACTATCAGGCTGTGTGGTGGGCTCATTTGGAGCGAGATATTATGAACTTGTACACATTTTCTCTAGCATCATTCAATGGCCAGTAGAAGCGAAGCAGCTTTACTCATCTAGAATTGGGGAGAATGCAAAACATAGACACAAATTCAGATGGCATTCTAGAGATGCTGAAAACCAATTCAAACGTTAGATAGGTATATTAAGTAGATCAGTCTTGGTCTTGCAGCACCAATAGGATTAACATTTATACGGGGGAGAATGGGCATAGGATTGGACGGAGGGAATGATTGAAATGCACTACAATGATAGCAAATGACTCAGCTCGTCCCACCAGGAGTTCTGGAGCTGAGCTGGCCCTTAAGATTTGTCCCTTAGTGGCAAGGAAGCCTGGCTTTTATAGTCCCAGTCCATTTGCGCTGCTTCCAGGGAGGGAGGTGTTACCTTGGGTGAGCAGCTCTTTTCAACTTAGGGCAAAGGTTCACAAAGTGTGGCTCCCAGAGCAGCAGTAGCAGTAGCACCTTGGTGCTGGTTAGAAAGGCAGAACTTGGGGCCCCACCTCACACCTATTAAATCAGAAGTCTGGGGACACGGCCCTCTGTGCTTTAAGCTCTCTTAATCCACATTAAGGTTTGAGAGCCACTGGCTTCATGAAATTTTGAGGGAGACCATCGAAAGTTGCTAGCAGTAACACTCTTAGCAACCGGGGAGTGATTTTCTCATTCCTGTAGGGGAAAAATGGGGGTAACACCACTACATCATCAATAGGTAAAGTCAGAAAGTCCAAAGAGTAGGAAATGGCTTCTCTTCTGAGTTGGAAATACTGAGAGCAGTTTGAGTAGGAAAGATATAGAAGAAAAATTAAAGAATTTGAATATTAATTATGAAAATATACAGTGAAGCATTATTTTCCATTTATTGCCTTTTTCTTCATCTCAAGTATTCATCTAATATACAAAATTAAGTATTCTTTAATATCAATAACTTTTCTGAAGTCAACTATGATTACAACAAATACTTATGGATAAGGAGTTTGATGTTGTGATTAAGCAATAGAATATATTACTAGTTCAAGTAGTTAACTGTAACTCACAATGTTTTTTTCTCCCTTTATTATGTACAACCTGGTAATAATTAAAAGAGAAGCTCTTGAAAGTAAATTAAGTTCCATTATATAGAAATATTAATCTAAAGCAAATACATTTCTTAGCTGTTTAGCATACAAGTCAAGTTTTTGTTAGAATAAAATAGCTAACAATTCATTAAAGCATTCATAAGATTGTGTGAAACTTTATTTTAAACCCATATTCAATCAATTCCTTTCCAAGGTTGTTGGTTATATATATACTTTATTGCTGGGCGTCTGCATCTTAAATCCTTATAACACCAACCTTGACTAGAGAAATTTTCATTGCTAAAGCACAATTTATTTAATGCACTGAACAGTTCTATGGTTCAATTCGTTGAAGTCTTGAAGCTATGCGATGGACATCTTGAAATTTTTCCACTGCTCAGGGTGGGTAGTACCTAGAAAATTACAGTCCATCTTGAAAAGGGAAAAAGAGGAGACCTGTCAAGTTACTTTACCTTGTTTTTAGATTACATGGAAGAGAATTTTCTTTTGCAGAAGCCAGCAAGGTTTCTGTGCCAACTGAAATAGAATAAATGCTTCCTAGAAAACAGAAACAAACGAAAATATATGAATAACAGGTTTAAAGACTCCTAAAGAGGGAGATTCAGACTTTTGGTTTAGTCACTACCAAAACATAATTAGTAACTCTTAAGGAAAAAATCAATGTGTAAATCTCTCAATAGAGCCAATATAAAACAAGTCAAAATATAGAGCAAATACTAAAAAGGCAGAACATTACAATGCAGAAATATATGTTTCAATCTGTGTGTAATATTTGCTTTCTAGTTTTTAAATGACCCAATCTTCTAACTGGATTGCAAACTTAGCACCCTGGACTTGGGTTAGTCATTTGTTCCTTGTTGGTGATGTGTTAGTGTCCTTCTGGCTCCTGTTTTTCATTATTTTACTGTTACAGAAAGAATGACGACAGAAGATAGTAAGAAAACTGGACAATGTGTTTGTGCCTTCTTAGAAGATAAAAGGGGAAGCTGAACTTAGCAGCTTGTAATCATTTTTGATCAGCAGTGGTACTTTGGGGTATCCCTTAGGGCAAAGGGAAGTGGCCATGGAGTTCGGTAGTGGGTAAAGGTGGATGTCAATGATTCCAATCTAATTAATCATTTTAAACTAGATTAATGAGTTTTTCCCTTTTATCAGTGAAAACTTCATTGAAATTATTTTCTTTGTGTGCCCTATTTATATGGCCCAAACAAATTATGGTGAATAGAAATTTTTAATATTTTATTTTATTAATTGACAAAAATTATATATATTTATTGTGTACAACGTGATGTTTTGAAGTATATATACATTGTCAGATGGCTCAATTGAGTAATTAACATATGCATTACTTCACACACATCATTTTTTGTGGTGAGAACACATAAAATCTACTCTCAGCGATTTTTAAAATACATTATTATTAACCATAGTCACCATGTTGTATAATAGAGCTCTTGAATTTATTCTTCCTATCTAACTAAAATTGTCCTTTGACTAACATCTCCCCACCCCCCACCTCCCACTCGATGCTAAGCCCTAGTAACCACCATTCTATTCTCTACTTCTATGAGTGTAACATTTTTTAGATTTCACATATAAGTCGGATGATGCAGTATTTGTCTTTCTGTGACTTATTTATTTCACTTAATCTCCAGGTTCATCCATGTTGTCAAAAATGACAGGATTTCTTTCTTTTTTAAGGCTGAATGGTATTTCATTATGTGTATATATGTGTGTGTATGTGTGTGTATATCACAAGTACTTTATGCATTCGTTCATTGATGAACACTTAAGTTGATTCCGTATCTTGCCTGTTATAGATAACACTACAGTGAACATGAGAGTGCATATATTGCTTACACAAATTGATTTCATTTCTTTTGGGTATACACCCAGTATTGGAATAGCTGGATCATGTCATAGTTCCATTTTTAATTTCTTGAGGAACCTCCCTACTGTTTTCCGTAATAGCTGTATTTACATTCCCACCAACAGTGTGCAAGGGTCTCCTTTTCTCCATGTCCTCACCAGCCCTTGTTATCGTTCATCTTTTTGATAACAGCCATTCGAATAGGTGTGAAGTGATATCTTCTAGTGGCTTCAATTTGCATTTCTCTGATGACTAGTGATGTTGAGAATTTTGTTATATATCTGTTGCCCATTTGTATGTCTTCTTTTGAGAAATGTCTATTTAGATATTGTGGCCATTTTTTAATCAGTTTGTTTTCTTTCTATTGAGTTGTTTGAATTCTTATATTTTGGATATTAATTCCTTTTAAAATGCATGGTTTGCAAATATTCTCTCCCATTCCATAAGTTGTCTCTTCACTCTGCTGATTGTTTTCTTTGTTATGAAGAAGTTGTTTAGTTTTACATAATTCCATTTGTCTATTTCTGTTTTTGTTGCCTATGCTTTTGGAGTCATATCAAAAAAATCATTGCCCAGACCAAGGGCTTGAAGCTTTCCCCTATGTTTTCTTCCAGCAGTTTTATAGTTTCAGGTCTGTGTTTAAGTCTTGAATTCATTTTTAGTTGATTTTTGTATGTGGTATGAGATAAGGGGCTAATTTCATTCTTCTGTAAGTAGATATACAGTTTCCCTAACACCATTTAAGGAAGAGATGGCCTTAAATGCATGAGTTTATTTCTGAGCAGGAATAATTTTTTAATGTATATATTTGATATTAAAGCCAGAGTACAAATCCATTTTTTTAACCTCAAAATTTCTTCCTTTTTTCTTGGTACACTACCTTGAATTTAATCACCTCCTCCCTGCTCCTATGACAACCATGTGCCATAGGAAGCCGACAAGATTGCCAGGTACAGCGTTCACAGGTGGACTTGTGGTTTAGCTGGTTCAATCAGAATGAATCTCAGGGCATTTATTTGGAGATTATGGTAGAAATGCTCTTCTCTGCTGGATAGAAATGCAGAGGTATGATTTCTTGGGAGCCACTCTCATCCATCTTGGATCATGGGAAAGAAGCCTCCAATGAATGAAATAAACACCCAGGAAGAAAAGTTGAGAAATTCTAACAAGAATGAAGACAAATCTTGATAATACCTTTTGAACTGTGGTTAAACCTCTACCTGAAAGACTTTTCAGTCACAAACACAATAAATTATCTTTATTATTTAAGTTTGTTTGAGTTGTTTCTACTACTTGCAAACAAAAGCATTCTGATAAACATGGTAATCCTCCATTCTCCAATCCCTATCTCAGATGTAAAACACAACACAACAAAAAAAGAAAGACAAACAAAGCAGCAATATTTCTGTACAGGTATAAACTTTTTCTGACTTGATTTTATATACATGGGTGCATGCAATTTTCTGCATGATTTTTTGTATGTTAAAGGTACTATAATTTTTATACATTTCAATGATTTTTCAACATTTTGCAGCTGTTTGGCTTTGTAGCACAGCAATCCATACAGTATACTGTACAAAATTACCAGTAAGACTGGAATGATGTATTAATAGAAGGAACTATCATGCTTATTTCATTATCAGAGGACAAAAATACAGTAAAGGCAATTTTTACCGCACACAGCTTAAAGAAAGGAAAGAGGGGAGAACGAATGTGTTGAACAACCAGCCATCCCTGTACTGAAGAGGGGCAGGTAGAAAAATCTTAGATATGGAACTACAAAATCTGGTCCAATATTCAAGACCATAGTATCTGAAGTTCTGATTTTTGTTATTTAATTTATAACTAAGTGATTTCTTTCTGGAACATAGTTATAGTCTTGTTAAAGTTTATGTGTATACACACTGATCATAGCAAGCAGATAAAACACTCCTATCATTTCACAAACTATTCTCTACTGGAAAAGATGATGAAAGATTTTTTCTCCTGTTGCCTCCTGTTGCAGATGTCAATGTTAATGAGTTCAGAGTACCCATTAGTGTATTTTGATGAGTGCATAACAAGTTTCTGTTGGTTTGTATTTTGGGGGGGAGCCAATAAAAAAGGCAAGATTCTCCAATTGCACTAATTGCACTATTTGTGTTTCCAACATTAGTAGGCAGAAAACAGTAACACTTAAAATGTGCAGTAGATTTTTTTTTTCACTCAAAGAACCTGAATTCAGTGGGCATGTCCTTTAGGTTCATTTTATTGTAGGTATTTTAAGACATGGTCATTTCTCAGTCCTTAATTTTCCAAGTCTAGATTTATAAGTTAACAATGTGAATCCTGTTGAGAAATTCAGGAAATAGTGTCTACTCCAATTTAACTGATAACCAAAAGATGATTTTCACATCAAAGAAATGATCAAAAAAGCTGTGTCACATTCCAAAGCCAAAACAAATTAACAAGAATGCAAACACGATGAATGATGTACCACTGCCAAGACTTTGCTAACAGTGGAGCTTTAGGGACACTGTCCTGTGAAGTGGCCTTCCATTTGCCTGGTTCCTCTTCAAGAGCCAAGTTTCTGTTCCCTACTATCTTTCAGAGGAGGTTGTTTTCCATCATGATCACACATCATTCCACCACCCACTATTCCACATGGACCACCAGGACCTTGATCATTGTGCCTAATAACCCTGCGATCATCACCACCACCTTTGGTTTCTCGCTCCCTTGCAGCTCTTGTTTTTCTTTTCTATTCCCCGTTGAAACATACTTCCCTCAAAACATAATTGGGTTTGCAATTAAGATTCACTGAACTGGTTCAGAGTCATCAAATGCCACGAACCCCAAATTTGGAAGCTTTTCCCCAACACCCTTAGTATTGTGAAGTTCTGCAACATTTCCAAAACTCACGAAGAATTCTTTCAGTTCATTTTCATCAATATCAATTGACAAGTTACCAAAAAAAAAGTTGATTAACTGTCTGGATAGCAAACTACTCTACAGTTGTCAGAGTCATTCTGTTCCATATCTCCTCTGCCTGGTCTTGGTCTTCCAGAAAGAAATTGTACTGTAGGCCATTGTTCAGCCACAGAAGGCAGCTGAGACTGAACTTCTGGTTTAGCTTCAACTCTTGGCTTTGGTGGTTCTTGCGGCAGAGAAACAGGTTCTGCAGGGGGAGGAGGAGTAGACTGCTCTAATTCTTCCAAGTTTTTCTCCTCGACTTGTGGTTTCAGCTCTTCAGTTTTTGTTTCAGATTCTGGCTTCGGTTCAGGTTCATGAGAGGATTCTTTCAAAGGCTCCTCTATGCCATTAGTAACAGGTTGAGCTTCACAGAAACCACAGTTAGCATTTTCTTACAGAGGTTCAGGAGATGGTTACCTTTCTTTTTGTTCCACTTTTATTTCATCTTCTGATTCTTCATCAAGTTCTGGTTCAGAATCACCAAATATTTCATCTTTATGATGAAACATATCATTGTGAACATAAAATTTATTTGGAACAGATCTTTCAGTAGCCAGAACAAAGATTTGCATGAACTTCCTCTCTGGTTGTCCGCTGTTAGACAGCAAACCCATGACCCAGACAATTACTCCACCACTCAGGGTTGCATGAACATCCATCTGATAAATTTTAGTCTGACATTCACTGAAGTTCAGAGATAAAACTTTGGGATGCATACCATTTTGGCTACAAACAGCTTCCTGGGGCTTTCCACTATCGTCTACTCCACCATGAACAGAGGAAGAATTCCTGTCATAAAACTTGTGTAAATATTCTAGAGCTTTATTCAGCAATGCATAATGTTGCCTCACAAACTCCAGCCCTAGAAGCAGCAGATTGGGTTTCTCCACAACCATTTCTTTGCTGTATAATGTTAAATACTCCAATAAACAGCATCATCAGCGAACAATTTGCATGGAGGTCAGCAGGCCGATTCTTCTTGCTGGCCACCCCCTCCCTAAGGCAAATCTGAAGCCAGAAAGCTATGAGCTCGTTACCCCTCACAACCACCTCTTCCTGGGCACTGGGCACTGAACTGAGCGACAAGGACCTTCTGCATGATTTATATATCATGGGTACATGCAATACCTTATTTTAATTGTTTATCTTATTTCAACATAGTTGAAGCTATATACACCTCCTATCAGTGTGCAATTTGGAGACTGATTATTTCCTTTTCCTTCATTTGTTGCCAAAATAATTGGCATAATGTAATCAAAGTATTATATAGGAGTGGGGAGGATTTCTCAACATTAACAGAAGACAGTCATCTATAAACAAAAATCCTGTTTCCTTCAAATATTTTGCTCATGGTAATAAAGAACACAAGAAAAAAGAATGGAAATCAAAGGACAAGCAAATTGTTTTTTTTCCTATTTCAAAGATTAACTAGAGGTATCTGTTGCCCTTTACCATATAATTAGAAAGATGCATTACTTGAAGTTAAAATTTCCAATGTATTAAAAGCATTTTTTTCATGAATATATTGGCCTAAATAACGTAGAGAAAACACATATGCTTTTGTTGTAGGTCAAAACTCACCAGTAGAGCTCCATCATTAAATAAGCAAAAATGTCTGTTTTTTCTTTTACTTGACTGCATACGTATGTTTATATAATAGTTGTTGACTGTGCATTATAGTGTCCTTGTTTTTAAGTATTAAGGGGCTACAATAGGAACCTGCTAGGAATGTCATCAATGAAGGAAATAGTTGGCTCTCTTAGAGATAAATGATAAAATCAACATCAGATTATAGATCAGCAGACTAACGACTGATCATATGGCTTCTGGTTAAGTTATTAACATATTTAAAGACAAAAGGTTTCATACAGAAGGGGCATCAGTCAATCATGGAAATACAGGAAAAGGGTACTAGTGTTGGGGGAAATAGTAACAATCACGAAATGAAGAGGGCACCTTGGTCACTGGACATCAAGTTATTCATGTCCCACTGGCAAGGCTAGATCTTGGATTTGGAGCCAGGAGGCCTCAAGTCTTTCTGATCTGAATGGAAAGTCCAGCCTTATTGTGAGATGAAAACATCAGGTATCCTTGCTTGTTGTCATTAAACATTCGATTTATATATCTACCATTGATTTGATTTCGTGCTTCCAAGAGATCTGATTCCCATGTCTGTATCCCTTCTGTTTTGTAGTCCTTGTCATTGTAATAATTCACAGTAAATTAATAGAACAAGCTTTGATTATGATCACTGCATGGCCACATATTTTTGTCACTGGGAGCCAATATGTCAACTTTGCTGACTCAAATATTTATGGTTTGTGTGAATGTTACGTTTCTCAGCACATACAAATAACTCAACCCTTTGGTATTTTTTTTTTTTTTTTGAGACAGAGTCTCACTATGTTGCCGGGGCTAGAGTGCCGCGGCGTCATCCTAGCTCATAGCAACCTCAAACTCCTGGGTTCAAGCAATCCTTCTGCCTCAGCCTCCCCAGTAGCTGGGACTACAGGCATGCGCCACCATGCCCAGCTAATTTTTTCTATGTATTTTTAGCTGTCTGATTAATTTCTTTCTATTTTTAGTAGAGACGGGGTCTCGCTCTTGCTCAGGCTGGTTTCGAACTCCTGAGCTCAAACAATCTGCCC
>NW_012147078.1:1066766-1090209 GCF_000956105.1 Propithecus coquereli | reverse complement strand
CCCGCCTCGGCCTCCCAGAGAGCTAGGATTACAGATGTGAGCCACCGCGCCCGGCCAACCCTTTGGTATTTATCTTACATGTCATTTCATTCAGGGCCCGATGCCATTCTGAGACATCAAAAATAAAGTGTCTCTGGGGACTTCAAAATTAAGGAGCATTACAGAAGTCTTTCCTCTCTATAATACCACTTATCTATCTATATATTATATTCTAAAGTATCCATCAGAAAATTGTTAGTCATTGTTTATACTTTTGATACAAGGTTTGGTCATTTACTTAAAATCTTTCAGAGCCTCTCATTGCCTTTAGGATAAATTTTTGGCTACTCAGGGTGAAACGCAAATCCCTTTATGATATGACTTTCATATCTTCATCTCTTGACATCCTGTTGCATGTAATGATGCTTTAGGCACACTTGCTGTTCTCAATCTCTTATCTAAACCACCTATACTTCAGGATCCAGCCTAAATATTGTCGTAAGGGAGTCATCCTGACCCTTTCTCTTTTCTCCAGCTTAAATACAACCCTTCTTTGGAGTGTTACTCTTTGCTCTTTCATAGTATGCTGTGCAATAACATGGTGTATTGTAATTATTGATTTGTTTATCTTACCCATAAGATTACAAACCTTTTTGAAGGAGCAACTCTGAATTTTATCTTGGTACACCCTAGATGTAAGGACAGTGCTTACATATAAAGATGAAGGGAGTTTACTGAATAAGTAAATAGAATAGAATAGGACAGAATTTGGCTTCCAACCCAACTCACTTTCTATTTTACTAATTATAGTGGATTGAAATAAAGGCCCAATTCCTTATCCCTCCCTGTATCCATACCCATTGCCACATACCTTTTGTAGTGTGGCTTGAAGGAGCAATGGAATGTTGGTAAACAAGATGTGAGAATGGCAGAGACATATGAAGCAATGCCAGTCTGCAGAAGAATGAATGAGCTCAGCCAAGTCCAGCCAAGCCCAGCATAGATCAGCTGAATCCCACTGATTGCATGATAAATAAATGCTTATTGTTAGATAACATTGAAGTTTTGGGCAGTCTATTATGCAGAATTATTGTCATAATATAATATATAACTGATAATATCTATGATCACTAGCGATCTTAATCCAGTGATACCCCCGATAAAAGCAAAGCAATTATTAGTGGTAAACATTGGCAAGGTAGAATAATGATTAAGATAGCATGCTCTAAAGCCAGACTGCTTGGCTTTTAACGCCGTCTTTTCCATGAACTAAGAGTTTGACCTTAATCAAAGTACTGATTTATAATGTGGCTCAGTTTTCTTGTCTACAAAATGTGGAAAATAATACCCTGTATCTCATAAGTTTTGTTACAGATATTAAATATGTGAATACGTGTAGAATACATAGAACAGTGCCCAGAATGGAATAAAAGCTCAATAAATGTTATTGTTTATAAAGCGTAAATAAAATTTTGTTTAATAAACTTCCTCATTACTCTTTCCCTTGATAAACTTTATGCTTTGTTCATCTTAGCCATGATGTATGTTTCTATATATTAATAACTATGAAGAATTATAAAATTATTAATGTTTTATCATTTTTTGTTCAATAATATATCTCTTTTAAATTCAGAATTGGGTAAAACCCTAAATTGTAAAGCACATTTAGATAACTATACAAATGGTGATGACAGAGATTTTTCTGAGATAGACATATGAGATATCCTAATAAAATATAGAAAATTAAAAGCTGAGAATGTAAAGCCTATTCATGACAAAACTAATGTCCTAACTCCAAAATCTTCTTGCTCAAGTTCATCTCCTTTCAAAGTTATGCAGAAAACAACTTCTCATAGGTAGATTAGCCCTGACACTTTCTCAATTGCTAAGGGACCTTAGAGTAACCTTAAAACCTACTGCATTTTGTAATTTCTAGCTTTTGCTGTTGTTCACTCATCTCTTTGGGGCTGCTGTTAGTTGGCACTGTGGAATATCTTATGGATCAAATGACAGAAAGGGCAGTTCTACCCTTTCATCATGAAAGCCTTTGGAGAAGGAATTCTTTGTGGTAATAAATTATCAATCTCCTTAAAGTCTTCCACCATTATGCACAAGGCTCTCTATTACACAGAAAACTCAAGAAGTTGGTAAGGATGATATTCACCTTTGACAGCAGTTGACAGGGCAGGCAGAATAAAAAATAGGAAAGCCCTTGGACTTTACCACACCCTTGCCAAGGATTTCTAAACAAGATAGAGCTTCTTAGACATCTGTATGGAATCTTCCCATAAAGCATTAGTAATGTGTCTCAGGATGCAGGAAGACCACCATCACCATCTGTAAATAAGGGAGTCAAAATGCTGACTACAGCAATTGTCAGGACTTTTCATCTCTCTCCAACATTGGCACAATCTCTGAATGAGCTGCTTTCAATCAATTACTGAGCACTGCCAAATTAGTGTTCCAGAGTCATTTGTAGTTTTTACCTGCTGTAGCAGTAAAAACAGTATTCTCTTGATAGGAGACAAATGCAAAGAATAATGTGAATAGTCTGGATCTCAGAACTTTGCATTGACATATTTTCAATTATTAGCAGGTCAGAATTGTGGTACTTCTAAACAGATATGGATGTGAATAGAATTAATTATGATTCAAAACAGGTACATGAAGACACAGCCTTGTGGGTGACAACTGAAGAGCTGTGTTGGAGACATTTCCTGTTACTAATGGTGTAGAAGTATGAATAAACTTGTAGATTTGGCTTCAGGAACATCTCTTCCTGAAGGCTTGCTTAGGGAGATGAGAAATGAGTGTTAAGTTATTAGAATGTAAATTTGGCCTGTGGGAAAGCCCTTCCAGCTCGAAAAATTATGGGCATCTTTACAACTTTCAAAAACCATTCTGCATACATGGTAACTCATTGGAAGTGTGGAGCCAGCTGTACACACCAGAGATATATAGGACAGGGTCTTCATTTGGAAGAAGACTGAAATAACAGTACCACCTTACAGCATCATGAGCATTCACAATGCTAAGGATACTCTTTCGAGACACAGAAACGAAAGCTATCTGTACTTGGTACATTCTGCTAGCTTTCTGATAAATGATTATTGATAGCAATAGATGAGAAAAGAGGCCCTGCCTGTGCTTGAGGGTGCTAAAATAGCTTGAAAATCCATGGGGGTTCTTAAGCATTATTCCCATTTCCAAGATCACCCTTCAATGTAGTGAAAAATGAGTCAATTGAACAGGTCATGGATGCCAACTTTTCACTCTGGGTATATTTGGGGAAGAAATCCAGGGTGGGACTAGTTCATTAATCTCCTTTAAGCCTTTGACCATTACTCACAGTTTCCGTCTGTGTTTTCCAGAAACTTCACAGAGCTCTGTTTACATCAGAAGGGACATCAAGTACCACAACACTCACTAAAAATGAAATCCTACAGCTCAGCCTGTCAACCAGCATGGAAAGTGTGCAGCTGTAAGTGAGCTTCACAAGGCAAGTCACACACAAGGGAGGGAAGACAGCAAGATGCCAAAATAGCTTATGGATAGTATGAGAAAGGGGGCAGACTGAGAACGGCAAGCAACAAAACCTAAAAAGATTCGCAAAAGAGAAATCTTTGCTTAGCTCTCTAGAAGCAGACAGAGAGAAAGAGAATAACAGAGAGGCCACGTTGGGTGTGCAAGGGCAGGGCCAGACCCTGACATAAGACCTGTCCAGGAAGCCTGCAGCTGTGAATGCAGGGCTATATCTATTTGAACCCAGGGTTTAGAAGGACCCTGGGTTATAGATCAAACTTGGCAGCTGTTTTTGAAACTCTCACTGTCGTCTCTGTCATTGTTGAATATAAAGGGCAAGAAAGCAAAGAGTTCCAGAGACATCTTAAATATTAAGACTATGCAAATGACATTCCCAACGTGAGATCACAACCATAAACATTTCAGAAAAGCTTGTTTAAATGCTCTATGTATCTGTTATTGTTATATATTCTGCCACATTCATGTAGTCCATAAAAAATGAGAAAATATATTTAAATTGAAGTTGGTATCTTCTCTGTTGCTGCATTAACTTATTGGCATTGATTTCCACATATCTGAGAGATTGAACACTTAGAAATAGTGCATGTATGAAGGGTATGATGGTGTGTTTATAGGCTGCACATGTATATACCCTCTTCTAAAATCTGAGCTCATCTAAGCCTTGCAGAATTCTCCTTGCTTTTCAAAAGATCATAGAGTACTTAATCTCTATTCATGTGAAACAAGAAGCAGCGTCCTTCTTATTTTATTCTGAAGCCATTAATGCCAAAGATGAATCTGGATATGGGGAAAGTTGACATTTATTCAGAATTATTATTCAATCAAAGTTCTATTTTCTTCTTATGATGATTTCATTTTTCAGAGTAGTTTTAATGTGAAGCTTGTGATCAGGATTTTCTTCTTAAACAATTGGTGCTACCATCTGTGTCACCTGAGGCTTCTTTTTGTGGATTATTATGCATTGTAGC
The DNA here is from genome assembly GCF_000956105.1 of Propithecus coquereli. Classification (NCBI taxonomy): domain Eukaryota; kingdom Metazoa; phylum Chordata; class Mammalia; order Primates; family Indriidae; genus Propithecus; species Propithecus coquereli. The sequence continues at coordinate 1,085,719 of NW_012147078.1, read as the reverse complement.
TTCATGTAATGTGACACAATGAAAATAAAAATAATTTGAGTCTTGTTTTGCTGGGAGAGAACATTCCAGACAGTCATGTGGTGCCAGAGTACCGATTCCAGAGTAGGCAAGACAAGTAATATTCTTCCCACAAAAACATGCCACCTCTTTTTTTCATCCTATCTTTAAAATTCTTTGTTTAGTTTGATTGGAGAGCCCTATCAGAGACATTTTCTAGGGTATGAGACCTTCATGTTTGGGAACTTCCCACTGTGCTGATGAAGCACCATTCGCTCAGGCTGAGCAGTTGGAGTTCAGAACAACCCTAGGGCATTTTCGTTTTCTGTTTTATATCTCGTTTATTCTTTCTCTTTGTTCTCTTCCATTCAGTGAAAGGTGTGTGCTAATGCCAACTCATTAGAGTGTACCCAGCAGGAGGAGGATATGAGCTGTTTGGGTTCTTTAAAATAGTTCTGGCTTATTTGCCCAGTGCTTTAGATAACAATTAGAGGATAGACTTTCCCTAACACCAGGGGCCCACTCTTCGACTGGCTTAGGTTAGAAATTGCGTTGCTCGATAAAAACCTATGGACTTTGATGGTTTGCCCAACTCTCTCAGAATTATCTCTTAGCTTCTTCCACTCACGGCCATTAGAAATGATTTTTGGCTATTCTTTCTGCAACAAAGCTGTCTTCAAGAGAACCAGATACATCAGAGAAAGACTCTGGAATGTCATGTTTGGAGAATGCTGGATTCCATCATGAGTTGTACTTTCTGCTCTCCTGCCATAGCAAGTGCTCTATGGCCTTTACCTCTTGTAATAGCTTCAAAACGAAAGGGAGTGATGAGCCAGTCTAATATTTAAGTAGTATTTTTTCACTTAATTTTCAAAACATATCATCAGGAGGGGAGTGATAATAAGTTAACCTCCGCATAAAAATTTCTTTGGATCAAAGCTCGTATTTAGCTTATCGACCAATTCACTTCCAGGTTAGCTGCTTTTGATTGATTATTTTTGTTTTCACATGTTTATGCTTTCACTAGGACACAAACACAGTCTTCTGAAATGCGGGAAGCATTTAGTGGTGATAGGAAGTAGACTCTTCTAATGCCCTCTTATGCCAGGAAAACCATCCTGAGACATTCATTCTCCTCCTTTGTATATTTCTCCTTTCACACCCATAAAAGAGCCATATTTTAAGTAGCAGGGCTTAGTACAAAGCACCAATGAACACCAGGGATTTTGACTTTCTACATGCTTATTACTTAGAAAGGTTGATTAACTATGTTTTACTCAATTAACCACAGATGTGCCCTTGTGCACCATTGGTTTGTAATTTCCCTAATTGATTCTGAGGCGTGATCTTTGCTCAGAATCAAGTCAGATGTAGGCTCTGTTAGTGATTTTGATAGAATGACCTCGAGAAGCTCGATTTTTATAGCTGTGATATGAAAAAGTCCAAGAAGCTTGCCCAGGCCTCTCTGCTTACTTAATTATATTTTTATAATTTATTTTACCAATTGACTTCTAGCCAGGCCAGGTTATGTTTAATCTTGATGTGGTTGCACAGACTTGCAGGAGAGGGGAAAATGTCCCAGCCCATTATCGTCTATTCTTGCTTTATCAGACCTGTTTTCTGGAAGTATGTGCAAATTATGATTCTCAGATATTATGTTTGAAAACCATTCCTTCCTTTCTCTCTCCTTTTCTTTTTTTTTTTTTTTTTTTTTTTTTGAGACAGAGTCTCACTCTTTTGCCCTGGCTAGAGTGAGTGCCGTGGCGTCAGCCTAGTTCACAGCAACCTCACACTCCTGGGCTCAAGCAATCCTTCTTCCCGAGTAGCTGGGACTACAGGCATGCGCCACCATGCCTGGCTAATTTTTTCTATATATTTTTTTTTTAGTTGTCCGATTAATTTCTTTCTATTTTTGGTAGAGACGGGGTCTCGCTCTTGCTCAGGCTGGTCTCAAAATCCTGAGCTCAAACAATCTGCCCGCCTCGGCCTCCCAGAGAGCTAGGATTACAGGCGTGAGCCACCGAGCCCGGCCTCTCTCTCCTTTTCTGAATCACTTTATTAGCATAGGATGAATCATCGGTTTCCTGTCTTCTGATAACCGATGCTGGAGGTTTCACCATTACCTACTCATTTTGCACTATCATAAGCACTGCCTTTCCAAGTCTATCCAAAACCCATTATTATTTTGGTAAAGTGAGGTTTTAAATGGAAGATTAGGTTAAGAGAAAGCTCCAATAGATATAGCAATCAGATTAATTCAGAATTCTCAATTAACTCTTAGCACTTTACTAATAAAACAGCCTAGTATAATAGAAACCACTCTGATACAGTTTTTTTTTCCTGGTAATATTTTTCAAATCAGTCTCAGCATCTACAATCTCCTTTTCTCTGCTCCTGGAAGAAAGACAATAATAGAAGGTCAAAGTAAGTGAAGATATGGTTAGTTTTTTGTCATGAGGCAGAATAAAGACTGGAGATAGAAATTAAGCTAAGTCATGGAAAAAGAAAGTTTTCTGTTTTTTTAAAACACCTGAGTTGGTGGACTATGAGATTCAAATCTACTATGCTAGTTTCTATTATATTCTGTTGTAACTATCCTTATAAACATTTGTTATAGGAGTTCATCTCCTCCTAGCTTACACAGGCATTCATTCTAGAATGTAGATAACTCTGGAAATTGGCAAATAAAAAGTCCTTCCCCGCTCTGATACATTTCCTGATGTAGATCTTGCAGAGAAAAAAAAAAATGTTGAAATGCAGGAAGTATTCATCATATGTGTTGCCTACCGATGGGCAAAGATAAATATTCCATGTATATGTTTCTTGGAGGAGAGGGCGTGGGTTCAGAGTGAGAAGGGAGGAATATGGTCCGGAAGACAAATTTTATGTAATACATAATTTTACCTAGAGTTCAGACTTTTCAGAGTTTTTCTCAGTCCATTTAGCAGGCAATTTATACTCCATGGTCAGGTGAGTAAATATTTTTATGCAGATATCTTATATTTATTTTTTAAATTTTGCCATTTCAAGCCTTGCTTTAGTATTACAGATTTTGTGGATGTTGTCACTAGAGTAAAATGTCAGAGTACACAGATATGTGGAGGTTGTAAAAACACAGTGATGGCACTGTGTAAGCTGGAGGCCAGGAGTTCAAGGCTGTATAGTGTATAACAATCATGCCTGTGCATAGCCACTGCACTCCAACCTGGCACATAGTGAGACCTTGCCTCTTAAAAAAAATTTAAAAAATAAAAATAGTAGAGGTAATCACTCACCTCACTTGCATTATTTAGGATGCTTTCAGTTATAAGTTAAAGACAGTTGAACTCCAACCAAAAGGTAATATAAAAATTCATCTATGCATTAGGTTTAAAATTAGCTTTAATCTACTCACTGAACCTAATCATCAAGGATCCGGTTGGGTTTATTTCTCTACCCTGTTTCTAAGATATTATCCCCTAACCTCCCATTGTTTCCCCCAAGGTCACATAAAAGGTGCTAGCAGATCTCAGAACCAAATGCTTACAACAGGAGAAAAAAGATCTTTGTCCCAGAATTCCCAGCAAATGTCCTGGTGGCTCCTTTAATTGGTCCAGAACAACTTTCTGATTTTTGCACTAATTGGTCCAGCTTGGGTTGTTTGTCTGTCCTTTAAGCAATCTCTATATGCAGGAAGTTAATTTAAAAATGGGGTTAACAGAGATTGTGTCCTCTACCCCTGAACAATTCCAGCCTTACCTGAACAACATGGACAAAGAATAGGGTTGAAGAATTCTCTCAAATCATAATTGTTTGCTCTTGCCTCATAGAAAGGGGAGTAGTTGCTAGAAAGAAAACAACAATCATAGACTATATCATTTTTTAAGGAACACTGGTTTAGAAACTATATACGTATATTATATAGATAGTAAATTAAAAAATATGTAATATATTTGCATGTGCATATACATTTGCATATCTATTAATACATTGTGTGTGTGTGTGTGTGTGTGTGTGTGTGTGTGTGTATTAAACAAAGGTGATGGACAACTTAAAATGGTAGCTTTTTATCTAAATGAAAATAGAGCTGAAGGAATATTGTTGTAAATTAGAACATGTTCAGCCTTTGGAACAGAATCATGGAGATTTAGTTTCATACAATCTGAAGATTGAACACTAGAAAACTAGAAGACTCCGATTTTTAAAACCTCTTTACTTACACTGAGCTGAAATCTTCCTCTCTAAATTTCACCAAATCATTTTCCCTGGTTCTGCCATTTGAAACTATTCATAATAAGAAAATGTGACAGTCTCTCAAACATTTGGAGTTAGTTGTAAATAATAACCACAGTCATGCTGTCTTATATTTGGGTAGTGCTTTAACATTTTCAAACTCTTGCTACATTCATATTTTATCTATAAAAAGTATATACAACTAGAGAAGTTAGTAAGATTAGAGGTTTTTTTGGCAGCACATGATAGATCCCAATTTCAAAGATGAGGTATAAAAGGAAGAATGTTCTGGCTAGTGATTCCAGAGAAAAGTTGAACCACCAAGCAACAGGTATTGCAGAACATAGCTGACCTCAGAATGATTTCACTCTCAGAACACATGACTCACTATTTCTTAACTGTATTTCTCTGTTTATCAGCTTCTTTCTTATTGCAGGCTGCCTTTCTTTGTTTGACAGTAGCTATCGTCAATAGCAATTTCTTAGCTGTCATCTCCAGCTTTGGCTATTGAAGACCATCTGACCTCTCTGGTTCACAAAGCTCAGGGCAGGGCCTGATGGACTAACCAGGATCACATTCCTTCACCTGCAACAACCAAGTGTTAGTAGACATAGTGTTGCAGCTCCCCTGTGGATGGTGGATAGTTTCTAGGAAAGGCTGCTGGAAAAACAGTCACCCAACCATCTACTATATCAATCGATTTTATGGATGAGAAAGTGGAGACTTAGAGATATCAGGCAGTTTATGCAAGACATTATTTCTTCCAGTTGATAGGTCGAGAACTTCGGTCCAGGCCTCTGACATCATGTCTTTTTTGTGCTTCCCCAGAGGTTTCTCTTTTTTAACCAGTTTTTAGATAAGTACCCTTAATATAATCTTTCAATTACACTTTTCTGTAAGTGTTCAATTAATGAATATTTTGGTACTCATAATTTAGAACATTATAGAGCAAGGAAAACCAAGGAAAAACCGTCCATATATTCTCCTTAATGTTATTAATGTATACTTCACTTAAGTCACATTAGTTATTCTGGACATCTCTGCTATAATCTAAAACACTTCTATATTTTTCATTTGGAGATCTATTAGGCAGGATTCACTAATCTTATGTTAAAAAAGATGAATCTCTTTGATATTTTGTGTTTTATGTTTTGATCCACTTTTTTTTAAGGTTCTCAAAATTTCTGAAAGCCTTATTTTGTCAGTCACTGTATGTTACCACCATATTTTGAACACAAACATCTGTATACATGATCTGGGGAAATTTGTGCTGCTTCTACATATGTAATTCCATGTAGACATCAACATATTAAGGTTTCCTGTATGAATCTAAGATAATTGAACAAAGACAAGTAGTTTCCTTCTTATTCTCTATTTATGATTTCACCCTTTGGAGCCACAAAAAAGTAAGAGATTTCACTAAACAACATGAATCAGAAAGTTGGGTTTGATTCTGTGATTTGCAAGACTGCTTTGTTTCCTATTGAAACCATATACATGCTGGTTTGGGGGAAATGGGAAATTATTATATAACATAAATGTAAAGAAAAATGGCAGGACTGACTTCAGGCATAAGTGGAACCATGTGGTCAAGTGATAACCCATGAGACTGCCTCTCTCTTCACCTGCTTCATTTCTCTTCTGAATTGACTTTATTCTCAGGCAGGTGTTTTCCGTATTGCAGGGCTTTAGGAACCCCTAGTGGAAAACAACTGCATTTTTCACCTCTCAAAGTTAAGAAAAATTCCATGAGCATCTAACAATCATTTACAAAGCAAATATCATACTTTTGTGTTGAAAAAGAGGAAGTCTATTGCCTAGAAAGAATGTGACTCTGAGTTATGAGGAGTTTATGAAAGTTCATCCAGCTTGGGAACAGGAGAGGTGAGCTCAAGCCAGGATTTCACCTTCATACCTCATTTTAGTTTCATATGCAAAATTTGATAAAAATGTCTTGTAAGAGCTATAAAAATTCTTGATCTTTGTGTGTTTCTTGGATAAGATTTGCATATATCTGCCCCAAAACTTATTTATATTTATAACTGTAAATGAAATAAAATTTTATCAACTTTATTCATTTGGGTTCTCTTTACATTTCTATGGTCACAAAGTTGTTTTTTGTTTTGGGGGGGTTTTCTTTTTGTTGATATGAAAGTATCCTAAGTTGAATGTCTTATTTTATTCATTTCCCATGAATAATAATGTGCTCGAATTATATAAGAAAGTATATACCTTGCTCCTGCCATATTTTAAAAGATATGTTCACTTTTAGTTAATATTTGCATAACTAAGAATTTTGAAAAACCTAGCAACTTTATTTAGGTCTTCAATGATTTTCCTTCAAAATACAAATACAAAAGAGCAAAGAGAATTAGTTAAGATTCTATTGGTTTCAAGTGTTCAAAATATAGGCAACAATGAATAGCTTCTAGGCTATCTCACAGACTGGGCAGATGAGAAAGCTCAGCCTCAGAAATAACTGGAATCAGCAGCCTCGCTCCCTAGGTGCTCCATCCACCTGCTTAATCTCTCTCTCTCTCTCCCCATCTATCATTCATTCTTCTCCACTTCTCCAATCCCCACAAGAAAAAAATATGGTTACTGGTAACTTATAAACTTTATATATATTATAGCTTCATCCACTGGAGAGACTTGTTCTCCTTTTTTGCTGTTTTATAACATTTAGGGAAAGATTCTTATTAGTTCATTTCGGGTCAGGGACTCATCCTGTTGACGAGAAGTTGGAATTTGAAAAGTACTTTGTCCCTGCTTTTGTCAGATGTTTATGCCAATTGGGTCAGATGCCCAGTTGTGGTCAGTAGCTAGTGTTACATCATACTAAAATGTTGTTTCTGTACTTACCATGTATATAGGGCAAGAACTGTCTTTCAGAAAAGAGGGTTTTACATTACCCAATACACTAAGTAATGGATTTTCTGATAGCCAGTGCTAACTTTAGGATGTTGTTCAAGTCCTCATTAAAATTTTAACACAATATTTTAACAAACAAAATTTTAACACAATACAGTATCCTAGCAATAACTGTATTTTATTCTTCAACATTATTGCTAATTGTCAACTCTCTTACTAATTTTATTTCTATTTATCCATGACAACTATTGAATATAGTTAGCATTGAAAATAAATATATTTTAACTCAACTAAAGGAATAGCAGTGATTATAAAATTAAACAGCTATGCGTGATATATCACAAAAACCTGCATGCTTTGGAAGTTGTTCATGTTAGACATTTGTTTTGTAAAGGGCATGCTTGAGGTGGAAAGGATTCTAATGATCTAATAACAGACTCATGTGCATGACTTCTATTTTATGTTTCTCAAAGGACTTTTACTATTATCCTGTGCGATCTCTAAGATTCCTATAACAAAAGCTGTAACTAATTTTTATAATTATAAAGAAATAGTTCATTTTAGAAGCCAGTTGAAATCATTTATCAGGTAAAACTTTTCCAGAACATTCAGCACTCCAAAGAGATACTGCTAGAAGACACTGGAACACCATCTTGTTACAATTAGGTAATCACAAAGAAAAAGATTAAATTTTAGGAAAAAAATTGCCATTTGCTTTTTTTATGCATTGTTCTTCCATAAGAGCACAAATACATTTGAGTAGCTTATTAAACTGAAAATCATTTCAATAGGTGGATTAGTCAGAATTGGTAAGAAACTGTGAATTCAGGCCAGTCATAAAAATTTACCAAAGCTTGCCATCTAGAGGTTTACAGGGGTATATTTGGAAAGTACTTTCAGATGCGTTTTCTATAAACTGAAGTCCTGATATTTATGTTTAACTTATTAAATGAAATGAAAACTAAGAGAAAGAACATTTCTTTAATTAGTGAATCTACACATAACACTTTTAATTTTGGACTTTTAATCTTAAGTGAATGTATGTTAGCTTCTATTTTTTACTTATACGATCATTTTGGTAAATACATCATAAGAAATCTTTTAGGCATTCTGGCATACGAATTTCTTCACACTATATGAGAGAAAGAAAAACAATACATTAGAGGTTGGTAAATGTACCATGGTGCATTTAATGATTAACATTTTCTTGACTATCAAGACTGATTGAGAGTTATTTGCATTCCTGGTGGGTACTGCTGTTTGATGGATGGAAAAAGAAAGTTGTTCATGTTAAATAACTTTAGGACTATGGGAAACAAAATATCCTGATAATAAAAGAAAAAGGCATCAATCAAAAACTGAATTTTAAGGCCCGGTACTTACATATACATGTAATCTATTTGTGTGTGTGTGTGTGTTTGTGTAAACAATGTGAATTTGTGATTTTTTTTTGGTACTTCAAGAAGTAGTTGTAATGCATAGATCATTACTACAATAGATTACACAGTGGGAGCATTTATCAAGACTGGAATTGTGTTTTCATGAATGTTTTACAGTTGTCAGCTCATCAAGGCTAAAACAGAGGATAATGAGCTTTAAAATGTGGGTTATGGGGACACAATAGAATCTACTTCTAATGGAAACTTTCCAATCAACTGAGCTGAAGGTTAGGAACTTTTAATTCTCACTGTGTCACAGGGTGATGGTTTTGGCAACAAGACAGACAAGATGTTATGGTTGCTGCCATTATTCATGCTTTACTTTGTCAGGAGGAGGTGGTGAGCATTCCATGTGATCCGGGCAAACATGTTCAATTTTAACAGTGGTAGAAACCACTTAAAGAGAATTTAATTTTTTTTATTATTTCTATGTCAGACCAATATTAGATCATTTCACTTCTTCCATTTTGGGAGACTTTCTTGTTTAAAGTGTACTTTAGAATTAAAATCAACATTTGGGGGAGGGTATCACCTTAAATGTACACGTTTACGTGTGATTTGGGGGTGTTAAGATGCATTCTGGTATCAGAATTCCTACATGTGAGGAAAAGCATTTCTTAGAAATGAGAAATTGTTACAATAAAAATGACTTTATCTAGTCGAGATAAAATATACCTTTGTAATTAAGTATCTTATGTAATGCTGTAAGGTATTCAATGTCCTTACACTGACCTCCAGGAAAAGAGTTTCTACATATTATAATACAATTTTAGCATTTGTTTTTTAAAAATAATGTAGTTCCTATGAAATACAATGCATTCTGTTGATGAAATATCAAAGGCAATTTACTGACAAATGTTATGCCAACAGCGGTGAGGTTCCTCCTCTTCATTCTAGAGACCTCTTATCTTGAAATCAACTTAAAAGCAGTAATAAGGTTGAGGAGATAGCTCAATGTCTGTGCTCATCAGTGTTTGGGGACTACGTGAACCATGGCTACCCAAGGTGGCTTGTTCATTATGCACCATTCATAGCCTACTAATGATGGCAAATGTTTTATGTTAACAGTACCAAGGTCTTATGATGAGGAAAAAGGGTTGTGAGTGTTGCCTGAAGGAAACACATTTCTTGAACTTAAAGCAACTCCTCTATGGTCAAAACATGCAGTTTATCATAGGAAGAGTTCCTTCTTACTGGTAAGCTGATAAGCATCATAAGGGAGTGTGAGATCTTTTTGACTACAGAGCACATCTTACCACTGTGATTACAATTATGTATGCATGTGTTTGTATGTACGGGTGTGCATATGTGTTTGTTGGGTGGGATGATGTGCTGCTTTGTCTTCAAAGATAGTGTTTATGTAATTCAGTGGTTGTATTATACATTCAAATTGCTGCCTTAGCAAGGGGAGATAATTCATTTTACTTTGAAAATGGAATTCACAAATAAAGGTCTCATACATTTGGGTGCTTAAAGAGATTTTCTCAGCCAAGCATCATGGTTAATTGCGTGGCTCTGGAGTTGTACCACTTAGGTTTACATTCCAGATTCCCTATCTGCCTAGCTCTGTAACTTTGGGTAAGTTACCTGAAACCTTTTTGTGGTACAATTATCTATGATGCATATAGGGATAATAATTGTACATACCCTTTAGGATTATTGTGAGAAAGAACGGCTGAAAATGAATAAGGGGTCAATAAATGTTCACTATTAGAATGATATTTATTCATCAGTCAATAGCCTTGAAACCTACAATTGTGGTTTATTTCCCCGTCAACAAAAACTTGATTACTCTTTCTGAAAAAAGACTGTTAGGTAAAAACCAACACTTGAATTTTGCAAGAAGGTTTTGAGGCCTTTAAAAGGCAAGCTGAGTTTCAATGTGGCAGGTTTTTACAGTAATTTTTAAAATGTATGCTTTTCTAAAGATCTAAATATGCACTCTTGAATAAGAAGCATAATATTGAAGAATAATAAAAGGCAGCATAGTGTTATAACAATGGTCATTGGAATCATACCTGAGTTAGTCTGTTCCTTGGTCAACATCTTTGGGTCTTGTACTCCTTATCTATAACTTTGAATAATATTATTGCCTTAATTAAGCTTGTTGTGAGGGTTAACTGAGATAATACAATTAAATCCTATAAATACAAGCCAATAAGTAGTATTTTTGTTTTTGTTTTAATAATAAGAAGAGGTTACAGGACAGGAGATGGCTTGATGTGGGAATATTGCTCCTATGCTTAATTCTGATTCTGTTTTTCTCCATTCATGTCTATATAAACTATTCACTGTTGTCTTTTTAATCTTTTTCTTTCACTAAATTCTTCTCTTGCTTTATGCATATGTTTCCCCTGCTCTTTCCCTTTTTTCTGGCTGTTATTTTCCACTAAACTTACAGTATTTGTGGATTTTGATAGAAATATTTTTCTACGTTTGCTAAAAAGAGATTCACGTTTATAATGGCTCATGAAGTAGAATGTAACATGGCTAGCATGCATTGTTCTGAGTAAGAGGTATATATTATATGTATGTGTGTGTGTGTGTGTGTGTGTCTGTGTGTTTGTCTATCATCAATTGATCAGATATTCTTTGAGCCAAGAGTTACCAAAAATTTCTGTAAAGGGCCAGATACTAAATATGTTAGACTTTGTAGACAATATGGTTTCTGTTGCAATCATTCAACTCTGCTGTTGTAGTGTGAAATCAGCCATAGATAATACCTAAACAAATGAGTATGGCTAGGTGCCAATAAAACTTTATTTATGGACACTGAAATCTGAATTTCATATAATTTTCATGTATCATAAAATATTACTCTTCTTTTGATTTTTTCCCAGCCCATAGGGCACATAAAAATATGTGATAGGCCAGATTTGGTCCAGAAGCCATAGTTTGTGACCTCTGTCATAATTAAGTGCATGATTTGTGCTGATCTTAAGGAATTATATATTCAAATCCCCAGCTATTTAAAAACAGATTAGAAGAGACTAAAATATAACATTGGTTGGGAAGAGATTAGGGAAGACTTGGAATAATAAGAAGAAGCATTTTGATAAATGATGTTAACACTGGATGGCTTTATTTATTTTAAAGCAGGAGAATTAAATGATAAAAACAATGTTTGAAGAAGATTCACCTAGAAGTACTGTGCAGTGTGGATGGCAAAAGGACACAAGAGTTGGATACTTAACAGTCCTCATCCAGGTGTCAGATAAGGAGGGTCTTGACTTGGGTGGTGGCTTCAAGAATTGTGAAGGAGATGAAAAAGAAAGAATCAACAAAACTTGATAAACAATTGGATTTAAGGGCCAAAGTGGGGAGGTAGCTAAATAAGAGGGTGATTTTATTGAAGTCAGCAACTGAGACAAAACAGGAAAGTAAGAATGGAAAAGAGAAGTCATAGTTTGAATTTCATATCTTTTCCAGACCAAATCCTTAAGTACACTAGGTCTTCTAGCTTTTGCAAAAAGATTCACGAGAGAAAATCTTCCAAGGATTTTTCTTTACCTTTGGCTTTCGATAGATTGTTGATTTTTAAATTTTTATGTTGAAATCAAGTAAGTCTGTAAGTCTGCTAATGATTGGGAACTAAATGGGGCCATTAAGCAGCCTCCATGCAATTGAGTAAAACAAGAAAAAGTTCTCATAAAAATTCCACAGGCAAACTGAAGTCATGGTAGTTTAATAAAGCATAGAGTACATAAACACATTTGTTTTACTTTGTTCTATTAGCATATAATGGTAGAAAAATGGCTTTATTCAGATCCCATTTTCTGGACATTTTTACATCATAACATTTAAGGATGTGTATTCCAAGTAAAAACATTTACCAGTACCCTGAATCACTGAGACTTAAATAACCCAACATTTTCAATGGAAAACTCAATTCTTCAGCTTTCATATCTCATTTCCATCCAGGGACATTCTAGCCCACTCATGGCTCCCTTTTGTCTACTTTTATCCATCAGCTGGAGAAAAGTGTTGTGCCTCTCAGAAGCAGGCATAGAACAGACCTTAAGGCTATAAAGTGCTAACTTCTTATTTTTCCCGATAAAAACTGCTCCTTTAAATGAAATATTCCCCTAAGCATAGTCTGAGTTTAAATAACATATTTAGTGATTTCCCAGAGGTTGGGAGATATTATGTGGCACACTAAATATGTGAGTTTCTATAGGGTAGTTGACATAATTACATGTCTGAAGTAGTTTTGTCCTTGTGGGTTGTATTTTTCTAATTTGAATGATCATCTCCTATTGCCTTTTTTAACTTGAGAAGCAAATGCATTTTTCTTTGTGTTGAAGTAACAAAATGATATCCATCCATGTAAACAGTTGGTATGCAACACCTTTATGCCCTATCTGTGCTTCTTTGGGATTTTAGTCTGTGGCTGGCAGAACAAAAAGCCTTCTCTGCTATGCAAGTGGGATAGCTAGTAGGTTGATTAATAGCAAAAATTGGTTAACGTAAGGAATTGTGAAATGACCTGTTATATGCATACTTTAAAGATTTTCTGTTAACTTAAAACCTATTACTATATGTTGATTACCACCTTCTTTTATTTGGTATGTAAAACCAAGGATGTTTTGGACACCAGATATGATATATGGACATCAGATATGATATATCATACAGCAAATACATAATGTGCATCTAATGAGATATTTAAGTGATGATTGCATGCCATATATATTGGATTTTTTAATCACACCATTAATTTTCTTTTGTGATTTTTTTTAAATATCTAGAGAATATCTCTAGGTTTTCAGCTCTTGAAGACAAGGAATAGGTCTTATTTATGATTGTATGACCAGTGCCTACCACAGTGTCTGACATATAATAAGCATTCAATTTTTTTTTGAATGGATAAATTAGTGGATCATTGAATGAATATCTGCTCCAAAGGAGAAAAGGATAATATATTGACTTCTACATGGTTTCACATAATGTGAATCTAGATTACTAAGTTAATTCCACCATGAAAATGTATTCACTTCCATATTACCATGGGAAATGTTTTCTTTGCTCATTATATAATAACACATAGAGAAAGTCCGTCATCAGTATGAATTTATTCTGTCTGTCTTAGACTACCTCGGGTAACCAGATCTCACAATTTGTAATTTGACTTCCACTGTCAACAGAATTTAAATAACTTAGACTTATGAGTAATAATCTAAACACCTAATTACATACTTTCTGCAAACTGAATCGGGCAGATTCTCTGGGTAGCTGGTCATCTGTTTTAATTTCCCTCCCAAACCATACATAATTTCCAAAATGCAAAACATGCAGGCTATCAGCAGGCTAAATAGCCTTTGAGTAGTCTGATTCTGCTCCTACTGTATTTTATAATACATCCACTTTTCCTCATAAAAATGGTAACCACTAATTTCAATATAGTATGTGGTCTTCTTATTCCTGCATCACGAATGACTTCCCACTGTAGTTTAATTGTGATAGTTGGTACAAATTTCCTAACTTCTAGAAATGTTAATAATGATAGGTTTTTGAAAAAAAATCATATTATAAAGTCATAGAAAAGTGCAAAATTATCTAATGTGCTATTAAAATGATGTTACTATGTGCAAATCACAGTAATATATTGAAATACCTTCAAATAATCACCTTCTTTTCACTCTTCATAAAGTTATTGTCATAGCATATTATGTTTTAATTTTTATTTATTTATTTATTTATTTTTTGAGACAGAGTCTTGCTCTGTCACCCAGGCTAAAGTGCAGTGGCATGATTATATCTCACTGCAACCTCAAACTCCTGTGCTCAAGCACACACCACCACACCGGCTAATTTTTCTATTTGTTGCAAAGACAAGATCTTCATCTTTTTCAGTCTGGTTTCAAACTCCTGTTCTCAAGTAATCCTCCTGCCTTTGCCTCCCCAAGTACTAGGCGCCACCGCTCCCATATTACTTTTTATGGACTCTGTTCTGTGATATGATGTTTATTGGTATAAGTGTACGCAGTGTGTGAAGAAAAATTCCTTCTGATAAACTCACTTCTGTTCTGCCACAGAATAATTTTTGACGGTGTCCAGTGACCACAGAAGTGACAAATATAATAGTTCTTTTTTTGTTTTCTTTCTTTGTTTCTTTCTTTTTTTTTTTTTTTTTTTTTTTTTGAGACAGGGTCTCTCTTCATCACCCTGGGTAGAGCGTAGTGGTATCATCATAGCTCACTACAACCTCAAACTCCTGGGCTCAAGAGATCCTCCTGCCTCAGCCTCCCAAGTAGCTGGGACTACAGGCACGCGCCACTGTGCTCAGCTAGTTTTTCTATTTTTTGTAGAGATAGGGTCTCTCTTCTCTCTCTTGCTCAGATGGCTTCTGCCTCCTAGCCTCAAGTGATCCTCCTGCCATGCCCTACCAAAGTGCTAAGATTACAGGTGTGAGCCACCACACCTGGCCTCTCAGTTCTTGATCTCTCTCCTTTTTTTTTTTTTCATTTTTGTCCCTGGAATCCTCTGACAATAAGCTCTCCTGGTTCTCTTTCTAGTTTTTTCTTAATTTTCTGTTCTCACATTTTCCTTCTTCCTCCCAAATAGAGTTGTTCCTTAGGTTTTCTTTATAGAGCCTCACCTTTTTTACACTTAATTGCCATGACACTCAAATCTCTTTCTAAAGTCCGAGCCTCCTCCTTAATTCTAATCCCATATGTGCAAACATTGGCCAAGGCTTCCTCTGCTTGGATGTAGGGTTGTCATCAAAACTAAAATCACCCTTCTTCTTAAACAATTTAAATCCCTTATTTATTCAGAGACTTCATATTACTGTGCTCTCTCTACCTGGTTATTAAAACTTAAATCCTAGAGGTCACCTTGACTTCTCATTTTTTTTCCTCACTTCCTATATTCTAGAATGAACATTTTTTAGTGACTACCATGTGCTAGGTACCATGTGAGGACCTAGGGAACTAAATCTCACTGAGTCATTGTTCTTGATCTGGAGAAACTCTTAACTTTCTAAGGCAAAAGGAAAGATGTCATGGGAAGAGAACAATTAAGAGGTTAAATGGAAAATGAGTAGTCAATTTACAATTTGTATTAGACCTTAAATCAAGAATAGAGTTTGGACAAAGAACAAATTAGACATCCTATTTCCATTCTGTGGACATTTGTTCATGCTATTCTTCCTTTCCACAATTCTCTTCTTTTATATATCTACCTATCAAAATCTCACCAGACTCTGGGATCTGGAACTCATCATCTTGCTCAACATTTGTTTTTCAATTGATTAGAAAGGTGCGAGAGAATATGTGTGTCAAATGTAAACTCTATCTGGTTTCATTAACTTTACCATTTCCTGGTAACCCTAGCACTATATTTGGCACAAAGTAGGTGTTAAAAATACATTTGTTAAATCAATGACTAACGGTATGAGAAAGGTACTATTTAGGACAGCAAAAATGCAATTCATGTACTGAGTCTTGATTTGATCGGGCTTTAATATTCACGTATGAATCATGAGCTGATATTGGGATTATAATTGTGGAGTGCAATGTAAATACACTGGTTCCTTGTAGCCAGAAATAATCAGTCTTTTTACATGTGGCGATATCTGCAACATATGTTATGAACTATTATTCTAGTATGTCATCAGTTATTAAGAAGTCGGTTTTAATTGCAAATGGAAATTCAATTATAGTGGATAATAGTTATCTGGATCTTCAATTTCTTCTATTCTTCTGTTCCATGTTTTTCAAACTGTGCTTCATAGTCAAAATTAAGAAGAAATTGATTTTTTACTGATTCACTGAAATATTTTGTGCCTGTAGAAATAAAAATAATGACATTTAATATTTATCAAGTGCTTGCAATGTACTAGCCACTTTGCATACATTACTTCATTTAATTTTTATAGTCACTTTATGAATTATTCATCCCATTTTATGGATGGAAACTAAGGAGTAGAGTGATAAAATAATTGCTTGAGTTTATAGTCCTAGGAGGTAGGGGCAATCTATTTAGGAACTAGGTCTAACATCAAACCCAGCTCTTATCACTACACAAGTTGTCCTGAGCCACTTAAACAAAGTGTACATATAGAGGAAATGAATGCTGAATGGGCTACTGCTTGCATGTGTAAGAACGTATATCATCATTAACTGAGAAAAGTTTATTCATTTTGTGTATGGTCTAGCTCTAGTCTTTCAAACTAGAGAATTGAATTAGATTAATTTCATAGGTCCTTCAATTTCTAAATACTAAATCTTCATTGTCACTTTTTAAAAGGATTGTGTTTAGCCACAAGTAGAAGTGTTTCCTCTTAGAAGTCAAGATCTGTATCAGTTTAGATACTTAAGAAAAGATGAACGTTCTTCCTTGCCATATCATATACTATCGGTTCTAGCTTTGATTAACCTGACACTAACAAAACAACCAGGTGAAAATTTGAGACTGAAAAAAGTCAACTAGTGGTTTGGGTTGTATTTTGGAAATAACTAAGTTGGAATTCTTTTTGTTCTCTTCTTCTCATTGAATTAATTTGGGGTTTTCATACATTCATTGAAGAGCCTAGAGCTACTCAAACTTGGCAGTCACCCCTCCCCCCACCCTCCTTAGCACAATAGCTTGAAAGATATTTTTTTGAAAATTTCCTTTTTTCCTCTGCCTTTTGTCTTCCTGGAGTATTATATGTCTAAGTGACAGGAGTCTTACAAATATCTGGGAAGACAGACATTCTGCCTCTGTTGGTACAACAGAAGGAGTCATACATCATTTACAAATCCCTTTTCTCACCTGTCTGGTGCAGGGGAGGACAATAACCCTGGATAAACTCAGTACTTTATGGCTGATGCTGTCCAGGACATCGTTATTGGTGATCTTGTCTTGTCTTTGGGTTTATAGATATCACAGAGGATACCGATCCCAAAGTGGGATTTCTGCAGCAAGGCCAAGACTCATTATATGTTATTATTCACTTGCAAGATGATGAGTACTATGTTAAGATTCAGTATAGCTTCTGAAAATAATTTTCAAAGAAATATGAATATCATTTTCTGCACGATTTCCACTTTAAAACAATTAAATGGAGTATCACCATTTTACAATTAATTCTTGGTATTTTAAACATTTTTAACGGTCAACTGTCAAAATCCCAATCAACTCTTCTTTTATCATAAAATAGAAATTTAGAAAACCTAAATCTATAACACTCCTAACTGAAATGTGAAACATCCAGGAGACCAATTGCCCCTGTTTTCATGTGAAACTAAATTGGCTATCTTTTTATTTTCTCCTCAGTGAATTGATCAAATTGGGAGTAAATTACTCACTTGATCATTATATGTGCATAATTCACATTATACAAGGAGTGTCATTCATGGCTAATTTTTAGGGGAATTGAATAGACTTGTGCTTTGTGGACTGCTGGCTGTTTTTTAGCATCTCTCACATTTAGCATGACAATAGGCTGCCATTTCCAAAATTGTCTCTCTGAATGGCATTGGTTATGGAATCAGAGAAGGACTATGGGGAAATATTCACTCAAAATCAGGGACCAACGGAATCCTCAGGCACTGGGTAGTGGCCTGATCCACAATATGTACGTTACCTTCTCCCAAACCTCTGATCCTGACCTCTATCACGATTTTTACATAGGGAGAGAGAGCGCAAATCAGTAACATTGGCTTTGAAGAGTAGCCATGGCACAGGGTCCTTCTTCTGTCTTTGAACTGTCTATGTTAAAAGTGGGGCCATGTTTCTTGTGCCTATTTTATCCTTATGAGATAATCTCTGTGATCCAGAGATTATTTTGCACTTACTTGGCAAAGGAAGTATTCCACCATGCTCACTGGGACATCTCTGAATAACGAACAATCACCTTTCCATGACGGCTTTTCCTCTTCAAATACATTCTATATTGAAACCCTGCTTTACACAACCTTTGCATGGTTCTGCATATGAAATACTAAGACATCATCAGTTTTAATGAAATAGTCAACCTAGTACTTGAAGAATTTATATTTATGGCCTACAGACTAGCTACCCTCCAACATGAACTAGGTGATGCATTTCTAGGAACTTCAAATTAATCCTTTTCATTACAGGAGTAGGTACCCGTGAAAAATGAATAGAATTGCTGATCTCATTAAAGGCTGAATTGAAATCAATTCTTATGGTGGCAGTAGCTACAACCTGTGATAATTTTCTAGCTGCTATATGAGTTAAGTCCTATAATTAAGACATGAAACCATGAAGCAATTCACAACGACCTTAAAGAAAGCACTCTAATGTGAAGGAAATACTTTTAAAAAATTCTAAAACTATCACTCATATTTCCTAATTTTGAGGGATAGGATTTAAGACTGAGACTAATTTTTTAAAAAGCCTATGGTATTTCAATGGGAAACCCATCTTCATTGCAGGTAGAATGTTCCAAATCCGTTACAGCAAGACAAGAAGAACCATCATACC
>NW_012147078.1:937210-1066716 GCF_000956105.1 Propithecus coquereli | reverse complement strand
TGAATTTTAATTGGGTTGGCTTGGTTTTTATATTCATAAGGCTTTTTATGTATATATATGGCTTTCTACAGGTACAACTTTTTTCCTCTAATTCTTTTGATTCTCATTCTCATTTTGAGAGACTGATCCTTAGATTATGACTCTTGTTATAAATGCATACTATGCTAGAGGGTTATTTTTATGTTCACAGACTCAAATCATTCTGAGATTTTAATTTCTCTTCTATAGTTTGAAACAAATTTTTAAATTTAAAAAGATGAAAACATTGTCCTTGCCCTAGGGCCCTGATTTAAGGTTTAGACAGAGGTTAAATATCAAAACTTTAATATAAATCAAGTGCTTGCATTTCTGAGTAAAGGTCTGGCACCATCTGCACATGGCATTGATTCCTCTAGCTAGAGGGCTGGAGAGTCTGTTTACAAAAGAATACGCAATTTAGACAGAACAAGTGCCCTTCTATCAAATAGAAGAGAAGAGTCATGTTCATTTGTTATTACAAGCACACCATTTCCTTTTTGGTAAGTTAATGCCCATCCTTAAAAGGAGATTAGTCTTGTAAAGTAACAAAATTGGAGCTGGCAGGCAGCATCCAGGAGTAGATACAGATTCGGAATTCTTTAAAAGCCTGTGAGTTCAGACTCATTCAGAACCTCTTAAAACATCACTGAAGAATACTGGTATATCCATATTCACTCACCAGGATTATTTCAGAATCATGACCACATAATTTTTCACAGTAAGAATCTGTATGCAAATAAACATCAGTTCTCAATAGACATGATGGAAACTTAGTTAATGTAGCAAGAAAGCAAGCACAAAGATCATGAAGGAATGATACTAATCTTAAGATATGACAGGAAGGGTCATACTTTGATTTTGCTAACATCTATCCTCCACAGGAAGATGACCCCAGTTTATTTAATAACTTACCCTTAAAATTAGGTGCAATGGGTAATTATCCTGGTAGAGAATTTAAATTCAGGCTTTGATTCCTTTCATAGACGAATCTCATACTATGAACACAAGGATAATAATAGGCCAAGGAACATTTAAATATTTATGCATACTCTACTTCAATTTATATTTGGAAACATTGCAACCCTGGTAGAAAGAACATTTCTCTTCTCACAACATATTATAACTTCTAGGACTGTAAAAGTGAATGTGTGAGTGAAGAAAAGCAGTGACCCTGTAGCTTTGAACAAAGACAATTTCATTAAACTCTCATTTATAGGTCACAATCAGAGAAATGGCTGAGAATAACAATATACATCATAAATAAATTGAAATTGTTCCAGGTATTGTAATGCAATAAAATATGTATAACACCGATACCATTTTAAAGATATCTTAATATTTTATTAATGCCTTAGATGTCACTTAGAAAACTAGCAATAATTTAGGATCTTCATTAACAGTATTGAAATCTTGGGGGGGAAAAAGTGTATTTTTCCTGCTTTTAAATTTAGGACAAAATCCTGATCATTAGGTTAATTTTTTTAAATATAAATCAAAGTTTTAGACTTTCAGTGAGTTAGTCTGAGGTTTATTATGTCAACAATGATACTACTGCACTTGTTTTTATACTAGTTTTGATAGAAAAACACTAAGAATTATAAAGTCTAGGAAGGCATATTCTTATAGATGGAAAAGCAATGAAGAAAAGGAAAGCAGTCTGGAAGGATATAGCATAATATGGGGGAAAAAAAGCACTCTATTAGACCTATTTCAATCCTGTCCTTAAAATAAACTAACTGAGTGATTTGGAGTACATGGCTCTGAAAGTCAGTTTCTTTATCCATCACATGTAAAACAGTGCACATTGCATTTGGTGGTTGCAGAAGTTAGAGATGGTATATGTGAAGAGCATGGAATATAATTCTCATTGTCTGTTTCTACTCTCACTACCCTTTTAGGTGGTAGAAAGATGCAACAATTCCTCTCATCTCTGGCTACATTTAAAGGCCTCAGAAGAGATAGATCTCTCCATTTCTCATTTCTGTATGCTCCTTCCAGACAGAGATGCCAATCAGTAGGCCAGACAGAACTTCACGGATATGCAACCTCATGATTTATTATGGGTACTAGTATGACTAACCAGTGGGCAAAGAAAATGGTATGTAGTACCCTGGAGCTGAGTTGAACTTACAGATTGATTTAGTCTTCTTACATTTAACTCAAATTCTTTTCATTATGACCTTTCAGTTTTGTCTACAGCACAAATCCCTACTAAAACTATTTCAAAATCTAACCCCCTGAGGTGGATCTAAATAGACCTCGTGTGATTCAGCCTGTACTATACACTGAATTTTGAAGCAATATTAAAAAGGCATTACCATCTGATCTTTGACAAAAACATACACTGGGGAAAAGAATCCCCGTTCAATAAATGGTGCTGGGAAAATTAGATAGCCACATGTAGAAGACTAAAACAGGACCCGCATCTCTCACCACTCGCAAAAATCAATTGACAATGGATAACAGACTTAAAGCTAAGGCACAAAACTATAAGAATTCTAGAAGAAGAGGTTAGAAAAACTCTTTTAAATATTGACCTAGGCAAAGAATTTATGAAGACCCCAATGGCAATCACAGCAACAGTGATAAATAAATGGAACCTGATTAAATTAAAAAGCTTCTGCACAGCCAAGGAAACAGCCAACAGAGCAAATAGACAACCCACAAAATGGGAGAAAATATTTGCATGCTATACATCCAATAACGGGCTAATAACCATAATCAACAAAGAACTCAAGCGAATGAGCAAGAGAGCATCAAACAACTCCATTAAAAAGTGGGCAAAAGACACGAACAGAAGCTTTTCAAATGAAGGTAGACTAATGGCCAATAAACACATGAAAAATTGCTCAACATCTCTAATCATCAGGGAAATGCAAATCAAAACTACAATGAGATATCACCTAACTCCAGTGAGAATGGCTTTTATCAAAAAGTCCCAAAACAACAGATGCTGGTGTGGATGCGGAGAGAAAGGAATACTTATACACTATCTATGGGACTGTGAACTAGTACAACCTCTATGGAAAGTAGTATGGAGTTATCTCAAAGAACTAAAAGTAAACCTACCATTTGATCCAGCAATCCCACTACCAGGTATTTACCCAAAGGAAAAAAAGACATTTTACAAAAAAGATACTTGCACTCAAATGTTTATAGCAACACAATTCACAATGGCAAAGATGTAGAAACAACCCCAGTGCCCATCAATACAGGAGTGAATTAATAAGATGTGGTATATGTATACCATGGAGTATTATTCAGCCTTAAAAAAATTGGTGAACTAATACTTTTTGTAACAACCTGAGTGGAACTGGAGAGTATCCTTTTAAGGGAAGTATCAAAAGCATGGATAACAAACACCACGTGTACTCACTACTAAATAAGAAATAATTGATCAACACTCATGTGCACATATGGTAGTAAAATTCAATGGAAATCAAGCAGGTGATTGGGTAAATTCACACCTAATGGGTATAAACTGCACAAAAGCAATTCATGTAACCAAAACGTTTGTATCCCTGTAATATTTTGGGGAAAAAAAACATTACCACACAGAAAGATACCACTGCCACAGTAAAACTAAGTAGCGTCTGCACCTAGCAGTCTTTACTGAAAATGTTACCAAACATGTTTCATCTTCTATATTGTTTATCATTCTCTTCACTTTGTAATTGTAAGAATGTAAGCATCTGCATGCAGTGTCTTTCTGTTTCCCTCTTTGATTTGTATTGTTCTGGCTACAAGTTTTGTATTGTCTTTACTGACCTGTATAGTTTCTCATGAATTTACACACTTAAATTTTTAATATTTTTGTAACCAATTTTGGTTCTTTTTTGGTTATTGTTCCAATATAATAGATTTCTGCTGTGAATCTTGCCCACTAACCCCTACTACCCACCCCACACACGATAGACATTCAATAAACTCGAAGTGAAAAGTAGTTGTATAGACAATATAGCCACGATTCAAGCAAGCAATCTTTAGCTTTGTCCTGGAAAAAGAAAAACAAAGACCAGCCACTGAAAAATAAATGTTAAAATAAATTAATTTTTGGTATATACACAAAGGCAATGAAATTGTAGAGATATCAGCACTCCTATGTTCATTACAGCATTATTTGCAATAGCCAAGTTATGGAAACTACCTAAATGTCTGTTGAAAGGTGACTGGATAAAGCAATTCTGGTATATGTAAGACAACAGTATATTATCCAGCTTTAAAAAGGAGATCCTGCCATTTGTGACAACGTGGATGAATCAGAAGGACACTATGGTAAGTAAAATAAGCCAGACACAGAAAGAGAAGTATTACATGATCTTTCTTCTATGTGGAACCTAAAAAGTGTTGAATATGTAGGAACAGCAAATAGAATGGTGGTTACCAGAAGTAGGGTCAGGGGGTGAGGGAAGTTGGCAGTGGGAATGGGGAGATGTAGGCCAAAGGGTAAAAACATGCAGTTATGTAGGGTAAATAAATCTAGAGATCTGAAGTATAACATGAGGATTATAATTAATAACATTTTATTGCATATTGGAAATATTCTAAAAAAGCATATTTTAGGTACTTTTACTACATGAATAAGGGTAACTATGTGAGATAATGGATATGTTAAAATGGTTACCTGTAGTACTCATTTCACTATATGTGTATATTAAAAGATCTTGTACATCTAACATTTATACAATAAAAAGATACATGTAAAAAAATAAAGGCTTTTGTAAAAAAGAAAAAGAAAGACAGATAGAAAGTAGAAAAGAAAGGAAGGAAAGAAAGTTGATTACATGTCTAAATACCATGAAGAAGATACAAAGTTTATTGTAATGCCTGTTTTCCTGTCTACCTCCAATAAAGTCGATATGAAACCTTCACATCCAAATTTCCAGAAAAATTTCTTTTCCAGCCTACTAACAACTAGTGCAATCTCTTCCTTCCACCTTTCCCATAATTGTGCATCACAGTAATGCAAAGATCTGCTTGGTCTTAGAATGTTCCTCATTGTTTGGGAAAAGGAAGAAACTTAGCAGACAGAGCCAGAAACATCTTTAGTGGGAAGGGGATAGGTAAAAGCTGAAATTATTTTGTCGTTATTTTTTTTCTATTTTAGAAACTTTTCTTTTAATTTAAAAATGTAAAGGGAGTACAAATGTTTTTGGTTACATGGATCACTTTTGTAATGCTTGAGTTAGGGCTATAAGTGTGCCCATCCCCGAGATAGTGTTCATTGTACCTGTTAGGTAGGTTTTCACCCATCCCCTTTTCCTCCTCCCCACTGCTTGATTTCCACTGGGTTTTACTCCTGTCTGTGCACATGAATGCTCACTGGTTAGTTCCAATTTAATAGAGAGTACATGTGGTGTTTGTTTTTCCACTCTTTAGATGCTTTACTTAGGATAATGGTCTCCAACTAAATTGTTGCAAAAGACATTAATTCATCTTTTTTGTGGCTGAGTAGTACTCCATGATATACATATACCACATTTTGTTAATCCACTCATGAATTGATGTGGCACTTGGGCTGATTCTACATCTTTGCAATTATGAATTGTGCTGCAATAAACATTCAAGTGCAGATGTCTTTTTGATAAAATGACTTCTTTTCCTTTGGGTAGATACTCAATAGGGGGATTGTTGGATCGAATGATAGGTCTACTTTTAGTTCTTTGAGGAATCTCCATACTGTTTTCCATAGAGGTTGTACTAACTTGCAGTCCCACCAGCAGTGTATAAGTGTTCCTTTCTCTTTGTGTCCATGCCAGCATCTATTGTTTCTGGACTTTTTATTTTGGTTTTCAAATCTGCAAGCTTCAGGTACCAAAGAGCAGGGAACAGAGTAGAAGAACACAAGAGGTATGTTAGACAATGGGTATTGTCAATGGACTACTGAAGCAACTTACTAAAATGGGGAATCAGAGAGAACAAATTATTTCTGTTTTATTAACATTTAGTGACTGAAGCTCCTTTGGAAATAAATTTTGGAAAATATTTAAAAATAAGGACATAAGTCTGAATTTGTATTCTGGTTGAGCAGAGTTTACTCCCATTAATAGAGAATACTGGATATCTGCTGTTTAAAGACATTGATTTTCTCCCTCCTTTCTAACAATGATTAATGATATCGATGGAAAATTATAAATATAATAAGTTTCCATTCCTCACTGCTTTAGGAAATTAAAAAAACTGGTATCTGATGGTAATTTGTAAAAGTGAGAATAAATAGCTTTTCTCCACACAAGTAACTCCTGTAGTGGTTTAGGATTAAGGCAAATGTTTTGTATAGCCCACTATCTGTGAAACCAGTGTTCATCAGGCTCTAGAAAGTATGCAGTCCTGATGTAGGCAGAGGGATTGACCAAATAACTTCACGCTACCTTACATGCTAAAATTCTATCATCCAACTGTAAAAATGAATGAATTTAAATTAGTCTTTCAAAAGATCATAATCTCCAGCATAAACCAACTATTCAGTAAGTCCCTTTCTGTTATTTTTGTTGGGTTCACAGTTAAAATGTTTCCATTTGGGGTTTGGGATCTTAGTGCTTGTTTTCTCCTTGCATTTCTTTAGCATCCTCATTTTGTATATGGTAACATTTCTTTCTGTACTCAACTCTGAACTGATTGCTTCCAGTGAATGCTTCTATTTCCCCTCTTTTACCCCCACCCGACTCCCTTCATATCCTCATCAAAAGGTAATGATCTCTGAATTTACAGCTTCTCAAAAGGGTAAAACTGCCAAACAGGAAAAACACATTGCTTGATTCATTTTAAAGTGATTTCAGAGGATGTCAAGATAAATGAGGTAGATGCTGTAAACAAAGAAAGAAATATTAACAGGTCAAGAAGTCGTAACTGAAACATAGGAATGAATATATTGATCTGATAAAAATGGTTTAATCATTTTATAACGAATAATTTTTATGCACAACTATAGCACAATTGCATTTTATAACCTCTTAAAACATTCTCACTAATGTGGCTGTTAAAACATTTATTTTTACTGATTTACATGTGTTATAATAGCAGCTATGTATTGTGCACTGACTTTATCCTGAGAATTTTATCAGCATTAAAAATGTTATTTCACTCAACCTTTACCTTAACCCTATATAGTAGGTATTATTAATCTCATTTTACCAATAAAAAATGAATTTCCTAGAGGTTAAGTAAGTTGCCCAATTCTACATAAGTAATGAACATCAGTGCTGGCATTCAAAACCAAGTACATAGAATTCTAGAGTCTATGGCTCTTGCCTTTACATAATGATGATCCAATAACTTCATTTTAAAATATTAAATGGAAAATATACAGAAATTATTATTTCTTTTCTTGAAAACTTTTCAGCCCACCTCTTGAGACAGATCTATTGTGAGTTAGTTTAGAATCATGGACTCTCAGAGATCCCTTTGTCTAACATTTCATCTGAGTCAGGAATCCTCACTAAAATATCAGTGATAAATAGGTTTGTTGCTTCTTCTAAACATTTCTAATAGTAGAGAACTCCTGATCTTGTAAGACTTATGTATATCTACACCAATCAAGGATTACTGCAATTTTTTTAAAGTTTTTTTTCCTCTATTATTCAGCAGATATTTGCTTTCATTAACACTCATTGATTCTAATTCTGCAACAAACAGAATAAGTCAAAAAGTTAAATTTTTTTATAAAGAAATGTGAGGCTGAAAAGGAAGTAAGCAAAACTAAAATTAAGTGTATAGGTATTCTAAACACAAATAACATTAAATTTATGAGAATATTCTCTTCCAGAGTGGTTGAGAAAATGATTTTATTTTCTTGCCTTAAAAAATTTATAATCTGGAATCCTATCTAGGGTGCAATATTATTTTAATGAAATAGCATTGTAGCAACAGACCCATGTAATACTATGATAATCCTATAGAAAATGTGGAGAATTGTTTTGAGTCAGATGTATAGCCAAGGTTATCCAGTGAGGAAATCATTTTAAATCAGATGCAGAGGTACCAAACTGCAAAAAATATTAATATTTTCAAAACATTCTATGTGACATTGGAGAATAAAAAGAATACAGGAGATATTTCTGGTATAAACAGTGCTGGATGGTGTAAGGGCAGAAAGAGTGTAATGCTTTCCCTCATCCCTCCTAAGGGTCATGGCTGACACTCCTATAACAAAGGCAGGGTAACAAAAGAAAAGCTTAACATATTTGTTTATTTAAAGTTTTACATGATATGGGGGCCAAATGAAGACCCAAAGATATACGGAAAGCTCTCCATTTTTATGTTTAGGTTTGATGAGGAAGAGAAAGCCATGTAGAAATATGACTGGGCACAAAGGATATGATCTAATGCTGATAGACTTAGTGGAGAAACCCACCAAGGTCTGTTTGATCAGATTATTTCTGGCCTCTCTATTGTAGCATTTCTTTCTCCCAGGTATGGGGCAGAACTCTTCTGGAATGAGGGTCTTATGATTGACTTTTGAACCAGGGTTGGTCAGCAAATTTCTTTATGGCCAGTTCCTATACAGAAAGGTGGAAGAGTAATAATTCTAGTATTTACAGCTGGCTTTGGGAGAGTAGGGTTCTAGTTCCTATGGTCCATCATGGGGAAAAGGAATTCTGGTGTCTGTAACTTGCTTTGGAGGAGAATGAAGGACTGGAGACAGGAAGGCAGAAGGTCAGTGGGCTACTTCTGAGACCTTTCAATATCTTTTGTTTCAAAGCCCTCAGCATGCTAAAGTGTCATACTTCAGGGTATCATTTTCTGAGTCCTAACAATGGAAGAACCAACAAATCAAACTTATGCCATAATGTTCCATATTATCAATATTCTTATGCAGAATAAGATACTGATGTACCTTTTTGATAATATGTATAGCTCATGAAACCAAACAATGATGAATAAGGCAACTATGATATCTACTTCTTCTATAAGATTGAAAATTTTCTTGAAAGGAATCCAGGTGTTTGAAATAGACTGACCGGCCAGTTGCAGGACTGTATTCTCTACTTGGAACAGATTGAGGGACGAGCAGTTTTTCAGGATCCTGCATGAAAGGTGTAATAGAACTGTGGGGGAGGAAAGAACTAAACATAAAAATAAGCCATACATGGTTCACCTGAATCAATTGCTCACATCTATTTAGTGTAAGTGCCTCATCTCGCATAGAATAGTTCCAATTAAGCACCTGAGCAGACAGACACCTCTGTCCTGTGGAGCGTTTAGTCACCTTCCTTTGTTCTTCTAACATTTTTTATGCTCTTCCTCCATTTTACCTTGCTCATGCCCTGTGCTGAGTCTTCCTCTCCTAGCTGCTTGTCCCTGCATTTACTTGTATTTTGTCACAGAATCAGCCTCACCAAAATCATCAACATTCTTAGAAAGACAGTGAGGGGGGTTTAGGTGAAAATACTTTGGGGTACATGTCAGAATCACAGGATGCCAGGGCTGTCTCTGCTGCTTTGAGTATGTGGTCTTGGGAAAGTAACATACATGTTTGGGCTTCTATTTACTCGTTTATTGAATACTACTCATCATTACTACCTTGCAAGTTTGTTGGTTGATGATCATATTATATATGTGAAATATATTTTGCAATGTATACACATATATAAACACACTGAGAGATATTTTTCAATACCTTTTTTAATAAAAATAACAATAAGTAATGCTTATTGAGTTCTTCCTGTACACTAGTACTGTTCTTAAGTATTTCTATGCATTAACTCATTTAACCATCTCAACAATCTATTAAGGTAGTTTGTACTACTATCCCCAATTTACAAGATTAAATGAAGACTATTCTCAAGGTTACACAGATAGTAAGAGGAAGAATTAAGAACCACTCCCAGAAAATCTAGCTCCAGAGTCCAGCAACCTTAACCACTATGCTATATCACCTATGCAATATTGCCTATCTGCTGTAACTTTGGATCTTAATACCATTCAGCTTTATCTTTAGGAAGAATAAAATTTTATATGTTCAAATCTATATAACAGGAAACTGTATAATTCCAATTAACAAATTATTTAACCTTGTAAGAATAGTCAAAGGAAAAACAGATAATACCTAATCTGTTCTGTTATCGTGAGTGTTCTGTTTGCAAAGAAAGAATTCAATTTTTATTTTGGTTTCATTTTGGTTTTTATTCAATAGCAAGAGTCACTTTTGGACTTTTATCTACGACTCCTCAGGAACCTATCCCCCTACTAAAGACTGTGTGAACTGGATAATAGACAAGGTCTATCAGAAGACTATAACTGATGCGGAAATTCCCTTGTCATATGTAACGGGGTAATAGAATAGGTAGTATTTTGGCCTCTCATCCTACCATAGGATTTTATCATTTACAATAATTCTTAAAAGACTTGAACCACAACTGGTTTCTCTATCTCATTAGATTTGCCCATAATATTATGTTAAATCTGTTAATATTTTCAAAACATTCCGTAAGATATTGAAGAATATAAAACATTAAAGGAAGTATTTCTAGCATAAATAGTGTTTGATGGTGTAGGAGAAGAAAAAGTGTAATATATTTCTTCACCCCTCGTAAAGGTCATAGCTGACACTCCTATAACACAAAAGACAGGTTACCAAGAGAAAAGTATACTGTAAGAGAGATATCATGGTTATGATAGTCATAAGGCCCACTCAAACATCTCACAGGGCCTACGCTATGAAACATTTAGCAATATGATGTAACCTGGCCTGAGGAATTCCAACCTGGCCCAGGGGATTACTGGGTCTCTATAACAACAGGACCTAAAATCCCTGGTTACCCTACAGACAAGGCCACCTCAGCACAGATGCTAACTTTCATGAACCTTAAAACAAAGATTACTCTTATAAGAGTAAATTAAACTCCCTTTATGAGAGAAATACCTGATAACTGACCTGAACTGAATAAAGGTACAGGAAAAAGGAAAGAATCCCCTAAACCCTGAGAATGGTCTGTGGATGGAGACCCTTCCAGTCTGGCGGTCATCCGACCCCTGACTGTATCTGGCCCAAGCCACCAGCTTGCTTCCGCTCTCTGTCTTGTAAGAATGCTGCCAGAATGAACTGTTTGAACACCAGACAGTGTCTAACACTCATTTTTGGCATGAATTGGACCAAAGGTGAAGATTGCGCCTGAGGAAGCTGGTTAACCAGGACCACCAGAGACTGCTTAACATAATAACCAGACCCTTGATTAATCTGATTCTGTTTGGTTTCTTCACTGAATCTTTTGATTTCTCAATAGCTGGCACATCTCAAGGGATGCTTTTAGAAAGACTTTCTAACTCGGTATCCACAGAGAGGTGACATATAGCTGTTAGGTACCACTCGTGGAAGATGCTGCCAGTGGATCTCCATACATAGCCTTCTTTTAAAGAAATCTCTCTTTTATTTTTATAGTGGATGCTGCTGGCACTCTGTGGAAGAACACTAGTGAAATGCTTACATGCTATTCAAACAGGTTACTAGAAATAACCCTCACTAGTCTCAGAGTCCCCCAGAAGATATTCCCATCCCCATCGCATTTTTGCTTTCTGTTTTGAGTGTTCTTTTCAGCCACATTGTATTAATACAAATCTACCAGGAGCTTATTTGTGTTTACGGCTGGTTTATACAAGGCAATGCCATCCAGGCTGCTGAAGGGATGGTCACAAATCTAAAACAAACACATTACCCAGCATTTATGGTGGTCTCATTTAGCATGGCTTCATGAACGTGAAGCTTTTTTCATTTTCCCAATTGAGTCTCCAGACCTATTATTAGCATATTATGATTTACAAGAGAGTGTTGTTTTTTTTGTTTTTTTTTTTTTTGAATAACAACACTGAGAAAGCAAAACCCATTTGTTCATCCCAAGAGGTTTGAGAGCACATTGTAAGCACGGGTTGGTCAGAATAAAAACTGATGCGAGTATACAGTCGATGAGTGTTTCTAATTGAAGAAAATATCCAATTAGAACCAAAATGCTGAGAAACAAAGTGTTTGCCACAGTACATCATTCTTACAAATATAGTTATTTAAAACATTTGAACTCTATTTAAGGATACAAACAGTGATGTGGGTTTCACAAGGAACAGTAGACAGCTGGCTGGCTTTAAATCTTAGCGGCAACCACATTGGAGGCTGCCAGGGGCTTCTACTGTTCCATTTTAGCTAAAGACAGGATTACTGAAGCTGCATTATATCCTTCATCTCATTTTCAGCTCTATTGCCCCAATTATGCTGCATTGAGGCTTATAGGGGCTTACATTGAGTTTCAGATAGATGGAAGAAGCCAGTCTATATTCTTTGTGATAAAAATAGTCATTAATTACCGAGACTTGTAAACCGCTTAGCATCCTTCTTAATGTGGCCCATCAGGTGCTTCTCCTCATTCTATAGCTAATCAGCAAAAGAGGAGAAAATCCTCAGGAAGAAGATGATCTTTTTTGGCTCAAACAGAAAAGTCAAGATTAAAAATAAATCTAAAATGCACTGAAAACTTAAGCCAGTATGCACTCACTGGTAAATAAAACACCGCCTTGTTTTCTTTTCCATAAAAGTCGATTAAAGAAACATTTCTTACAATATTATTCCATGGAGAAATTAATTATCAATATAAGATTCTCCCCTCCCCCTATCTGATAAAGAGCAGTGAAGGTTTGGATGTTTATTAAAAAATATAACACATTTTGAGAAGTTGGATGCATGAAAACACATTTGCAAATAACTCAAATGGAGTTACATAATTATCTAATTAAAGAAAAGTGAAATGTCATAGGAATCCATAAAGTAATTTAGTAGAGAGGAAACCCAACTAGTAAAGGATCTGCCAAAGGCAACAATGGAAAGTTTCATCTTTGAATGGACAGCTTTGATTTGCTGGCAGGATTTCAAGTTAGGGAATTTGGGAATTGACTGCCATATCCAGTATTTGAATTTTTAAAAATAACCTTAATGTTTAATTGGCAAAAATGCCCAGAATGCTAATTCATTAAGGCAATTAGAATTGTGGGGTAGTAAATGTCAGTATGAGGAATCATAATAGCCTTCATTTGGTAGGGATGAAGGCTTTTGTCTGTAAAAGTACGCCACAGGATGGAGAAGACAGAAAGCATGACTGTGTGGAGTATAGACACATATTGAGGGCTTCTTTCCTTAACATACGTATTTCATAAGTAAAAACCATGCTTTCAGGAATGCCGTAAAACCACATTTCATGCATTTTGATATGACAAATACTCGTGAATGGGAGTACAGTTTTTCAAAGAAATGGGCAAAGAAAATTGGAGTGATAGTATATTGGCTAAGTTGATTTTTATAAAAGCCTTGTAGAGAGCTTTAAAAATGAACAGCATGTGCAGGGGAGAAAAAAACAACTATGAAAGAAATTACAAGTGGGTTTCACTACATTATAAGCTTGAGATTGCTTATTAAATACATAACTTGTTTTTCTGCTATACCAGTCATTTTACATAAGTGTGTGATTTGGCTTCCATTTATAATGTGTAACTGCAGCATGCTTCAATGGTGCCACAGGGAATACTTGTTATGGTTTGAATATTTGGTTAAAATCTTTGGAAAAATTCCAAAAGCATTTACATACTCATAGCAGCTTTGGATAAGCACTTTTTTTTTAGTTCACTTCTCTTTTTGCCAAGTGGGGAAAAACAACTGCCCTCCAGACATAGAGTGGACAATATATCCCCCTTTCCTTTCTTCCTGCTCCAGGTTTTTATGAATTGGTAGTATCTGTATTTTAAAGTAATTTAGATTCTCACTGCTCCTTGGGAGCAGCTTTAAAATATGTTTGTAAAATGTTGAGCTATTAATGTACATTATATGAGTTATTTTAATCATAAATAATTATTGTAGTTAAAACTAACAATAAAATATTGACTTCTTAGTTCAACTTCTAAGTAAATTCCAATTGCACAGCAATTCTGAAGGGCAGGGAGGGTTGAAGAGGAAGTATTATAGCAGATAAGCAAGAAGAAATTAGCCTGAGACATAGAGAAGTGGGTCTTTCACAAGCTAGACTAAGTATAGATTCTAGCACAGATTTTATGATGGACAACCGGAGAGTGTAAAAAACAAAAATGAAAACTGCAACAGGTATTTTTCTTTTCACTTTAAGGCTTTACTAGAAAGAATGATATATATAGTCTTTAGATGTAGTACTTGATTTATTATAAAAGAGGCTAAGTCACCCCTAAAGGGAGCCAGAAATGGGATTCAAGGCTGAAAAAAAGGGAGAAGAAAACATTTAACCGTGTTCCAGAACTGTTTATTTTCTAACTGCTTTGGTATGTTTTGCACAATTTGAAATGTTTTGCAGGAACAATCTTATTTTTTACAAAAAAGAATGCACGTGGAGACTGGTAGGTGATACAAAACATTCTTTCCTTTTCATATTGTCGCCTTTCAGAGAGTGCCTGGATAAGATGAGCACTTTGAAACTATCTCCTTCTCTGATATCCCCTTTTTTCCCCTCTACCTCTCCCTGCCCCTTAAGCCTTAGTTCCTTCTGCATTTTTTCCAATGGTTTGTGTCCTCTTCACCAGAATCTTAGGGCCTTGGCTTCCTCCTGCAGGGAGCTTTAAAATCAAAGTCATGAAAAAAATCCTAGGTAGGTTCAAGTATAACCTTAGAACTGATAGCATCTATTCCTCACGTCTGGTAGGAGAAGGCCTCAGTCTTATAAAATAATCAAAGTGCAGCATCAAACACCCTCCTCATCATCAGAGTTAAGAAGTGAAGGAAGAAGAGGGGCAGAAAACTCCTTCTTGTTGGTCTTGCCCTCTAGAGTGGTCTTCATAGAGAACAGATAACACTGTTTATCTTTCCTCAGTGAGTTTATCTTTGGAACTGGGGGTAAAATACCTGTAAAAACCATATACCAGACAGCAGCTTGCCTACTGAGGGATGACACCCTTAGGCATACATGACAGATAATAGATCAGTTATGCATGGAACTTAAAAAGTGTTTCAAGCTGAAGTAAGTAAAAAAGGAACATTATTGACTCACATAATTTAATAAATCTGGATACGATTTGGTGTGGGGCTGAAACATTTTCATGAGGAACTAAATCACGTTTTTTTTTCTTTCTCTTGGTTTTGCTTCCTTCTTCAGGTACAAATGCCATGACATGGCGTCAACATTTCCAGAGTAAAACCACAGCTCTATAAAATACCCCAATCCCTGGGGTAAATATCATGTGCCTTGAGAAAAAAAACTTGAACATCTGCTAAAAGAAAGCTGCTGCTTCTTTCTTGCTGTTTGCAACTATGAATCTTCCTTCTGAACATTTTACCCATCTACTTTCCTTATCCAGGGTAGCACAAGGAGTAAAGATTAAATGTAGGGCTGTGAAATCATTGCTTTTGTGATTTACAGGATGAGAAAGCCCCAGGCTGCCAGACATACCCTCTTCTATAGGGGAGATGTTTCCCTATCTGTGGGAGACAGCTGAAACCCCATCTCCACGTTTCTTATCAGTGCCGGTTGAGACCTATGCCACAGAATATCTGCATTGCTATTGCTTAATCTTGATTGACAATGAATTATAAAATTAGAGAATATAAAAGCATTTTTCTAGTGCTTTCCCACTGGGTCCAATTTAGCACTGCTAAGGAACTAGGAAAGAGTGTCGTTTTCAATTCATATTTGAAAGATACTGCTATGATTTGAATGTGTCCGCCAAAAAGCATGTGTTGGAAACTTAATCTCCAATGCAACAGTGTCGGAAGGTGGGGCCTAATGGGAGGTATTTAGTCATGACGGCTTCACCCTCAGGAATGGATTCATGCTGAGTATAAAAGGGTTTGAGGCTGTGAGTTCAATTTCTTGTCTTTCTCTCTCTCTCTCTTGCCTTTCCACTTCTACTTTTTACCATAGGATGATGCAGCAAGAAGGCCCTTACCAGAGGTGGCCCCTTGACCTAGGACTTTCCAGACTCTGGAAGTGTAAAAAATAAATCTCTGTTCTTTTAAATTACCCAGTCTCTGGTATTCTGTAATAGCAACACAAAACTAAGACAGATACCCTCTATATGTATTTCTTGCTGATCAAATCAAAGCTAAAACTCACTTAATGAATGGATTTTCTGCCCTCATTGCCATGTAGGCATTAGCCAATAAAGTACACAATTTTCTCATATAATAGAACAGCCAAATATTCCAAGGTTGATTTTCCTGAATGCCTAAAAAATGTCTTCTCCAAACAGTGTCCATAATCTAGAGGCCTGGCTCCTGCTGACATGAAGTAGCTCCAGGAAGATGACCCTCATGCAATTATGACAGGTTGTGGGATATCAGTGTAAGCTTTGATAGATCAGCTATAATGACTATAGCTGTCATAAATGTGTGTAGCCCTTTAAAATTGGTTGTCCATAGCACATTTTATTATCTAAGAGTTGTGGGGGGAAAAAGGCATAGGTCAACATTCTATTTCAACCAGTGGTTGGGAAATAACTAGTCTTATAGAGCAGGTTTGAATTGGACAAGGAATGGAAGTCATGATAAAGTCCACAAATTATTTATTAATCCCAAAAATATTTATTAGGGGTCTCCTATGTAACAAATGCACACAGTAGAAACATACTCTCTGACTTTATGCATCATATGAATATTTTAAGGTCCTTTGGTTTACTTAAGAATTTTTTTGTTTTTGAATCTTTCTGAAGTTCAGTGAGGATTAATGCTACCAGAGGAAAAAAGAGACTTGCCACTCCATAGGTGAAACCACTGCCAGTTATGTGGAGAAGTGGCTAATCTTCAGTCAGAAACAATTGCCAACACTAGCATCAGAGGACAAGGGCAAGCCTTGAACAATGAAAGAAGACTAAGCAAGTTTCATCAAGCACAGGGGTCCTTAGGCAGGTCATGGACGTAGGTGCTGGGATTTTAGCCTCAATCTATACTTGTGGGTTGGCACCAGAAAATCAAAGGCGCATGATGGGAGTTAATTAGAGTAGGGTTAATATTTAATACAGGATTTTGCTGAAATATGTTAAGAATTTATTAGTAAGCATTTAAAATAGTCTGTTAATGGAAAACTTAATTGTTTTGCTGAACTTGATTTCAGATTTTCTCAAATGTTCTCTGTAAAAAAAAAAAAGATATCATGGACTGTTTAAGAAAGATTATTGACTACCATGCTGGGCTTGTTGAGTCTGATTAAGAGAGTCTGATAATAACTATCTTTAAATTGTGGAGCATCAGATTTTGTCCAAAATGTGTACAAGACCCTGAGTGATAAAGAAAAAGTTTAGAACCTTCACCAGTGGTCAAGGTGAAAAATTTCTTTACCGAATCCAAGTAGTAGATACATCAGTAACTATTTTTTGAGCACCTGTACTAGACATTACAGTTCTTGTCCTCAAGGAATTCATATTTTCTTAAGGAAGACTGGCTTTCAAGTACCTAACATGTATCATATGCTACACTTAGTTCTGGGAAACAAAAAATGATTATTTACTGTCTGCCCTAATGCAATTTAGACTCTTGTGGGGAAGTGGAAAGGAGTAATGTTTAAATAATCCCACAATGCAAATACAACTGGGATAACTGGTGTCAAGAAAGATGTATAGCTCTGAAGAGAGAATACTAGGGGGATTTGATCTAATTGGAAAAAGTGGGAAGTGATTTATAGGGACATGATATTTAGCTGATCTTAAAGAATGCTTAAGATTTAGTTAGAAAAAGTGTGGAAGAGACTACAAGGCAAACTGTGTAGAGGTAGGTACAGAGGCCCTGTGAGGGAAGTAATTATAGCTCCTTCTTGGAGGTGAAAGACAGTGTGAATGGAGTATGAATGTTATGCTTACTAAGGAGCTGAGAGAGGAGTGTCAGAATACTTAGCTTGAAGAACACCTAAGGATTAAGGATTTTGAACATTGTCCTAAGATCTCTGGAAGCTACTCAAGTGTTTAAAACAGAATATGAGATGTTTAAATCATTATTTCATTAAGATCGTCTGGTGGCCATATGTGTAGAACAGATTGAAAAGGACATAAGAAATTTTAAGAAGACTTATCTGGCAGCTCTTGCAGTTTCTAAAGAGAGAAACGACCATCATACAGAACAGTGGTGGTGGAGATGGAGCCCTCCACATAGATCCGAGAAATATTTAGAAGTTATAATCGTTAAGATTTGGTGAGGTATTGGATAAAGGCAGTGAAGGGGAGGGAGGTAGTAGGGATAATTCTCAGGTATTTGGTATTTGTAATTGTATTCTTCATTGACCAATTTCACCAAGAAGGGAAGCCAAGGAAAAGAATCAGTTTTGCTACCTAATGGTATGAACAAGTTGCTAAAGACATTAAAGGAAGTGACCAAAATGTAGCACAACCATTGTAGAGCTCATATTGAGATTTATCATACGTACATACATATACACATGCACATATTAATATATGTTCATAGAGGGCTATATAGAATTATCAACATCGAGGCCAATTACCATCCTGAGTATCAAGTTTGGGATCTTTGTAAACAACAGAAATCAACTCTGATTAGATTAAGGAAAAGGGAATTTGTTGGGAAAATAACATAGGATTACAGAATTCATGGGAAGCTAGGTGTGAACAACATAGATCTTGGAAACAAGCAGGTTAGGTAGTCCCAGAGGTTAACAATCTGGGTGGGTTATGGCTGTTAGAATGGGATGCCAATCATTGCTGATCTCTTTGTCCTTCTGCTCAAGAGGGAGCATCTGACTGGCCTTGATCAGATTATATGTCATCCCTCTTGAATGTGGCAGGAGTAGACCATACTGGAGAAGGTAATTCCTCAAAAAGATATTAGGATTCTATTTAAAAGGGGAAATTAAATCTGAAATGCCCAAAACAAATCTCTGTTTCAATTTGGAAGGCACTTACCTTACTCTTTTTTCAGTCTTCACCAAAACAATGCAGAAATGAAATAACCCTTTCAAATATTTGTTCTCTTACACATGTAAAAACAAGGAGCATCTTTTCTTAGTTGTCAGTGACTGTGACAGTGACGAAGTGACTAAGCTTGCCCCTCTCTGCATTCTCCTTCCCCTCCTCTTCACCTCACATATTCTAAGGTTGACCAGGTGGCCAGATCTATTCATCTTGGTTTTTGCAACGATTGAACATATTGCATTACACAGAGATGTTAGTTTAGTAAGTAGGGGCAGACATGGAGAGGGAGAACTTTCCTTTAGTTCACAAATATGAGCTTGTTAAAAATACAAATAAACTTTCAAGAGTGGAAAAACAAACACCACATGTACTCAAATTGGAACTAACTGATGAGCACATATGTGCACAGAGGGGAGTAAAACTCAGTGGAAATCAAGCAGGGTGGAGAGGGGAGGAGGGGCAAAAATCTACCTAGTGGGTACAATGAACACTATTTGAGTGATAGACACACCTACAGCCAGGACTCAAGCATTACAAAAGCAATCCATGTAACCTAAAATATTTGTAACCCCTTAATATTGTGAAATAAGAAACATACAGATAAACTTTAATAAAATATTTACACAGGTTAGTCATAAGTCAAATTGAATCCTAAAAGGATTGCATCATGATTCTGAGAGTCAAAAATAGGACTTTTGTGTGCTGCAATTTTCTCTCCATGCAATGAGCGTTTTCCTATACTTCGGCCCCAACTGTTCTATAGCTACATAATTTAAACAGAGGACATTCATATCACTGTTGATTTACATATATTTCATAATACTTCCCCACCTCCTACAAAGACAATTCAAAGACATTCATCAGAACTTACACAATTGCATGTGGAGTGATGTTTGTAAGAGTTTTGTTTTTGTCTATCACTTTCCTGTCAGTACGATTCTCCTCACTCCTCTCAGGAAAACACGTCTCTCTTTCCGAACACAATTTTGGTTCCCAACTGTGTCAAGTAATTTGTCTTCAGTTGTTGTCCCAAATCCTGCGTCAAATTACCTAAGTTGTCAGTCAGGTTTCCACATATTGATTCCGCAATCACAGCCTTGTGTCCTGCCCAACTCCAGCAGAGAGCTGATTGCTTTCCTCCAAAATCCTTTGAAAAGTTAAATTGTTAACAATACAAATTCACCGGAAATTGGGATAACTCTTCGCCTTACCTTCAATCTTTTCACCTTGAGCCCTGGGCATTTAGAACTCATCTTTGGGCAGCAGGGTGGGGAATTGGAAAGGTAAGTGATAATGCAGTTACTGCCAGGAGCAAAGCAGTAGTTAGATGTGTACTTACTCTGGCAGTGGGTGCGGCTGATGCTCAGGAGCTCCCCTGCCTCCCAGAGCAAACGGGTACTGATGGGGTCAATTAAATACAACCTGTATTCCAGGATCCCTGCATATTCCTGGCCAAATAACCAGCAAGAGACATAAATAAACAGGCCCAGAGGTAAGGGAACTATTTACTTTTAAACCTAAACCAATGCTTAGATTCCGCTCTTTACCAAAGAGAAACATGTTCTTATAATACCAATTAGAAACATTGTTCTGTGAATTATTTCCATAATAGCTAATGAAAACCATATCTGATTGCAAATACCATACCTTTATAAGAAGGCACTAAAGCCTTAAATAGCCTTGAGTGCTTTTTACTTAATGTTCAATTTGTAGCTAATATACTTTAGGAGTTAAGTGCTAGTGTTTAACCTGTTAAGAGACTGTTAAG
This sequence comes from Propithecus coquereli, assembly GCF_000956105.1. NCBI lineage: Eukaryota > Metazoa > Chordata > Mammalia > Primates > Indriidae > Propithecus > Propithecus coquereli. The sequence continues at coordinate 1,046,081 of NW_012147078.1, read as the reverse complement.
TTAACTTGGGTGTTTAACAATGAGCTGTTTTGAAGAATAGCACATGTGAGCAGGTGTTTAAGAAAGTGGATCATAATTTAAAGTACTTGACTGAAAAATAGGAATCTTTCAAAATGAGATTTTTTTATTAAAGTCTTTGGTAAAAACTCTGTATGGAAAAAAATAATTGATCTAACAAGACAGAATAGTGAATTTGCATTGTTGTTCTTCATAAGATCATGATGTTGAATCTTGAAGTTGAAAGGGAGCCTGGAGTTTATTTATTGCATCTTTTCATTTATCTTTTTTTTTAAAGATGGGGTCTTTCTCTGTTGCTCTGGCTTGAGTGCAGTGGCATCATAGTTCACTGCAACCTCAAATTCCTGAGCTCAAGAGATCCTCCTGCTTCAGCCTCATGAGTAGCCAAGAGTACAGGCGTGCATCACTGTGCCTGGCTGTTTTTCATTTTCTTTTATTTGTAGAGACAAGGTCCCACTATGTTACTTAGGATGGTCTCAAACTCCTGGCCTTAAGCCATCCTCCTGCCTCAGCCTCCCAAAATGCTAGGACACCTGGCCTTCACCCTCTTTTTTTAAAAAATGTTTTTCCCCATTTTATTTTCCACAACTTTCCCATTTCTCTGTCCTCTTTATAACCAAAATCCTAAAAAGAATTTTTTTATACATGCATTAATTTGTCTTCTCTAATCTACTGTAATCAATAGATTAACCCCATTGCACCATAAAAATGCTCTGTCCAGGCCACCGATGACCTCCACATTGCAAAATTCAATTACTAATTGTAATTCTTATCTTAGTTGGCATCTCAGAGGATTTCACATGATTGACGTTTCTTCCTTTGTGAAGTATTTTGTTTGTCTTATGACATATGTCTCTATTGATTCTCCCTTTCCTCGCTGGCTGCTCACTCTCAGTTCCTCTTTATTTCTCTGACATTTTAATGTTAAAAATCCATAGACTGCTCTTTTCCTTCTATGCTCATTCTTTTTGTTATACTTTTCAATTTTATGGCTTCCTCCATTGAACCCCAGTAGAGCTTATGGCTGTGAATAATAAGAATAGTGACTGTTACTATTATAGCTATGCTTTATTAAGCACATACTGTATTTCACTCAATTCATATGCATTATTTACTTAATAAACATGAGCTTTATCCCTCTTAGCTCAGGTACACCAGAATCCATATATTTTGCTGATATTCAGGCTAGAAATGAGCAGCACATTAACCTTGAACCAAAGACATACCAACACTCCAAAGGACAATTGAAATGGAAGATTAAAATATTTTGTTTTAGCACTTGAAAGAACTGGTTAGTTTTCACAGATGACAAAAATTCTCTTTCTCAGCAATGCAAAAAGTCATCTCAAGTACTTCCTATCAAATATTTCATTAACTATAATCTATAGGCAACAAAACAAATACTTTCTACCTGCTTGTTAATCCTTGTACCATACTTTTATTTTTGAACTATTAGCATCAGAAGCAGATACTGGAGTTTGGGATTCAAGATATGTATTGAACACCTGTGAAAGGAGAGGAGCAGAGGCTGGCTTGGGCAGGGAAAACAGTGGAACAGCCCTGACAAAGCTTCCAGAAATCCAGCAGGTGGCTCTGGAGCAAATTTGTTTGTTGGAGTGTTTTACATCGGGCTGAACTGTCTAAACTTTACAAGCCTTCCTCTCTCAGTAAGTGAGCGTGGGCTGCCCTGAGAAGGGTGTGACCTCAGGCCAGGCTGTTTTCTACAGTTGACATCAATCCTGAAGAGGATGACAGCCAGAGGGTGTCTGCTGAGCACACTCCCCGGAGCAGGTCCTTCATTTAAGGAGCATCCAGGTGGTACATCTTCACACCTGCTATAATGCACCCCTTTCTCCACTAGAATCTACTTCATCTTCGTTCAGATAGCAGCTCAATTTCACATGTCAGGGCCCAGGGTTTTCCTAATTGGAGCCCTGATTGTGGCAAAACTGACTTGCCTTTGTTGGGCATTTAACCTTGTTTGTTGTTGGGCATTTAACCACTTAACCTATTAAGTCCTGTACTTAGTTCCTTGCTTTTTCTGCCTTGCCACAGCAGATGATAAGAGCTTCTTTGTAGAAAACTAAAGAGGCCTCTTGCTTTTGGCTGATAGTTGCTTTAACTGCTTGTTATCTTTCTAAACAGAGCATCAAAGAAGACCCTTAGCCATAGCCAGCCCATCCTGTTATTTTTATATCTACTAGTTCCTTCCTAAATTGCAAAGCCTGATCTTTACATGTGCTAATTTATTTCCCCTCACTAGTATGCCCTCCCAATTCACTACTGGCAGAGCATTAACTGCCCTTTTGTTGAATGAATATTCTTGACATACCACCAGTGATAATGTTCTCTTTGCCTGCTGGACTCTGAGTAACACAGTCCGAAAGTCCCATCTTTGTGGCCTGCTTTCTTCAGGTGCTGAAACAGATCTTTTGGTGCAGGTGTTTATTAAGAATCAACTTGTGTGAAAAGAAGGGGAGGAGGCAAAATTTGGCCATGGATATAGTTAAACTGCAATGCAAGCCCTACAAAGCACCAGCCAACTTGGCAGGGAGCTCTGGAATGAGTAATGGCCATCAGAATGCGTTATGTCTGGTCCAGACTCCTAGGACTTTATACCCTGCCCTTGCCCAGTCACTGGATTTGGGCCAGAATCAGTGTAACTTCTGAAACTAAGGCAGACCCTGAAGAAGCCGAGGGCTGGAGTCTAACTGCTGAATATGTGGTAGCTTAGCAGCAAGTCTATTCTTGAAGGGATGCTTCTGGGCCGCATGTATCTTATTATGTTTTGTTGGTCAATAAATACCTTTGTTATGATATATATAGATCTTTGATTGTTAATATTTGTCATCTCAACTTTTGGAAATTCTGCTCATCCTTACTGTTGTAATCAAATGTGCTCTTTTCCAAACCCTCTTCAGTCTCCTAAATTAATCTAATCTTTCTGATTTGTGCTTTCACAGCACTGACATTGTCTTCCGATGCCGTACTTGTAATGCAATTATGAGTCTAACAGGGACAATACTTATGAGAAATGTCTGTGAATGTTTTGCATACCAGAAAGAAGTGCTTGTTCTCCCTGAACCCTGCCCATAATTAGGGCCAAACTATGTGACTTTAAACCCCCTGGGAGAAACATAAAAACAATACATCATATGGTACATATCTGCTAACAAAAATAGCATCAGAAAGCTCTTCTTTTTCTCTAGAGAAGGATGGGAATTACAGAATATACGAGAGAGAAGTTGGAGAGTGTTTTGTTGAGCAATAGGAAAAAAAAAGAGGGGGTGCTTTTGTTCTAAGTCCTATTTGAAGCTCTAAAATGAGAATCCAACATGGGGTGTCTATATCAGAGTGGAAATGCATGTGTGTTCTATTTCAGCAAGGAGAGGGAGAGGGAGAAAAAGAAAGCAAAGGTGCTAGTGCTAATGGTGGTTTTCATGTGTGTTTAAGGGGTCGATAGAGGCATTCTTCCGTGATTTTGGAAGGATGCAAATGGTTGATACTTATAGCTGGCCGATGAGCTTAAAGTGTGAGGGGAAAAAAGGGGGAGATTTTATCTGGTCAGGAAAAGTACACACATAGCCAAGGCCATGAGAACACAGACAGAACCCAAATGGCAGCAAGGATTGAGGTAGCTATGAGACAGCAAAGGAGCACCGAGTTTGCCGAACTCACAGCAAGAGTAGACAGGATCCAGAGGACAGGATGCAGGTTGGAGAGAGTGTCTAAGTCCACAAAGTCCTGCAAGCCCAACCTCTCCATATATGCGTTGGTTTTTTGTTGAAAAAAGTGGAAGCAAGAAAAACAGTAGTAATGGGTGTTAAACTTTGAATTACCTGAATAATTAATAAACTGAAAGGAGAATGTCCAACAAACTTGGAGAACCAGTCTCGTTATTGCTACATAGGATAGAGACTTAAGGCAAGATTAGATCCAATGTCAAAATAAGTATCTTCCATTTTTTTGCCATATGTGAAAAATAGAGCATAAATTACAATGATTTGTTTATATATCCTAGAGGATTTGGGGCTCTTCCAGGTCAGATATAAGAACCCTCCTCATCTTTTCAATACTTGGCCTGGCATTTACATGTCCTCAATTAATGTTTGTACATTTAGCATGGGCTTGTTTTATTTTTCTGTGTTCCTTATAGTGCCAAGAGCTGAGTTTTGCAAACAGAGGTCATTTAGAAAACACTTTTTATGTTCAATCGTATAATTTCATACTTATCTACAATTTCTTCTTCTGTGTGCATATGGGTATACCACTTATGGAAAAAGTATGCTAAAAGCATTCTGACTACTTTTGGAGTTAAGTTTACCTATCATCTTTCATTCCTATGTATGATAAAGTATTTGTGTTGCTATCTTCCATTTCATCTAAAATTATCACTAGGTTTTAATTTTAATAGTGGGCTTTAGTGGTGCTAATTGATTTTTCCTTGCTTATATACTTAAAAATGTATCTCTAAAACTGCTGAGAAAGAAAATTGGTCCAATACGAAGTATTTATTGCTAATTCACTTAATACTTAATATTTCTTTACCAGATTTTAAAATATGAATGACACCATTTACTGGAACAGAAAATTTCCAAGGTTTTTACATTAATTCTTCCTCTAATTCTTGCCAATTTGCTGCAACAATGTAATTGCATTGCCTACATTATGGTTAACAGGAAAGATTAGGTATGTAGCATTTTATTGTCTTTGACAGCTTGATGAATTGTGACTTGAAGTGAGCAAGTGCCTTTGTTCTAATTGTCTCTTTTTCATTAAAGCTGAGAACTATACTTGGGCATCGGTGGACTACTCTTTCTTACTGCTTTTAAGTCAGAACTGTTCACGCTGATGAATGTTCTCCACCTAAATTGTGGAGGCAGCTCTTTGTTTATATTCCACCCTTTTTATCATTTCAAGGCTAAAACTGATGAAGATCAATCAATACCAGAGACTGAAAAAGACTGTGGAGGAAAGGGATTTCAGGAAACAGAATGCATTTTACTACTTTCCAAAGAAGTAGATAAGAAGATAAAAGAATCCTTAGTTTTATGCCATTTTTGCCAAGTACACATATAGGTGTTTTTGCATATCTGGTAGGGTGCATCTAGGTTCATTACCTCAGTAGTCCAGTCTAGTTAATGCAGGTTAACACTGTTACTTTGATCCCTTCCAGTGTATATTTGCCTTTCTCTTACCAGTGTTACAAGTTATTGCCAGCTAATTACTCCACAGTCATTTATCCACTCATTCATTTACAATGAGTTTCACCTGTCTGGCACTCTTTTACTGATGGCCAACCCTGAGCCAGGCTTTATACTATAGGCAGTGGGAACAATAAAGATGAATGCACCACATCTAATCCCAAAAGATTACATTCTGCTCATAAGAAAGATCAGATGAAAGACTTTGACTATAACAGTGAAAATTCTCTCTTTGCTTCAAATAATAATATTGTAACGGTTCATGATTAAGATCTTTTGTAAGGTAGGAGGGCAGTCTCCATCAGGGAATGGCTGAAAGGAATATGTTCGACATTTTCACTATAAAGCACAATTCAAGGGGGTGCCTTTCACATGTCCGTGAGTACCTGAAGCTTCACTGGTGTGAAATGGGGAGGTATTTGGGGGTATGTTTTCCTTTTTGCTAGGTTAAGGAGTTTGGTGGTGACTTCATTCTTAAGTTGGGAAGAGCTATTAGGTAGACAGTGAGGGAACTCCAGCTCTCCTGGGGACAAAGGTGGGCACCCCAAGCAATTGCCATACCTGGGGGAGGAGGGATCACCCTATCAACCTGCCAATCAGAGCTTAGCACACCGACTGCAAAAGAATACAGAGGATTCCCTAGCCTGTGGGCCTAGCAGCACGGGCACAGTTGGGTCTGGAAGGTGACCTAGAACAACCTAAGGCTAATTATCATGTCATTAGCTTAAATCTACATTGTAGTTCACCCCCCAGGTGGGCTTTCAGAGAGGCTCATGGGAGAGCCGCAGGAGCAGTAAGATTCAGGTTATATACTTCCCAACTGTCTGTCAAAGTGGTTTCATGGTGATGTTTGAACCATGAGGAGGACCCAGCCTAGGCGATATAAAATAGGACCCCAGACCATAATCAGGGCCCTCCTGTTACAACTAGGGATCTGTTCGTTGTCTGTATCATACTTTACTCAATAAACTTCACCTCATGCTTGCCTTACTTTGGTGTGTTTCGTCATTCTTCGGCCAAGAGCGCACCAAGAACTGAGAGCGGACAACCATGAACTGGCACAGCCAGTAAAATTTTTAAGGAAACGACTGATGGGATTACTTCTGAGGCTTGACAAACTAAATGACAGTTCATTGAGCATGAACTGAAGTGGGGGGAGATACACTTAATTCACTTATGGTTGTGATAAATGGCAAATGTGTCAACTGATTTTAATTGGCAACGGTGAGTGGGCGAGATGGGGAGGGGGTGGTTGGCATGTCCCCTTCCCTTTCTGCTTGGCTTCATGTGCCCATCTACTACTTTTGGTTTCCCAGAATATCTGGCTTTTTCAAATGCCCCATTGACTTGTGCTTGACTCCTGGGTGGCCTATAAGGAAAACACCAGTTTTTAAAATTTGGTATCTTTGTAGAAAATGTGTGAGACTCAGTAAGTACATTGAGGATGTTGGTCAGGATGAATCTGAAGAATCAGTTCTAGTATGTTTCAAAGAGCTTTTCAGGTCAAGAATACTCATGTCAAAGAGAATGCAGCTGTTGGGTGGGAGGATCACTGCATCCCTGGGGAGAGAAACTACTTGGATACCAGAACCTTTGAAGATGTGTGCCACAGGTGAAGCATTCAACAGCTGGCGGAATATCGTTGTGGCTTGGGTCAGGAGAGGTCCTATGGAGATTTGGTTCCCTTGCCTGACTGACATTCCATTTTCTAGTCAAAGAAGATAACCTTTGGATCCCCTACTCTTCAGTTACTTTTCTCTGTACTCACTTTTTCCCTAGGCTCAGCGTTGCTGGCTCCGTGTGCAGTGTCTCTATGAATAAGAGATGTTTACTTGAATAGTTTGGAGCCAGAGCTAGTCTTTCATTCATAGCTCCCAAGTTGGTGACAGTTAGGTCCAAGAAGTGCACCTGGTGACCAAGAAGTCTTTAACTTTCCCCTCAACTCAACTTAACTTTGGACAAGCTTCTTCTTAACTTAGCCCCTGGCCTCCTTTTTCCTAGAAGCATTTGCTTTAGAAACTTGTAAATTCTTTTTGTGCTCCTTTGAGATATAAATCTTTTGAAAGCTTCTTGCCAGTTTTACAGCCCAGCAATGTCTTTCTCAAGGATTTGGGAGCCACCCCTTTGAAATGTAATCACCAAAGAAGACAGTGTTTCCATCTCCCAGTCTCTGCTTGAGAGTGGGAGCCTACCTTAGGCAGGATATCTTGCTCCAAGATGTAAAGCTACCTCCTGTTATGAAGATAGGAGAAAGTTTACATCTTCTTTGGGTAAATCCAACTGAATACAGATGGAGTTCAATTCCCTGACCCCACCTATCTCAGTCACTGCCTTTAAGTTTCCTCAGAAAACCTTTTTTGTCTTACATTTGGAGTGGTAAGTCAATGACTCTTTTGCATAATAACAAGCAACCATGCAGGAACAAGCACCACTCCATTCTGGGCTTTATGTTTTTGAAAATAGCAGAGTTCAGCTATATTCCTTTCAAGGGGAAGGAAAGTGGAAGGGCAAGTCATTGAGTATTCTGCATACTCAGACTGGGTGAGGTACCCATGGTGTGTCCCAAGCTCTACCATCAATAGGTTTTCTGTAGTGTCTGTTTGGATTTATGCAGTAGTTGGGGAGGTGGCAGCAAAATCCATGTTCTAAAATCTCAAAGGGAGGATTTACCCAGAAAGATAAAATAAATTAATAAGGCTGTCATTAACTAGTGGGAAAGAGGCAGGCCTCAAGAGAGTTGGGATGGTTGGATGGGGGGTGTGTAGGCTGGGAAGTGAAATATCCCATTCAGAGTAAATCTGCTAAAGACAGAAGTTTCATACAGTTACAGAGAGGAGCTCTGCTGAGGGCAGTGGTGGTCTCTGAGGATGAGGGGGCCTCCAAGAGATTTAGGAATATTACAAAAACTAGCAACATTTTGGTGAAGGAAAAGTAGAGACTTTGTAGAGACTTCTAGAGAATAAAAAAACTAGGAATAAGCTAAGACAAAGGGGTGCTCAGAAATGCATCCATACTGTTTGCCTGACATAAACACTTGGAATGTATTTGGCTGCCTACACAGTGAAAAATGCAGACTACCCAATGCATTGATGTGAACATCTGATTATTAGATTTAAGGAAATTTTGAATAAATCACATTTTAGCTGGCTGTTAATCATTTTGTTAGGGGAGGACCCTGGAAAGGGAGATGGCTCAGCCTGGACTTGTTCTCCTGTGTTATCCTTCCTTTTCATTAATATGGATGTTCTGAGTGCATGGGTACATGGATGTACTAATCATTGCGACTTTTGTGGATGGCTTCGCTTTTGTTGCTGAATGCATGACTCAGAGCTGCTAGAAAGCCTAAAGCTTGTCGATGGTTGTAACATTGAAACAATGTCATCTCTCATGAAAAGTAAAAAAAAAATGTACTCTCCTTATCCAAGCATCATTGGAGGCAGAGGTGCTATAAAACAATCTCCCATTCTGGCCAGTGAAAAGTCATTAAAAGTCTCTGGTACTTGGGTACTCACTGTGGACTACTGAGGCTTATAAAGAAGGAATTGTTGTTCTTGTAATAAAGCATTTCATTACAATGACTGAGCAGATAGCTGTCACCAATGATATTACTAATGCCATTTTTTCCATACCCCTTTAATAAAAAACCCCCTATCAGTTTGTCTTTACTTGACAAGCAATGCAATATGATTTTACTCTTCCAAGCTTCCCTGGGAAGTGTCATTAGGAATTGGACAAGCCCGAGTACGATATGCACTAATAGATGAGATCTAAACTTTCCAGGATATTGATGACATTTTGATAGTGGTCCCCACTGAAAAATCTCTTCTAATTACATTGCATGGTATCTAAGCCCAAGTGACTAAATATGAATGGAGCCTTAAATGCAAATTGACCCCAAGGCTCTGCTACACAACAAACCTTGGGAGCTAACTAGACTACAATCCTCAGAGACATTTCACAGTTTATTAAGCACAATTTTCTAGACTTTCCATCTCCCACTGGAAATAAAGAGGCCCACTAAACGTTTGACCTCTTTGGATATTGGAGGAAATGCATTCTATACTTGTACATTTTACTAAAATCTCTATCCCAAAGCATCGGATTAGTTGACAAACTTGAGTGGCAGACCACAATCTTGAAAAACTCCCCAAATCTGTAAGAGAAGCCCTATTTTTGGGCTGTCAATTACTTCAGACCAATCGTAGAGCTGTTTAGAGCCTTAGCAAAAACAAAGATAAAACATAACACAAACAAACAAAAACCTCAGTGGTATCCAGTGGTTTCTGTGTTTTTGGACATGAGAACTTTATTCTGATGTTTAGCAATAGCTGGATTGGGCCCCACTGAAGGCAAATCATTTTTTCTAAAAGAATTATGACTTTTTCCTGCAAATCATTCTTACTAAACCATAAATCCCATAAAAAAACCTGAAAATAATCTGTTGAAAAATGGACATGATACAACCAATCAACCTCTAGGCTCGGTTTCTGAGTCTTAGTCAACTTTGTGAACAGGCAAATTCCTACTCATTTCTCAGAACATAGCCCACCTTCTGCTAATGCAGTAAGGATTCTGTCAGCAAGATTTTTTACCTTCCTGAAGGGCATGAGTCACTGATAAAAAATATCTCTTCCCCAAGGTGGGTAAATCCTATGAAATGTCATAGCCATTTGCCAGACAGAACGATGGTAATTTGTTGATAACCCACAGGATTGGTGGTTCTGCGCAATAAATCAAATCCTTGTTCACTTGATCATGGAGCAGCCCATCTGAAATCAGCTGAAATAAACACTTACTTATCTGCATGGCACATTATTATGGCTTAAATATGTGATCCAGCTTTGGGTCACCTATGATCGGACTATAAAAGGCAAAAAAGGACTATCTTTAGCAGCCACTTCCCACTGAAACAGAACAAGTTAACAATGAGCTCAATGTTATACATGTTTGTGTAAAGTGGCCACATTTAGAAGAAATCATCTGTGCTGAAAAACCCAGTCAGGCATACATGGGCATCATCTCTACTACTGCTGTGGTATCTGTGCTTGCACTCACCATATTAATACAGCCATGATAATTGATCTGGATGCCCAGTGGGAAAAAATCTTGACATTAGTAGAATTCTCTATTTGCTATGTTTTCTAGCCTTTCCATTAACTACACTGAAAAAATTGGCTGGACTGGCTGCCTGCTGCTCTTTAAAAGTTGTACACTACTCTATCTCCTCTATCTTGGCTGAGCAATAGTGTACCCAGCAATCATAGGGTAGTGAGCCAGGAAAATTTGAGGATAAACAGTTTGGCCATCTTCAGTATTTTTTTAATTCATGTTTGCTTTGGTAATAGTATATGGATGGGTGATGTAGGACCTGTGTGGGAGGATGGGCAGTGTATGACCTGGGTGAGAGGATGGGCAGTGTACAAGATTGGTCAGTGTAATGACCTGCGTGTGTGGATGGGTAGTGTATGACCTTGGTCGGTGGATGCACAGTGCATGTTGCTCAGAGTGAGAATACCTGGAGAGGCATGAATCTAGACAGTAGTGTTGCCTCTTATGGTTGTACAACTACCTTCTTTTTTACCCATAGGTTACTTTCAATAACAAAGATATGATTTCTCAGTCCCTGCAGAACTAGTTTTCAAAAAAGTGAATATACAGCCTGGCTTATAAACTCAGAGGAATGACAGACCTCAGTCACAAATAGCTCTGACCCCAGAAAGCATGCGGTGGTATGTATTCCCCGTTTCAGATATGAATGGAAAGGCCAAATAATCATTCACAGTTGTTTTAAGCAGTGGCTTGCTATCTGTCTCAGCTGCAAGGAGACCTCCGAGGCAAATAGGCAAGAATCACTCTGACCCAGAATCCTTGAGAGCTCGTGGAAAGACATATTTAATGATCCACCAAGGGCCAGGGTGTGGACTGAGGAGGAAATTATTTGGATGGCTCTGAGGCTTACCTCCCCACTCCCAGGTCTTTTTGTAGCTTCGAAAGCAGCTGGCACAGCAGTTTGGAAATAGGAAAACAGCCCGATGCTAGAAGCTAAGGTCAGAGGCTCTCCAGCTGTGCTCTACCCAAGCATGCCTCTCTACTCAGCACCGAGAGAATGGAGGAGTCACGTACTCTCCTGCAACCCAGGTTGTGAGTTTCCCCAACAAACCTTATTTTATTTTACATTAACGCCTATGGTGTTGCAGAATAGGTATGTCCATGACAAATGCAGAAAGAATGTAAAGGTAGACTTTATTTCTAGCCATGGACCTTTGTTTAAATCCTGATGGGAGGATGATCTATTAAGCACCCAAGAGGAACCACAAGATTTGTCCACATTATTTCAAGTAGTTGCAGATAATTTAAAACCTATAAATACGTAATGCATAACTTAAAAGGTTTCAAATGTAAGATGTAAATGCATTCTAATAGGCCCATGCCTCAGAAGACAGAGGGAAATATTACAAGGCCTTTAGTGCATGTTGGTAACTCTGCTTCTATTACCATTAGATTATAACTGTAAAATCCATATGTGAAGTACAGTAAATCACAGTGCACAGTTTCAGCTAGGTGAGCAATGTTTGAAATAAAACCAATCTTACATACAGGAAAAGAATACACATGAGTTTTCTTTCCAATGGGATTTTCATAAAAATAACATACTTACTACAGATCATCCAAGCTCATACCTACAACTACAAATCTCATTTTGTGTGGTTACTGTGAGAACAATGATGAAATTGGAGTTTCCATATGGCATTGAATGGAACATTTATGACTTCATATGATTCTGTTAGTTATGAAAGTTTGATTTTTGGGAGATTAGGAATCATGGTAAATAAAGAATAGATTGTGTTGATTCTGAACTTTTACATATCCTGACATGTCTGGAAACATCAAATCCAAGGAAGTGGTTGTAGAGGAATTCTATATCAGTGGTGAAAATTCTGCTGCAGAGAACAGGCAGGGCGACTTAGTGGAATTGAAAGATGGAACGTAGAAAGATTTCCTGAAAAAAGGAATGTCTGAGAAGTTGCTAGCAGCTGAACCCTAATCAGGTAAAGAACTCAAAGTTTTAGAGACAGTTATGACAGACATCGTCGCTATTCACTTTAGACACTTTGAAAGAACTGAAATTGTAATACTCCTCACTATTGAACTTATTAAAAATACATCAGGAGAAAAACGGTTACTCCTAATATGGAAAATCAGAAATAGTTACAGATAATGTGGCTCATGAATCTTCGGGAAGAAACAGAGTAAAGAAGAGAGCTGGAGTTTTATTTTAGTGAAAAAAAAATAGAGCAGTTCTTCATTCGTATGAAAATTACTAAAAATTTCAGTGGCATAAATTCAGAAATGATTAATGGCAAGCTCAGAGGACCAATGGCTAGTGTCCTTTAACAGGAACAAAATTGAACCCGAGGCAAAGTAAAGGTTTTAAATATGATGATGGGCTTGGCCTGTCAATTGTTAAAGATTGAGCCAAACCACCCCCTCAGAAAATCATGAAATTCTTTTGACTTGATGTGTACTTAATAGTAATATTCTTGTTTAATTTTCATGAATGCTATATTGGTGTATGTTCTGTGAATTACAGTTATAAGCTGGGAGGATGCCCAAGGTCCCCACAAATGAAACAGACATTTTTTAAATGTCATTTGGAACTATTTTCATATTGTAAGGAAACAGTCCCAGTAAAATAAAAAGTGTGGCACACAAAAATGAAAACCTCTTTGGAAATTATTGAAGCCTATCAATTTGTTATTTTGGTGGGTAAAAGCATTGTATTTCCATAAATTATTTTTAAATCATTTCTACTTTTGGGCAGTGGATCAAATTTTTAAAATTTACATACAATAAAATTCTCATGTATTGATGTATAATTCTGTGAGTATGGACAAATGCACAGAATTGTATATCACTAACACAATCAAGACATAAAACAAATCCATCACCCCCAAGAAGTTTCTCATGCTGACCCTTTGTGAACTAATTTTTCTCCCATCTCCCAATCCAAATAACTGCAGATCTGTTCTCTAACTCTATAAAATATATTTATATATGACATAAAATTTCCCATTTTAACCATTTTAAGTGTACAATTAAGTGGCATTAATTACATCTAAAATATTGTGCAACTATTACCACTATTTCCAAAACTTTTTCATCACCACAGAGAGAAACTCTGTATCTATTAAGCAATAACTCTCTACTTTCCTCTCTCCCCAGCCCCTGGTAAACTCTAATCTACTTTCTGTCTCTAGTAATTTGCCTATTATAGATAGTTCATATAAGTGGAATTATACAATATCTGTCCTTCTGTATATGACCTATTTTATCTAGCATAATATTTTCAAAGCTCAACTATGTTGCAGTATGTATCATAACTTCATTCCTTTTTATGGTTGAATAATATTACATTGCATGTATCACGTTTTGTTTATCCATTCATCTGTTGATAGATGCTTTGATACTTTGTATCTTTCTGGCTATAGTGTGTATCTTTTTCAGAAAAAAGGAAACTATTTTCCACAGTGGCTACACGATATTACATTCTTTTTTTTTTATTGTGGTGAGAACACTTAACATAAGTTTTATTTACTTAACAAATTTTTAACTGTACTAGCAATGTACAAAGGCCCAGTTTCTCTACATTTTCACTTATATTAATTTTCTGTTTGTTTGTTTTTAATTATAGCTATCCTGGCAGATATGCCGTGGTATCTTACTATGGTCTTGATTTGCATTTCCCTAATGACCAATGATATTAAGCATTTTTTCATGTGCCATTTGGCCATTTGTATATCTTTTTTGGAGAAATGTCTATTTAAGTTCTTTGCTCATATTTTGATTGGATTTTTGTTTTATTGTTGTTGTTGTGCTTTTGGTGGTATATCTAAGAATCCATCCATTGCCAAATCCAAGGTCATGAGGATTTACCCCTATGTTTTCTTCTAATAGTTTTGCATTTTTAGTTTTTATGCTTACATTATAGATCAATTTTTAGTTACTTTTTGTATATGTTCCGAGGTAGGAACCCAAATTCATTCTTTGGTATGTGGAAATCCAGTTGGCCCAGGACCATCTATTGAAGACACTATTCTTTCCTCATTAAATGAACTTGGCAACTTTGTTAAAAATCAATTAGCCATAGTACAGTAGGGAAATTGTAGTTAACAATAATTTTTTGTATATTTCAAAATAGCTAGAAGAGAAGGATTATAATGTCCCCAACACAAAGAAAAGATAAATATTTGAAGTGATGGATATGCCAATTACCCTGATTTGGTCATTACACATTGTATACATGTATCAAAATATCACATGCACCCAAAAATTTCTACAACTATGATATATTAATAAAAATACCAACTCCCCATTCTCTGCTATACTTAAATCAAAATCTGATTAGGTTGAAGAGGCACAGCAGGGTGTGGCTAGAGGAAGAGAAGGGAATTTTGCCAATAAAAGGCGCTCCTGTGTCCCTTCCCCACAAGATCTGAGCTACTGGTGGAAGCAGCTGGAGCACAGAGGAGATTCTAGCACAGAAAAGTTGACATGGCTGAACTCTTCCAAGCAGTCCCATCTGCTCAGCCCATCTTGAAACACCAAAGAAGTGTAGATGCGTCTTCTGCTCAACTGTATCAATCCAATCTAGAAGGAGCCCTGTGGAAGGGTTTATTGTGTCCCTTCTGCTGGTTGATTTCTCAGAAAAATGAAATCAGGCCCAATGGGCAGCTGGGGAAGCTGGTTTCCAATATCAAGGAACTGGAGTCCCACCTGAAAGCTATTTGACAGATGAACCCAAGGACGTGGAAGCTCCAAGTGGATGTGACCTTGGACAATGACATGGCCAGCAACTTCCTCATTATTTTTAATGACCTCAGGAGCATCCAATGTGGGCATATCAAACAGAATTAGCAAGAGCTTGCTAAGAGATTCAACTTTGCAGTCTGTGTCCTAGGATTCCCTTGCTTCAATTCTGGCCACGCTTAGTGGGTGCTGGACATGGGAGAAACCAAAGAATAGGACCTGGGAATTTGCAAAGAATCTGTCCACCGAGTAGGAAGATCAAACTGTCTGCAGAGCATGGATTCTGAACTGTGAATTTGAGGGCTGGAGTCTACTTCCTTGCCAGCAGTAGGCCTGTGACTGCCCTCTGCATGGACCACAAGTTATAGCAAGTGGGGATTTTCTTGGATATGGATATGGGAAAAATATCCTTCTCCCATATTAAAGATGGATCCCATATCCTTACATTCATGAGAGTTTCTGCGGAGGAGCCACTGCACCCAGCTTTTGCTCCTTCGACTCTCCAGGATCAGGATGTCCTGAGTATCTGTCCTGTGGTGAACCCAGGCATTGCCAATTCTCTAGTCTATCCTGGGAAGGACAAATAAACCTCCTCTGCAAAGAAACATGAATAGAAAATTACGTGGTGTTTAGACCTAGGAACTTTCTGCTTAGTATAAATGTTATACAAAGTCATTGCAGAAAAACATCAAACATTGCATAATGTACTTAACCTAATAGATTCATTAGAATATAATTTGAGTTTTAAATATTAATTATTGTCACCATCAAACTTGGGTTTTCTGCTTATTCTTTATTTCCTATAGATATGTCTGTGTCCTTGGATCAATATTCAAATGTTTTACTTTTTATTTCTGTAAATTCAACTTAATATATTATGAACATTATGACATAAATAAACATTTGCATATAAAAAATCAATTAGCCATAGATGTATGAGTTTTTTTTCTGGACTCTCAATTCTATTCCATTGGTTTATGTGTCTATCCTTATGACAGTACCATACTGTTTTGATTATTATGGTTTCATAGTAAGTTTTGAAATGTGAGTCCTCCAACTTTGCTCTTCTTTGTCAAGAATGTTTCAGCTATGCAGGGCTCTTGAAATTTCATATCAATTTTAGGATTGGCTTGTAATAAATGTAAATGTAATAAACACCAATTAAGAGATTCAGATTGCTACATTGGATAAAATATATGCTGTCACAAGAAAATAGCTGGGATAATTACCCAACAATGAAATGTTGACTTGTGTGGTAAGTGCATATGTAGTTTAGTAAAAAGCTGCTCTACTGCTTGTGTACCATTTGCATTCCCACCAGCAATGAAGAATGATACATTTCATTTAAGGTTTCACGTGTTTCTGCTGCTTTAACAGATCAACTGGGGCTGAACTCAGAGCAGGTTCAGGAGAGAAACAAAAACCAAAATAACCCACAAGTTTTTTTTTCCTGCATTCTTTAGCTGAACAGTTTCATTTTCCAAGTCCTTTTGCTTTAAAAATAGTTTTGTTAAGAGATTTTGCTATCCATGCTCTCTGTACAGTTCTGGGGCTCAGCTTGCTCTCAGATCAAATGTAAAAATAAAGGAGGATTAAAAAAACAGTACTAACTCACCACCATGCTGGACTTCCTTCACTTTTTGACTTTCCTCCCCAATCTGTTTGTTATTGTTTATTTTTTAGAATCTTCACATCATTTCTCTTTGCATTCTGTCTTGAGTTTTAGCTATTTTCATGGCAAGCTATTGGCTATCATGAGCTTACTTCATCTTGGCCACTACTGGAATCATTTCACACAACTTTATGAACTGTCAAACTGTTGGTACATTTTCAAATACATTGCTCCTCCAGCAGGTTTTTTTTTTTTTTTTTTTTTTTTTCAGTTGTCTTAGATGGCTTTCTTTTTGGCCAGCTGGAAAGGATATTTGTAAGTGTTCTAAAGGGAACAAGGACTGAAGGATGATTGACTTCTGAGCAATAAATATCATTCATCTGATGGTCTAATAGATGAGAATGCAACTTCTGAGAGTGAAAAGGATGAATAATGTGAAATGCATGGTATGCCTTGAAACCAGGGCTTATTTGGGATTCTTTGAACATGACTTCCATAGCAGCACTTTGGGAGCTTTACATTCTTCAATGGGAGATGATTAAGTAAAACACTTGCAAAATAAATCCTTTTATGTTAAAAAAAATGGTAAATCCAGTTTCTGTTTTTTGTTTCCTCTGGTGTTCTTCCATTTAGCTTATCTTTGGGAGGAGAAAATCGCTGCAGTTTCAGGAGGCACGAACTTAATCCATGACATGTTAGGGCGTCCGTCCAATTCCTTCTGGGATTCTAGTCTTTCCCTAGGGGAAAAAATTAACCTTTGAAAGCAGTCACTTACACAGTTTTACCTGGTGGTTTAACAATTGATGTATATTATTGCGATACTATCAATCACAAAGAATTGAGTTATCTCATTCACCTTTTTGTGTAATCACTTTAGATTGCAGCTGTGATTAGTGAGAATGTAAAAAAAGTGCCACAGAGAGACATTTCAGCAGTGGGAAACCCTAAGTATTTCACTTTAGTGTTCTATATTTAACTCCATGGTACAAATATTCTCAGTTTCCTCTTTGTGTCAACATGTCTTTTTAAATAACAATTCCATTTTTCCTTCAGTGGTATACTAGAAAGTGCACAGAACTTCAACCCTAAAGGGTTAACTTTGCATCAAGGTCTACCATTTACTAATTATGTTATTTTAGATAATTTATCATTACTGAGCCTTAGATTCCTCATCTAGAGATGTGGTTAATAATATCGATCACAAAGAGTTTTGTTCTGAGTCCTAAATTTTACATTTATACAGTTGGCCCTCTGTATCCGTGGGTTACACAGCTGCATATTCAACCAACCACAGATTGAATATATTTGAAAAAAAATCAATAAAAAATAAGACTACAACAGTAAAACAACAATGCAAATAAATATCTATTTACATAGCATTTATGTTGCATTAGGTATTATAAGTAATCTAGAGATGATTTAAAGTATGTAGATTATATGCAAATACTACATACAATATTTTGTATAAGGGAATTGAGCATCTGAGGATTTTGGTATCCCAGGGGGTCCAAGAAGCAATTCTCCTTCTATACTGAGGTACTACTGTGTTTGTGTATGTAGGTAAAATGTATTTTAAACAGCACACAAAATAAAGGAGTCTTATTTTTATATAAATAATTTATGCCTGAAGGGCAATTATTTCTCCTTAGTGGGAAAAGGGAGCTTAGAAATATAAGTAAATTCCTAGGAGTAGTTATTGGAATATTCACAATATTCTATGCTATATTTCTACTTAGTAATATCTCTAGGTAGATTGCAGAAACTGAAGATACTTTCTATTTCAGTTTATAATTATATTTTGCAGGCTCTCTTTGAGGTTCTGGGTCTTTGTACTCACCATTTGGAATCTACATATAAATTGCTGTGTACTGTCAATTTTAGTATAGTCAAATACATTTCAAAGCCAAACATCGTGATGTTTAAAAAGGGACAGAGAACAATTATATTTGACAAACAATTTTTACATGACCTGAAAATGTCTTAGGATTAAAAACGATCCTTTCATACTCTGATTTGCTTGGAAGTGTTTGTTTAGTTGAAACTTGCGGAATCATTTCACTTTACTTTATGGGCTGATTGAAAAAGTTGGAAAAGCCTCAATACAGGTTTTGAACTTTGTCTCTTTGCTAACTGGGATGAGAGATCCTAGAGGAGGAATCACTAAGTTTGTATCGAACATACTAGACGTTGTTACAACTAACACTTTAATCATTTATGCAATTTTCATGAATACCCAGGAGATGGTAGTACTTTTCAGTTTTGAAAGGAGTACAGATTTATTGCTGAAAACATTTGTCATAACTGTAAGAAAACATCTAGTGTTGAAAATATAATGTATGTAGTTATCTTTTTGTTGCACTTAGCATAAGACAGAAGCATTTATTTATTTTTTCACAGTTTCAAACTAGGATTGTGGAAATTTTTGTGTACTCAAAGGACAAAAAGTAATTCACACTGGAAATCAGTTGCTCTAAAGTCTGGGAAATTTCTTTAAATATGATTTTCAATTGATTGTATTTTTAAAAATCTTTTTTCAATTTTTTAGTTATATTCATTTTTTAATAAAAATTTGTAAGCTGATAAAACGTTAAAGAACTAAATGTTAAAAGGTCAGTAAAGTTTTAATTGTACAATATTTCTCACTTGTCTCCCTGATTACCCTATTTGGAGGTTCCCTTCATGGCCCAACAAACTGCCACCTAATCTTCATTTTTTTCAAAGAGAATGTTTAGAACTTAATTCTTTAAAGGTTTTAAGAATGATTTAGAAGATTAAAGTAATTTTGGCAGATTGGTTCTTAAAATAAAACACATAAAAGAAGCACTTTTTCTGAAAAGAATTGGAGCAGTTTTGATGTTCTCTTCTGGAGAATAAATAACTTGTGAAGACAGAGCAGTGCCTTCAAAGCCTCTGTTTCTTTAGCAGAGGTCCCATAACATAACAACCTCTGTTCTTTCAAGTGAAAGGTTTTAGCAGGTTTGAATTAATTCATAAGCGCTCTTGGAGATTAGTAAAAAGGCCACCTCTCACCCCTGTAAGGGAAAGAGAAAAAATCATTTTTTCCCAAGCTTAGAAAAGATGAAGAATAGGCTCTTAAATCCCTAAGTAGAGTTCAGTGTTTGATTTTCTAAACCCAGTAGATAAGGGTCAGGTTATTGTTATAACACACCACACGCGCGTGCACACACACACACACACTCACTCACTCATACATAAATATTTTTTAACCTGCTTTTCTATGAGAAGTCATCAAACAGGAGATGTTTTTGGCTACTATTGATATTTATTTCTTGGCTAAAAATAATAGACACGAGTTAGCATCAAAGTTAGGGGTAATATAGCATGATAGTTAAGAGTATAGGCATGAAGACATTCTTAGTTCAAGATCGTTAGTTTAGACCCTGCTTCTAAAATTAACTGGCTTTGTGACTTTGAACATCTGGCTTAATCTCTTTGTGCCTGAGTTTTTCCTTTAACAACAACAACAAAAGACATGATAATTGTATATAACCTATGAGGTTATCAGGAGAAACAAATGAATTAACATGTAAAATACTGATATGGCTGTTCCTCAGTATCCACAGGGAATTGATTTCAGGAACTGCATGGATACCAAAATCTGCAGGTGCTCAAGTCCCTTATATAAAATGTTGTATTAATAGCATTTGCGTGTAACCTGTGCACATCCTCCCGTATACTTTGGATCATCTCTAGATTACTTATAGTACTTAATGCAATGTAATAGTTGTTATACTGTATTGTTTAGAGAATAATAACAAGGAAAAAGTCTTTACATGTTTAGTAGAGATGTAATTTTGGGGATAATATTTTCAATCTGTGGTTGTTCGAATCCACAAATACAGAGCCCAAGGGTATGAAAAGTTGACTATATGTGTTTAACTTTCAATACATTTTAGAAGTGTTTGTTATTATCATCACCATTTTAATAATTATTAGACCATTATTATTACCAGCATAATTATTATTACATTATAAAATTTTATTTTATTGGATTATGTCAACTTTTCATCTGAATGGTTTACCTTTGCTCCTATATTTAGTGGAGTGAGGTGCATATATTTATATGTTGGGTTTAGGTATTTAATAGTTGGATTTTCATATCCTCAAAAGGCTAAACATGGCCGGGCGCAGTGGCTCACACCTGTAATCCTAGCACTCTGGGAGGCCAAGGCGGGCGGATTGTTTGAACTGAGGAGTTCGAAACCAGCCTGAGCAAGAGCAAGACCCCATCTCTACTAAAAATAGAAAGAAATTAATCAGACAACTAAAAATATGTAGAAAAAAATTAGCCGGGCATGGTGGTGCATGCCTGTAGTCCCAGGTACTCGGGAGGCTGAGACAGAAGGATTGCTTGAGCCCAGGAGTTTGAGGTCGCTGTGAGCTAGGCTGACGCCACAGCACTCTAGCCCAGGCAACACAGTGAGATTCTGTCTCAAAAAACAACAACAACAAAAAAGGCTAAACATAAGAATAAAGTAAGTTAATACTTTATATTGTTCCTCTTGATAATAATACATCTGCATTGAGATATACTAATTATTAAAAAATTATGTTTTAAAAATCACTAAAAATACTTTAGGAAATATTAAATTTTAAGGATTTAAATTTTAAAAATCTGTAGGAGGTTGATATAAGCTTTAAGCACCTCTTTGAACTCTAGCAGTCCAGCTTAATACATAAAGTTTGCCATATATTGAATGTAAAATGGAGGTTTGCACCTTTCCAATATGCTGCCAAATGAGAAGTTGAAGGGAACAAGGACCAAAAAATGAGAAAAATACAATTTTGTAGCTTAAATACATGTTCATTACAGAACCATGTATGAAACTATCCTTCTGAGAAAATGGTAATGGGACTTTTATCCCTGGTGCTAGGATATTAAAGGTCATATGGCTCTACATCTTCTTCTCAGTGAAAAAAATCCAGAAGTAACCCTCCCACATGTTCTCTATTGGGGGGGGGGGAATGATGGAGAGATGTAGGAGGATACAATGAACGCACAGGGGGAAAAGCAAAGAATTACAGTCAAAAGTCTGTGAACTAAAATAAAATCTTAAGGCTTCCCCCACACTGGCTGACCGAATGGACTCCCTCCTGACCAAGCGGATATCCTAAAACTGAATTTCCTGCCATGAGGAGGGAGGTCAGATATGCCTCATCATGCCCTGGCCCTTCTTAGAGATATTTTTTGTAACTCATTAGCAGGCCTAAGGCTACGCAAGACAAACCTACAGGTCCTCAATTTACACAACAAATATGTCCAGTGGCGTGTCTCTGATTAACAGACCTTTTTATCTTAAAACATTTCAAGCCTTTAGACAAAGCTTCATGTCTTTAACCAATTATAAGTCAAAGAATCTTTAAAACCACCTATAACCTGTAAGTCCCCACTTTGGGATGGTCCACCTTTTTGGGCCAAACCAAAGTATGACTTCCATGTATTGATTTATGAATTCATCCGTAATCCCTGTCTCCCTGAAATGGAGACTGTAACCCAAACTATAACCTGACCACAAGGAGTCTACTTGCTCCAGGCTTCTTTGGTGTGGCTCTGGGTCACGGTCCTCAAATTTGTCTCAGAATAAACCTCTTTAAATTATTTCTCAGAGTTTGGCTTCTTTTCCATTGACAAGTCAATCAGAGCCATGTGTGATGGCTCACCCTTGTAGTCTCAGCTACTCGGGTGGCTTGAGCCCAGGAGTTCAAGGCTGCAGAGTGCTATGATGGTGCCTGTGAATAGCCTCTGTACTCCAGCCTTGGCAAAATAATAAGACCTTGTCTCAAAAAAAAAAAAAAAAAAAACCCAAAAGAACAAATAAAAGGTAAAATTTAAAAAGAAGTCAAGAAGCAAGAAGGCTGACTAGAGAGACATTGCTTGCTGGAGTGTCCTGAAGAGAAGGAAGGGTTTCAGATAAGGAGATGGGGAAATGGGCACAGCTCAGGTACAGTTCAGAGGAAGAAGTGCTGGAACCTGCTGGGGACTTCATGGAGGGAAATTGCGAAGCAGAATAGGAAAAGGAAAAGGAAGAAAAGATATCAGCAACGATCAAATGCAGAGAGGCTCAGAGCTCAGTGAAGGAGTGAAGGAGGATTTTGTTTCTCCTTCCCACACACCTTCTGTAATCAATGGGCTACTGAGTTGTTCAGAAGCTTTTCCACCCTCACAAGCCCAAGCACGGCTGCAACCACTGAATTGTGTGGAGAACTTGCGTGATCCCAGAACTTGGACATTTCATGTGGGTTTCCTTCCACGGAGAGGGACCAGAGGAGCCGGAGTCCTGGCTACCTTCCATTCAGACTCTTTTCCTCCCTCACCTCTCCCCTACCCATTGTAGCCAGCAGGGCAGATTCAGCCAAGACTGTCAGGAGCAGCCACCTCTCATCAGCTGGAGCATCCTCCAGTCTGAAATTTCCATAGAGAGTGAAGGCCACACCTTTCCCCTTGTGAGGACCTTCAGTGGACCCAGGGATGCCTGGTCTGGGAGTTAGTTCCCTGCCTGCTGGTGGTCCCCAGAGACACATGCCAGTGCATCAGGCATGCAGGCCAGATCCCATACCCTGAGGACTCCAGCAGGTTGCTAGAGGGCACAAGGGAGAGATTGACTTGTGAGGCCAGGGAGCCCATGTGAGCAGAACTGAAGGGAGAGTACAGCGTGAGTCTGAGCCACTGTGATCTGGTGGAGTGCCCATGCCCCCATAGGAAAGTTGCACTGTTGGACTAGGGTGGGTATTCCAGCAGTGAAGTTCCCATGCCCAGCTCCAGTGCTGCCAAGTGTGGCATGTTTGGGCACCCATTTGTAAACAGACAGTGGAGGGATACTCTGAGGGAAGGTGTAGTGGGAGGGAAGCAAAGTTCACTCCCAATAGTCAGCCTGTGAATTACAGACAGCTCCTCCCCAACAAGCAATCTTTCTGGTTTGGAGAGGATGCCTCAGCCACACCCTCCCGCCCCCCACAGCCCCACAGCATCTTTCCCCAGGGGCCTGGGAAATTACCTTTGAGCCCTGCTGAGACTTTGCAGAACCTTCCAGGCTTGCCAAACCTAACCCTGCCTAACCTCACTCCTCCAACCACCTCTGCTGTGGTGGAGAACAAACAATCCTCTGGGAGCTATAGCACGCCCCCCCCTCTGAACTGCCTGGGGCATTCAAGTGCTTCTCCCGAGGTGCTAGAGCCTATTATAGGTGCAAAAGTACATCTCTGCAGTTGGCATCAACCTGCAAGCATCAACCTCTGACAGGGAGAACTACTATACAGATCATTACAGCATCTGCTGACTCAATCAAAGAGGGTGTGGCCAAGTCCTATTCACATAAACCACCCACCATCTCATAGATTAAGCTGGTGGTCCCAATACAATTCACACTGCTGGAAAGAGGGAAAGACAGTAAAATAGAAAAAAACCTGAGGAGGGACTGCATTTTAGGAGAGGAATAGAAGTTGCAGGGAGCTCGAGCTGTGAGGGGTCTCCCTCCGCCACTGCAGACCTCGGGGCTAATGGGGAGTTTCTCAGAGTCTGTGCAGAGATACTGCACCAGAGAGCAGGTGCAGTAGAGACTGGGTGGCTGCCAATACCGGGTATGTGCAAATGATGCCATCCTGATTGCTCTGGTGTATGGAGCCAGGTCTGCTTGGGACTCGGCCTTCCAACAGTAGCCTTTGTATTACGCCCACCAGGCCAGGGAGGGAGCGGACACTCTTCTGTGTTGTGTCCTGTGATTGGGGGCTGATCACACCTTCTCTCCTGCATAGGATCTGGGCAGAGAAGGAGCCTGAGATGCCAAAGGCACTGCCTGGAAAGCCTTGGGTGACAGCCTCAGCGGGTCCTAGGTGTGGGGGGGAAATGTTGGCTGACCAGCAGCTGCCTACATGGTCCCTGGGCTGCTGAGACAAACCCCTGCCTGTGTGACTGGGCATCACCAGTCTCCATGCTGGCAGAACAGCCCTTCATATGTCCAGCTCTGCCCCCATAATCCCCAGAGCCATCTCTGAAGCTCTCACTGTGTCCAAGCCCAGGGTTCTGCCCCTGTAACTCCAGGGCACCTCCTGGGCCTGCAACACCACCCGTTGGATTCCAGAGTTGTGCCTGGGCACCAAGATTCCACCACTGAGCACTGAGTGGACCACTGCCAGTGGGCTGGTGGAACCTCACTGAGGTCCATCACTTCACTCAGGACTCCCCAGCCCTGAGCAGCCATTAATCCTGGATTTGGTTTGAGCAAAATGTCCACAGCCTGGCCATCCATGACCACTGCCTAAACAGACTCACCCAGCTGGCACTACCACCTCCACTGAGTGCCAGGAAAATACTTTACAACAATAGCAGCCAAGGAGAGAGTCACAACCAGCCCCCAACTCGAACTTTCAACAATGAGATGGGGAATGTCCCTCCACCCTACAGGAAGGTCATCCAGCACCGGCTTGAACTGTGGCAATCACAAGGAAATGGGTTAAAACAGAGCAGCTCTTTTACGGAATCTCAGTGCTCTGCCCCTCCACTGATGGGTCAACACTTTAGGGCAGAAAACAAAAGCTCCCTCTAGGGAACTCCCCTACCCCTATATAAATAGGGGAGTTCCCAGCAAAGGAGAAAAGGTGCCCTGAAATTTTATTAACCCAGAACTGAGAATAGGGGAGCCAAATGAGAAAAAAAAACAGCAAAAGAACCCTGGCAACATGAAAAAACAAACTAATAAGAAGAAAGTAAATCAGCAAGAAAAAAACGCAAATAATCCTATTTAAAAGTGGGCAAAAACATGAACAGGAGCTTTTCAAAGAAAGATAGGCAGATAGCCAATAAACATATGAAAAAAAAAGCTCAATGTCACTAATAATCAGGGAAATGGAAATCAAAATCACAATGAGATATCACCTTACCCCAGTTAGAACGCCTTTTATTAAAAAGTCCAAAAACAATAGATGCTGGCATGGATCCAGAGAGAAAGGAACACTAATATACTGTTGGTGGGAATGCAAATTAGTGCAACCTCTATGAAAAACAGTTTGGAGATTCTCAAAGAACTAAAAATAGACCTACCATTCCATCCAGCAATCCCACTACTGGATATCTACCCAAAGGAAAAGAAGTCTTTTTATCAAAAAGACACCTGCAGGCCGGGCACGGTGGCTCACGCCTGTAATCCTAGCACTCTGGGAGGCCAAGGCGGGAGGATTGTTTGAGCTCAGGAGTTCGAAACCAGCCTGAGCAAGAGCAAGACCCCGTCTCTACTAAAAATAGAAAGAAATTAATCGGACAACTAAAAATATATAGAAAAAATTAGCCGGGCATGGTGGTGCATGCCTGTAGTCCCAGCTACTTGGGAGGCTGAGGCAGAAGGATTGCTTGAGCCCAGGAGTTTGAGGTTGCTGTGAGCTAGGATGACGCCATGGCACTCTAGCCCGGGCAACACAGTGAGACTCTGTCTCAAAAAAAAAAAAAAAAAAAAGACACCTGCACTGGAATGTTTATTTCAGCACAATTCACAATTGGAAAGATGTGGAATCAACCCAAGTATCCATCAATTCATGAGCAGATTAATAAAATGTGGTATATATGTACCATAGTGTACTTCTCAGCCATAAAAAAGTATGAATTATTGCCTTTTGTAGCAATTTGGATGGAACTGTAGACCATTCTCCTAAGTGAAGTATCTCAAGAATGGAAAAACAAGCTCCACATGTACTCAATATTAAATTGGACCTAACCAATGAGCACAAATGTGCACAGAGAGAAGTAAAACTCAGTGGAAATCAAGCAGAGGGAAGAGGGGAGGAGGGGATGGGCAAATACCTACCTAGTAGTGACAATAAACATTATTTGGGTTATGGGCACACCTATAGCCATGACTCAAGCATTAAAAAAGTGATCTATGTAACCGAAAACATTTTTACTCCCTTATTATTTTGCTATAAAACAAAAAGCCAATCAGGAGATACTATTCAGGGAAAGCTCATATTTGCATTTAATTATGTAACAATTTAACATATTACTCATTCTTTCTCTTTGTATAATTTCTTTGCCTAGATAAAACTTCTGACTTTTTAGGTCTCAGCTAAAGCAACATTTCTACCTTACTTCAATCTTACTTCTGAATCATATTAATACCCCTAAAACTGAGAAGCATCCTTACCTTTCCTCCTAACAAGAAGGATCTCTCAGAAGATAGAGTTCTTATTTCTTATTTTTGTCATTTAATAGATATAATAAATATTTTTAATTAAATAATAAAGTTATATACTAACTTTAAATACATTTATAATCCTCACTAGAAAAGTTGGTTTACATATAAAAGAGAAAGAAAAGTTGATTCAATTTTAGCATTATTCAAATCATGGCACAGTCACTTCAGTCCTCTTCTTGTCATCATATGTATAGACACTGATTTGTTTATAGTCCCTTGACATAAAATTTCATTGTTACCCCTCTTCTTTATATACTGATGACAGCATTTTTAGAAGACTCATTTACTCTCTCATATTTTTATTTTTAATAATTAACTTTTTAGATAAAGAAAAATATACCAATTAATACCTTAAAATGTCCTCATTTTAGTAATTAACATAAATCTAAACAATTTACCCTTGATCATAATCACAGAATTGTGGAAAATGTCTTATAATAAATATTTGGATATTATTGAATTATATAACAAAATAAACTCTTTTTTCAAATAAGGAGTCCTGTTTTAATAAAGAAAGCAAAAAGAAGAAAAAAAAGAGGAAAACTAAATTAGAGTGAATTTAGCAATGTTATTAGATACAAAGTTAATATTTAGAAATCAATTATATTTTCATACAAATTATGACTTTGAGAAACTTTTTAAAAACACCATCTCTAATAGTAGCAACAATCATAAAACATCCATGAGTAAATATAAGGAAGCCTGTGCACAATCATTATAGTAAATTCTAAAAAAAAGAAAAAAATTGCTAGGAGAAATTGAAAATTTAAGCAAATGGAGAATTATACCATGTTTATGGATCAGAAGAATGAATACTGTAAAGCTGTCTAGACTCAAATTTATCTATAGATTTAATATAGTCATAATTAAAATCCCAGCATAATTTTTTTTTCCTGAGAAAGCTGACAAATTTATTCTGAAATGAATGTTAAAATGCACAGGACCTAGATTAGATAATGCAATATTAAAGAAAAAGTTTGAGGATTTACACCACAGAATATCAAGCCTTATTTGAAAATTATAATAATTAATTCAGCATGGTACTAGTGCAAGAATGACAAAGAAGTCAATGGAACAGATTATATCTTAGACTAAACCTGCAAGTATAATAATAACTTGATTTATGACAAAGATGCTAATACAATAAAAAAGATAATTTTGTAGTAAATGATTCTCTATCAATTAAATTTCCATATGCGAAAAATCTGAATCATGGCATACCGTATAAAAAAGTTGATTCTAGATGGATTATAGTACTAAATGTGAAAGAGAAACTGCAAAGTTTTTAGAAATAATAAAAGTATATCTTCATTGTCTTTGGTAGGGAATGCTTTCTGAAAGAGAACAATAAGATTACTATACACAGAATAAAATTAAACCTCATTAAAATCCAAAACTTCTGTTCTTCCAAAGAAACTAATGAAAGAGTGAAATAACAAACCAAAATGGCTCACATAGTTATTAAGGCCAACAAGTTCCATGACCTGCTATCTGTGAGTTGGAGAACAAGCAAAGCTCATGGTATAATTTAGTGTGAATCTGAAGGCCTGAGGATCACAGGGTGTAAGTTGTGGTCTGATTCCAAAAGCTCAAGAACCAGTAGCTCCAGTGTTTGAGGATGTGAGAAGATCGGATGTTTTAGGTCTAGCAGAGAGAGAGAATTTCCTCTTTCTCAGCCTTTCTGTTCTATTTAGGCCCTCAATGGGTTGGGTGATACCTACCCAAATAGGGGAGAGCCCTCTGCTTTACTCAGTTCAACAAATAAAATGCTAATTTCTTCTAGAAATACCCTCACAGACACACGCAGAAATAATGTTTGACCAACTTTCTGGGCATCCCTTAGCCCAGTCAAGTTGACACACAAATTAATCATCACAGGAAGAGATGGACAATGCAACTTAAAAATGAGCAAAAGTCATGAACAGGCACTTCACAAAGGAGATATTAAATAGCCAATAAACACGAGAAGGCAGTTAATATCATCAGCAATAATGGAAATGCAAATTATGAACACAAACTTATACCAATTAAACCCACCAGAATGGTTAAATTAAATGGAGATAAATACGAATGCTAGAAAGAATGTGGAACATTTAGAATACTGATATTTTGCTGATGGAAATATAGATTGAAATAGCACCTTTGGAAATCTGTTTGTATCTACGAATGCAAACTTCATGCCTTCTTTCCTGGCAATTTCACTCTTGGGCATATACCAAAGAGAAATGAGTTTTATGTACACCAAAAACATATATGAAAAATATTTATTGCAGAAGTATTCATATAGTTCCCAAATGGAAACAATTTGTAATTGCTTCTTAAGTAGAACGGTTAAAATATAGTATATTCACACAATGTTACACACATAACAACAAAAAAAGAATAAACTTCTGATACATACAATAACATGGATGATTTTAAATATATAACATTGGGTTGTAAAAAAGCCCCATTCAAAAAATATATAGTGCATGTTTCTAGTTACAAGTAGTTAAAACTTGCATATAATAGTGGAAATTAGAATAATTATTATATTTGGGGAAATTAATTGGGTGTCTGTATGCTGAAAACGGTCTTTGTGCGCGTGTAAAAATTCAATCATTGAGATGTATGCTGAAGGTCAGTACACTTAGTACTCTTTACTGTATGTAGTTCATTCCTCATTGGGAAAAAGAGAGGAAGAGGAAGAAGCTGTAGGTGAAGAGACAGAGAAAGAATAAATAAATCTCTGTTTTTAGTATAACTAAATAGTTATATTATTATAAGTTTCTATTTCTATCTATTCTTATTTCAACCTCCTTCCTTGTGTCTTAGGACGTTGATGTTTCTTTAATTTTACATTTGTGAACTTGAGAATTAGTTTTCCTGATTAATCTGACTTGTCTGATTAATGTTGTGGTGTCCTGAATGCTTTTGAAAAGGAGTGGAATCTGATCTATATTTTAATTCTTTGCCGAAGATAGAACTATAAATACAATTATATACCTTATGTAGGGTGAAATCTTCTAGAAACAAAACCATGTGACATTGTAACACATCATTCTTGGCATTCATTGTATACCCTAACTTCTTGAAATGTCATTTTAAGCTAACTAAGATTTATTTTCAGGTAAGTACACTTTTTGGATATGAAAGATATTTCATTACGGGCACAAATACAGACATTGGTGCTCCCTAATCCTTAACCTTCCCTTCCTAGTCATACTAAGCTATTCTAAAGCCATCTTGCTTGTGCTTTTTCTCATGAGAGAGTGGAATTCAGATTTCTCATATCATAATTTCATCTGTCCCCGAATTTCTTCTTAGTTGCAACCTTGAAAAACCCCTGTTATCTGTATCCTTTGTATTCTCTGGCTCAGGGGTTTATTCTCTACTCTTTTACTTTCATTGTTTACACATTTATCAGAGGATAGATATGATTGAAATTCAGGCTACGTAGATTCAAAGGGAAATATTCTGAACCAAAATTGGAAAGCATATCTAAATATTTGGGTTCATCCTGAAGTCTCCAATGAATACATAAGTTGACACTGGTAAGAAAAAAAGAGGCCCAAGGGGACCCCCAACCCCTCCACCTTTACAACCTCTAATTACTATACTTAAACAGAACTTAGTGTAATCTCTGAGTTTCATATGATTCACTCTGTTTCCTCAGAACATAGCTGTTTATTTTGCAAGAGAGATGTCTTGACTTAGAGGGTACCATAGGATTATTAAATCCATCTGAGATCATCAATATTTTATACAATGTCTGATCTTTTGATAAGTTCTTTAATTCTAGATCTTTTCTTGGTTGCATATTGTTCAGGATAGGTCTGACAATTGTGTGAATAAAGACACCAAGAAAAACAGAAGAATTGTTTTATTTTGCTAAGTAGCAAACACTGTTATTGTTCTGCTCAGATCCCCTTAGCCAATGACTGATCTTATGAAATTAGTTCAACCCAGCTCATATAATATGCCAGAGTCCTGCAGTAGCAGGCTGAAGATACCATTGTGGGACATTGTCTGCAATCGCACCAGTTGTTAGCTTCTTCACTGTCTGGTGTTCTTTCTAATTTAGTCACTCCCTCCTGCCCACCCTTAATGATCTCTCATTGAAATACTTTTTAAATACATCACAACAAAAGAATTCTCTTCTCAGGAGCTGCTTCTGGGGATCCTGGCCTAAGACAAACCGTAAGTCAAATGACTAACTCTTCTAGCCCATATCTGCAATAAGGTTCAAGAGAGTTTTGTTCTTTTTAGTAAAACTCTGCAATATTTATAACAACACTTAAGTGTTTGTACTACTGACATTATTTTAGATTGATGCCTTCCTAAAACCATGACTGATAATTTACATACTAAGAATAATCTACTGACTTTCTTCTAACTATAATCAAGGAACTTATATTCTCCTGAAAAAATTTCGGCCTGAATGTAACTCTTTTAATTCACTTACTATTTGATAGTGCAATTGTACTGCCCACTCTGAGGAGTAGGAAATCTTATTTTTGAAACTTTAGAAAGGATATATAAGTTATTAACCTTTATATATTTTTGATGTGATCTTTCTGATATAACTGTTGACTGCTAGTCAAACAGGATAAAAATGACATTACAGAACTTGTTTAAAACAGCCAGCTAGGAGCAGAGAGACTTGCTGCAGATTGTCAGTGGACTGAGCTGGCCCATATGAATAGTCCACTCTGGCCTAGGAACTAGCCAAAGAGTGACCACCCTGGGCAAAATGCACAACATGTACTGAAACTGTACCATGAGAACCTTCTGAATCAGGAAGAGAAGCGCATCCTGTTTTGGTCTTCAGTATCCTTCCAGCACCCTCTATTGACAAAGCTTAATATTGTGCCAAATGGCACAGGGGAACTATTACAGAGTCCAGCTTTCACATCACAAAATGAGTCAAGAAGTGTGCATTTGGAACCAAGATGAAACAAATTGATAACACACACACTCTTTCTGTTTGTCTTACATTTAAAATAAAGCAAATATTCAATTAAGTTGTGGTGATTCATTCTATTTTAGAAAGCATAGAGCAACTTTCTAGACTTTTTTTTTTTTTTTTTTTTTAGACAGAGTCTCACTCTGTTGCCCGGGCTAGAGTGAGTGCCGTGGCGTCAGCCTAGCTCACAGCAACCTCAAACTCCTGGGCTCAAGCGATCCTCCTGCCTCAGCCTCCCGAGTAGCTGGGACTACAGGCATTCGCCACCATGCCCGGCTCATTTTTTCTATATATTTTTAGTTGTCCGATTAATTTCTTTCTATTTTTAGTAGAGATGGGGTCTTGCTCTTGCTCAGGCTGGTTTCGAACTCCTGAGCTCAAACAATCCACCCGCCTCGGCCTCTCAGAGTGCTAGGATTACAGGCGTGAGCCACCGCGCTCGGCCAGCTTTCTAGATTTTTTAAAGATAAAAGCAAAGTTAATAAGTTCATGTTATATAGAAACAGAGTACAGTACTTTTTTTTTAAAATTAGAGCTTAGTAATTGGTGTCCAATACTTGATAATTCAAACGCTTTCTCTTTATTGTTTGCTATTCATTTTTGTTGTCTCTAAACTATATTCTTCAGTTTCTACTGTTGTGATATATGAATGAGAAGAAGAGGTATGAAATAAATGTATGTATTAAGATCAGGGCTTAATTTTGTTTTAAGAGTTGATAAAATTCATTCTCTCAGTCACATAATAAGTCGTAATCTTTGGTGCACATATCAATCATGTTCTTTGTTTTCAATGACAATGTATATTTTAAAATCCTTTTGTCTTTTTATCTTTAGATTGAGTTACACAGCTAAGTGCGGTGATGTATATTACATGTTAGCACCTTCTTATTTTACAGATGAGAAATTTGAGAGCTAAATTGACTACGGTCACCAAACTTGTTTGTGACAAAATCCATGCATGCAAGAAGTAGGTATACAAGGATCCAGTAATGAAAATTCTTTCCATGAAGTCAAATGCAAGTGTTTTACTAGTTAGCTATTGCTGTGCAACATCACCCCAATATTTAGTAACTCACAACAATAAGCATTTAGTTAGCTCACAATTTTGCAGTTTGGAATTTAGGTGAGGCTTAGCTAGGTGGTTCTTCCGGTTTTGACTGGCTTCCATCACTCATCTGTGTCCTTCTCTGTTCAGGTAGGCAGCTTTACTGATCTAAGCTGCGCACCTTCACCCGTGGGCCTCAGCAATGACAATCAGGTTGACTTAAAACCATTATTCTGTCAACCAGAGGTGGGTAGAAGTTTAACATCTCCTGTAAAATATTGGCATTTCCCCATGCCCCATCTCTTCTACCAGGCCATATTGTTTGTCTTAGCTAGTTTTATGGCAAAAAATAAAATAAAATAAAATAAAATAAAATAAAACAAAAAGCAACCTTTGAAAGATGGAAATGATATAGAGGAAGGAACACATTAGAGTTGGAAGGGGTAGCAGATGCTGTTGGTCTAACCCGCATCGCCATGGCCTTACTCCAGATGGAATCTGCAGACAGAACAACACAGGACAAAGGTCCATTTTGCAAGCGAGTGTGGCCACAGAAGGAAAAAAGTTAGTTAAAAAAAAACTTTTTTCATGACAATGCCTATGGGAAAAGACTGGGTTTAATGAAAAGGATTTATAGCAGTGTTCGCAAAGATGGGAGAAGCAAATATAGGAGGTGGAGGTGAGGAAGTCTTAAAGGGGTATGTGTGTATGGGCCCGGGAGAGGGGTCATGAAAAGGCAAGAAGAGACTTGTAGTTTTGTGGGAGTGACAAAGAAGAAGCTGTTCAAGAATGACAGTCTGAGTTTTTAGGTATGGAAAAAACTATTTCCTAGGCAAATGGAGATCTGGAATAGGTAGGTATAATTAACGGAACAAAAAATTTACCTGTGTACCCTCCATTCATATAAATGTGTAAATACTAATTGGTTCCCTAATTCACCATCTGTAATGCTGTAATTTGTTTATTTTCAAGCCTTTCAGTGCTTATCTGCAGTTGCAGTGCAGCCGGAGATGTATACTTTCCTTCATATAAGCTCGCTGGTGCACATTTTCTTTCACTTTCACCTGGGGCTTAAACATTGGTTTCAATGTCATTCGAGTGAGTGACTGTTTCTTCTTGCCGATTTATGAACTAGAATGAAAGGTTTGTAAGAAGCCTAAAAGCTTCCTTTCTTAAAAAACAAAACAAAACAAAACACTAATAGCTATATTTCACCCTCCGTATATTTACCTGTGGGATACCTTTTAATTTTTCTCATACCAGCATAGGAACAGTACATAATTGTAAAGCCTATTTGGTACTGCTGTTTGAGAGCAAATATAACCAAAGTATTGGAAAAAGAAAAACTTGGAATTTTATTAAGAAGTGGAAGGCTTTAAGTGACACTCCAGTGCCTTGGGCTGGAGTTTCAAAAAGTTGGCAAGGGAATTGAATCCCCCAGTGCTCAGGCTTATGATGGCAAGAATAAAGCTATTTTTATTCTCTAGGCAACAGCTTTCCTCTGCCAAATTTCCCAACACTCACACAATGAGTGCATCCATCCCAAAACGATTAATGCAAATTTAGTAATTGTGCACATGGATCATTTCTCTGTCGCCCATTTTATCCATAAAACGTGGCTTTCTCTCCATGCTTGTGTTGCTCATGTTTTGTGCCATTCACCTGTTGCTGGGGGCATGGAACAAATTACCTCTTTGTGTGAGGCTGCAGGAGGAAGAAATTATCACATTTGTGGCTGGCACCCACTACTAAACCAAGCATGTAATTATTTGAATCAGAATGATCGTATGCACAAAGTCAGATCTATCTTGAATATCAGAAGAATAGCATATGAGGTCTGATCCACAGCTGGACAATTTCCCAAAGGGAGGATGGGTGGGCAGATATAGGCTTCTGTTAAAGAAGATAAATTTTTGGCAGAAAAGACAAATTTCAGTAGAAGCCAATGAGACCTCAGGGGTTCTGGCTTTTGTAAAATTTTAAGTGAAGTGAGTGCAAGTGCAAGGTTTTGAGTTGAGAACCCTGGGGAAGTTAATCACAAAAAGAAGTATTGTGTTGTCAGCCTCACAGTGTGGACTCCCCCAAAGCACTTCACACAAGAACCTCAAACTTAATCAACCAACAAGGCTCATAGGAATAAGCTAGAAAACCCTTCAGGCTTGTGATATCCCTTTCAAGTTTGCAGGAAGCATTGATGCCTGCCTAATAGGGCCTTTCTGGAAAGGACTAGCTCCTATTCAGAGGGCACCAATCAACCCTAAGCTGTGTTCAGTTAGAGCTTTAAATCGTCAGTGTAAGGTAGAGTAGCCACAGTAAGGTATGGGCTGTCTCCACAGAAGCCATTTGCTGGTTAAACATCCTACTGCTTGCTGACACTCCCATCTACTAACCTGAGGGGCTATATTCTTACTCTACACTCTACTGCCGTGGTATAAGAAAGTGTCTATGGTATTTTTCTTCTACACCACAGGCTGTCAAGCTGATTTCCTGAAACAGATATGATCTTTTCAGTGCCAGACAATGGCACTTAAAACCAATGAGTTTTCTATATGGAGAAATAGAAGAAACTTACACGTATAGCACATGGCTATATATTAAGTGTCATCCGAAGATGTTAGTCACAGAAAATCAGGTGACTTAATACATCTGTTTCTCAAATGCCTTGCATCAGAGCTTTTTGGAAAGCAGTTGAATTGAACCCCCTGCCTCCCACTTTTAAGGAAACTTAACTATCTGTCTCCTCCTCTTACTTTTGGATAAATTGGACAAGGAATAACAATAAGAACAGCAACAGCGCACAACATACAAAAATAGAAAATTGCAGTTGACAGGGTTGTAGAGAGAAATTGTGAAGGACATTGACATGGACAAAATGCAAAGATTACTGTGTGTCCTTTGTAGCATACCTTCCCAGGTGATCTGATTCTATTTGGTCCTGCACCTTTCATCCTCTTTGCGCTATTTAGTAACGCAAACAATTCTTGTCCATATAAGTGAAAATGAATTTTGCCCAGTAGAATGCAACTGATTATTGCCGTGTGGATATTCATCAGATTTACATCTATTTGCAAATTCATTTCAGCATGTTTGATTGTCTAATACTTGTGAACAGTTTGAATTCTCTTTTGAACCAGTTGTAATATCTTACTGGTTCTCTCACTAATGAATTAAATAAAATATTTGGCACATATTCATTTTATATTTGTACATGACTTATGATATTAATTTTTAAAAACATATCCTTGATTAGCATTAATTCAGAAGATTTTGTTTTGTTTTGTTTTTGTACTGTTTCAAAATAATATCTGTACTGAATCTCTTTCAAATTCATTTTAGGTTGAGGACATGGCTTCTGAGATGAAGATTAAAACCACTGGGTAGCAAAGATTAGATTGTTTTTCCCTTTAATCCTTCAGGATGTAAAGTGTAGCTTAGACAGGAAACTCCATGATTGCTTCTAATCAAGTCTTCTATCTGTATTCTTTGATGCAACTTCACTGTAATGAATGTTGTCATAGTTAGAACAAAAGAAAAACAAATGAATTTAGAAGATCATTGAATCGGCTCATTAGAATATGTCTGCTTCATTATAGCCTACATATCATCCAACAGCTATTTTTGACTAAAAGCTAAGCAAAGATTTGAGATCAGCTCATACCTACCAGAGCATATTTTTGAAGTTTATATCATACTAGAGTATTGACTTAAATGAGATTTATGCTAAGGACTTCAATTTTTAAGGCATGAGTATTTGGGAATCTGACTTTCCGAAAGACTCCTTTTCTTCCCTCTTGGTAGTATTTTTTTCATCAATCAAGTATAATGCATCTTAACAAACCAGAATGAATCCTTCTGGGACAAAATTATATGCCCTTTCTTTTCCTTTTTTTCAAATTTAATAAATTGTTCTTTAGGATTAAGAAAGAAGAGGGATGGGAGCTCATGTTCCTCTGATATGAAAAAGTAAGGAGGCCGGGCGCCGTGGCTCACGCCTGTAATCCTAGCACTCTAGGAGGCCGAGGTGGGCGGATTGTTTGAGCTCAGGAGTTCGAAACCAGCCTGAGCCAAGAGCAAGACCCCGTCTCTACTAAAAATAGAAAGAAATTAATCAGACAACTAAAAATATATAGAAAAAAATTAGCTGGGCGTGGTGGCACATGCCTGTAGTCCCAGCTGCTTGGGAGGCTGAGGCAATAGGATCGCTTGAGCCCAGGAGTTTGAGGTTGCTGTGAGCTAGGCTGACGTCACGGCACTCTAGCCCGGGCAACAGAGTGAGACTCTGTCTCCAAAAAAAAAAAAAAGGTAATGAGATGCCTTGAA
Organism: Propithecus coquereli; assembly: GCF_000956105.1. Classification (NCBI taxonomy): domain Eukaryota; kingdom Metazoa; phylum Chordata; class Mammalia; order Primates; family Indriidae; genus Propithecus; species Propithecus coquereli. The sequence goes on along the minus strand of NW_012147078.1, from coordinate 1,008,928 downwards.
CTTACATTCAATACCTTATGGGTAACTACTCAAAACCTCATTTTCTGAGATATTTGGTGAAACTTGGGTTTTAAGTAATATCTTTTATCAAATTATTGGCTATGTAAGGAAATATACCAGAATGTAACATACTGTTTTGCATTGGTTATACCTTTTGACCTTGTATTGATAAGTGATGAGACTGTGAGTGAGGAACAAAAGACAGATCATTAGTTAGAATTGTATACCTACAAAAATATTTACAGCCAGAACTAGTTTGTTATCTATCTACATTATGGTCTCATTTTCAATGATAACCTTTTCTTGCCTAAAGATCAGGAAACTTCTCTGGGGCTCTTTACTAGTTAAACTGTAGCATTCACGACTTCCTAAGTTATCACCTAAAGTTAATTTACAACCTTCTGTATCTTTAAACTTTTATATACTCTGCACTTCAATAAAATTAGACTACTTTCTGTTCCTAGTACCTGTTCAATTCTCAGCTTTGCAAAAACCTTGGAATGCCCTCCATGTTTATGTAGACATGTCATTCATCCTCTAACAGAGTGCTTCTAAAACTCCCTGTGGTGAAGAACCAGGTTTTCTGGGAAAGTTTCTATTTAGTCATAGTCCAACATAGCAAAACAAAAATGCTACAAATATGAAATAAATATAAAAGGGCTTATAAAATACAAATTCAGAATCTTTTTTGTATTCAAAACACAATACAATACATCTTTAAATTGTTATAAAAATTTCTAAACCTTTTGAATCTCTGTACTTACGTCTTCACAAGCCAGTGACAAACATTTCAACTGACTCAAGGCAGTGGACTTACAGTGGAGCATAAATTTCATCATAAATGCTATTTGCTGCAATTATATTTTTCTATATATCTCTAAGTAAAAATGTTATAACCTTATTTGAAAGCAATGGTTCAATGTTGTTACTTTTCTTACAATAATTGACTGAATCCCCACTATCTTAGAATTCTTGAATAATTATAATTTCCCCTTGAGGGAAACTCCAGCCCAAACTCTAGCACTAAATCTTCAAGTAAATATTTGTTTAATTATAAGTTTCTTAAATCCTTTGTTTGAAATAGATTTTTAAAATTGATGTTGAATGCCTGTTTTTTTTTTTTTTTGTTCCCCTCTTTCTGCAATAGTTAATTTTAACAGAAAGGTGTGCCTGAAAGTAAAAGCCTATGAGATACCTTTTACAAGAATCATAATTCTCTCTGTATTGCAAATAAAACAAACATTACAGTTTGAATGTCTGTAATTGACAATACCCTCAAATTTACTGAACTCCTGCAGCAGTCCTGCTGTGCCTGCCCACTTTACATTGAACTTAGGTAGACATGGCTTTTACCTGCGTTCATCAAATGTTTATTTAACATTTCCCCATCATCTAACTTGGCCAAACTTAAGACCTCATAGCCTTCTGTTACCTCTTCTTATTCTCACTACTCATGTCGGTCAGGTTTCAGTCTGAAATGTTGGTTCTTGACACACTCATGGCCGAAGAATGACCAGAAGCACCAAAGTAAGTCAAGCACAAAAATGAGGTTAAGGAGAGAAAGACAGAATTACAGGGCAAGAGCAGGATACAGGTTTACAGAGCATGATACGTACGCCATTGAAGACAACCACACCCATCGTCGTAAAAGGAAGGGTGCAAAAAAAGGGCTTGGTTATGGTCTTAGTCTTGTTTTATAATGCCTGAATTGAGAACTCCCTGTGGCTCAGATCTCACCATGGAACCACTTTGATTGGACAGTTGGGAATTGCATGACTTAAGTCTTACAACCCAGGTGGATTCTAGGTCACTTTCCAGACTCTATCATACCTACTGCTGCTTGGCCCATGGGCTAGAAAGTCCTCTGCATTCTTTTGCAGCTGGTGCACTAAGTTCTGATTGGCAGATTTGTAGGGTGTTCCCTCATACTCCAGGTATGGCAGTCACTAGGGAGAGGATTCGAGTTGAGCAGAACAAAGATGGGGGCCTGGGGCACACCCTTGTCCTTCTTCCCAGGTGGGGCAATTGCACCAAGGCAAAGGGCCCACTTTTGTCCCCAGGATACCCAGAATCCCTTGCTAACTACCTAACATATCCTTATGAATAACATAAGTTATTCATCGCCATGGATTCTATTTCTCAGCATTTCTCACATCTGCCCCTTCCCTTCCATCTCCCTTGGTCACACCCCAATTCTGGGTATCATCTCAAACCTAGGGTTGTACCATAGTCTTCATCTATTTTTCTCCATTACATAGCACGTTATAGAATTTGCCTTTCTTTGGGGGGGCCCTTTTCACTAAGAGATAATTTTTAATTATTTATGAGAGTTCCTGAATTAGCTCAACACCAATAAAGTTTACATAATAATAAGCTCAACACCTCAAAGCCAAAATAATTTTGGAAACTAGGTAGGTTCATGGTAGCATAAAGAGACTCAACTCCCTATACCAGCCCTTCAGAGTAAGATTTATTGTTTCATTTTTTAAATAAATAGATAAAATTTTCACTATTATGTAAGTTTATGGGAAAATTGAGGATGACATAATAAGGGTATCAATGGTTCATGCAAATACTCTCAGGAAAAAAGTTACTTTTAGATATAAGATCTGAATAAGTAAATACATTATAAAGGAAGGATTAATCATATTGCAGGGAAGAAAAAAATTCTCACCCATTGCAAAGTTCATTGGCTGAGGCCCCTACACCAAATGACAGATTAACAAGAGAAAAGCACACACATTTATTTAATTATAAGTTTATTGTGACCCAGGAGACTTCAGAAATAAAAACCTAAAGAAACACGGAAAATAGTGTATTTTTATGCTTAGGTTTAAAGAAGAATAGACCATTGTGCAGAGATATGATTGGGCAAAAGGGAATATGATCTAATGATAATAAAGTGGAGAGGAGAACTTAGCAGAGCCTGTTTTTACAGATTCTTCTTGACTTCTTTGCATGTCTGAAAACTCCTTTCCTCTGGGTGTAGGAAAGTTACCTCTGTAATCAAGAGGTGTCGGGCAGGTGACAGGGGCGGTAGGGGGAGGAAGGGATGGGCATATTCACACCCAAAGGGTGAGGTGCACACCGTCTGGGGGATAGACAGGCTTGAAGCTATGACTTGGGCGAGGCAAAAGCAATATATGTAACCTAAACATTTGTAATCCCGTAATATGCCAAAATAAAAAAAAAAAAGATTTTCTTCAAAGGATGGTCAGAAAATTCTTTTATGGTGTGCTACAAGGGAGAAGGGTGGGAAAAGGTCAGAGCAACCTTCCTGCTTCTGCTATTTCCTTAAATACCAAGGTACTATATTTTGGGGTAGCATGTCCTGAATACCATTATTAGCAATGGTCTATGTGGTTGTGGACTATTGAGTTTTAGAAACAGTCAGTTCTCTGTTTCTATTAATAAATGCTGATGTTGGAAACTCTGATGTCAATGTACAAAATAAGTTTCAAGGTAGAAAATATTTCCTCTTTCAGAAGAATTGGTTGGAAATAAATTTTATCACACTAATCATTTTGATAGTGACACCAGCTGTGAGAACTTGTGCATTGCCTGTTCATGAAAGTGATTGATAAGCCATATAAGTTTCCTGCAAATTAAGAATTTTATAGATTTGTAGACCATGATTATTAGGAACCTTTTTCAAATTATGAATGCCAATTTTTGAATCCAGCTAACATTGTTTGCAGGATGCTTTGTGAAAGTTGTTAGAGTAGTTTTGGGAAGGTGCTAAAGGTTATTGTACTGACAGCTATCAATAAGATATGTTAGCTTGAGGATGACATTTTTCTTTCAAGAATAAAGTAAAGCTAATCAGATACCAAAGTCTATTATCTGATGAGAAGTAAACAAGTGACAATATCATAGCTGTCAAGATGAAATATAGTCCTGTGAGAGGGTTGTCTAGGAAAATGAAGAAAAGTGAATATAAAGAAAATCTCTGAAACAAGATGAAAAGAATTAGCTTTTTCCTTTGGTCATTACAATGGGTCAATTTATTTTTTTTAAAAAAAGTACGTTAGGGAAATATTTGGGAGTTACAGGAGTGAGGAATATCAACTGATATTATATTGTTCTAAAATGGAAGTTCTAAATACTATTGAAATACGCACAGTGAGTGAATAAGTAGGGCAATCCACACTTTGATTGTCTTATTTTAAAATATACCATTTTCTTGATCTTGAATTTTTAAAATTCTAAACTATATTTAAAATAGAATATAAGCTGTCTTTGTTAGGGTATAAGTCAAGCTGCTATAGAAAAATGTCAAAATACAAGAACTCACAAAAACAGGTATAAATAATATCTCTCAGATAACTGTTCCAAAGGAAAGAGATAAAAAATAGATAGCTCAGCTCCACAATGCTCTGTGGCCTAGTGGCTATCCTCACCTGCATGACCAAAGCTGGCTAAAATTCATCCCAGGTCCTGTGGAAGAAAAAAAGATGAGGAGGTACAAAGCAAGACATTTTATTATAAGGAAATGCCTAGCTAATTGCATGCCCTATTTTCTGCTCATTTTTCACTGTAAGAATTTAGTTGCATATGGCCCTACTTAGTTGCAAGAGAGGCTGAGAAATGTAGCCCCTGGCTGGGCTATTATGAGCCTTGTAGAACTGGGCAGATGGGCAGGAAGAAGGAGACAGTAAATACTGGTAGATATCGATCAGCTTCACATATATATGACTAAAATTAAATGGAACAGTTTAAAATGAAAACCAATTATTTTTCTCTTTTCCATTCCTTTAATCCCATTGTTAATTTTTGTGTGCTTTTCAGATATTTTCACGTGCATGTAAGTTACATATTTAAATAGTATATAGTATAGTATAAGTTATAGTATTTCCTGCTTTTTCAAAAAGCATATCTTACTATACTTATGGTTTTTTGTTCTCTTTTGTTACTTATGGATCTTAGAAATATTTCTGTAACAGTATACACACACACACACACACACACACACACACACACACATATACACATACCCTTTTTCTCTTTTTAACAGCTGTACACTGTTGAATTGAATGACCAAACCATAATTATTAAATGTCTTGCTTTTGGATATTTTGGCATCTTCAAGGTTTGTTTTTTCTTTTTCTTCCTCTCTTATGATCAATTCTACAGTGGAATTTCTTGTATATATATCTTTGCATAGGTGTATGCATATATCTACATACATTTTTTTCTTAATCTTTGTTGAATATAATACACATTCCATAAAATACTTTCATTATAAGTACAGTTTACTGAGTTTTAGTACTGCATATAGTTACACAATATCATGACGATCCATTTTGAACATTTTTATCACCTCTAAGAAGTTCCCTTATGCCCCTTTACAGTAAATTTCTACTCTCATAGAGCCTCAGACAACCATTTATTTGCTTTCTGTTTCTGTATATTTTACTTCTTTATAAGTTTCATATACATATAATTATATAGCATAATTCTTTCTTAGCCTGACTTCTTTCATTCAGCGTAATTAATTTTTTTAACCTTTTTATTCTGACATAATTTTAGGCTCACAGAAGTTATAAATTAGTGTAGAATTTACATTATTTCCCCTAATATTAACAACTTCATACCAGAGTACAGTTATAGAAACCAGAAAATTAACAAAACAGTAATGTTTTAATTTCTATTAAATAGAAAGAACCAAATGTTGTATTAAATAGAAAGAACCAAAGCTAAGTCAACACTCAAATGTACTTATAGCAGTAATTATAGCATATGTTCTTACAGAAAATTAATAAATTATTGTTTTAACAGTAGAATAATAAAGAGAATGTTAATTCATGAATTCTACTTGTCATTTTTTTTTCCCCTGCCAATACTGCTTTCTTGAACCACAGCATACGTAATTTTGAAAAGACTTAGGAAGTCCTCAGGTAATAGCAGAGCTCACGTTAACTATAAAGGACATGCCAATTTTGTTCCAGGTGTCCAGGTCTAGCTCAGCAGTACATAACATTCTATTCTCATTATGAGAAAAACTATGCAATTAGATGGCTTATTTCTAGAGATGGGAAACTGAGTATTTTTCACCTTCACTAAAACTCCTAGATGACTCACCGTTTAGGTATACCTTTGGTTGCTGATCTGTAAATTGGCAAATCAGGCTGAATAGCATAATGATCAGCATAATTATTTTGAGGTTCATTCATGTTGCATGTATTATTAGTTCCTATTTTATTGTTGAGTAGTATTTTATTGTATGGATATACCATAATTTTGTGAATATTAAAAGTAATAAAGAGAAGACAAAATTTACTTGAAATCCTTTTATCAAAGAATAACAATGACTAACATTTTGAAGTATATCCTTTGAGATAATTTTCTGTTCATACATCCACGTATGAACAGTTACTACTCCCCCTCCAAATACAATTATATTATACATGCTTTTGTAATCTGCTTTTGAGTTTAACAATATATCATGAAAATTTTTTATTTAAATGAGTTTAGATCTATCTCATATTTTAAATATTTAACAGGTCCTTAATAATCATTTTCAATTCATTACTATTATGAAAGTGCCATAGTGAAGATTTTTGTAAATGTAATATTGCAAGGTTTCCAGATAATCGTCTAAATGTTAATTTTTGATTCGTGCCTATAGTAGTATCTGTTGGGCTTTATTAAATATCAAAAAATCAGAATAAGTCTCACTGCTGGCCTACTGGGGATCAAGGGGTCGTGACAATATTGAAGTGCTTACCACTGTCTTATGTTTATTTTTAGCAGAAAAGATTGAGAGAAGAAACAACAGGTGCTCACTCATATGCACGTGCACACGAGCTCATACATGTGCCTGCTCACCTGAAAAACCTTTATGAATAATTGAAAATTCAATTGTTTTTACTTTTTCCATTTTAGAAAAAAAAATTCAAGCTATTTAAGTCTACTCCTGGTTAACCATAGCTAATGGAACATGACATCAGTGAAGCCTGGGGCACATCCCTTGGGCAAGAAACTACAGCTATAAGGAAGACCAAGAAACTAAGTCACATCTCAGTCAGGGGCAATTACACTGACACCTAAAAAAAATAGCATTAAAGTTGCTTGACAGTTGGAATCCAGTAAAAATTGATCGGAATTATCAAAAAATGCCGTATTTTGGGTTCATGCCTAAGGCAAATGACCTGGTTGACAAGCTTGCCCAAGCTAAATATATTAATGCTTCAGATCAGTGTAAGAGGAACTAGCAGCAGTTCTCTTTAACTAATCATGTTAAAATTGTTGACAGATTTTATGCCTGCTTGTCAGCTGCATAACTATTCATCAGCGGGGTGAAGAGAGAAGTTCATGCAAATTGATTAGAATATGTGCATCTTCCTTCTTTTGGCATCGTAAGAATATGTGAACTTTCTTTTCTTTTTTTAATTTGCCGGTCCTTTCTCCAGTAAGTAAAACTTTCCAACAACAGCTAATCTTTTATATTTAAAAAGAAAAAATAAAATTGCATGATGTATCTGTCAGCTCTGAGTATTGTGCCGTGCAAGTTGTAAGCTACGTATCTGGGTCACACACTTAGGTTAGGAAAGCATAACTTTCAGTCAAAATTTAGAGAGTCGAGTGCTATTAGAATGCACTCAATATAAACCTTTAACCAATAGTTAAGTCTTGAGGTTAAAAACTGTGACTATCAATTAAGTTTATGTTTAACATTGATTAAGTACCTTCTTATCTCTTATGGCAAAGTATTTCAATCATTTCTGTTCCTGTGAGTAATTGGATTTTTGAATAATCTATAAAGTGCTTTAAAAGCTGTTTTTCAAAACTCCTAAACCACATGTCTGTACATGATTTTACTAAATTAGGGTTTGGCTTTACTTCCTCATTTCTTAGGGAAATAATAAATCTTTACCCGTCGAAAGTGAAAATGATATTCTTATCAATGATATCAAATCATATAGAGATAAAATTTAGAAGTAACTTGCATGATACATTCTGGTAGTATTTATACCACATTTCTCTTTGGACAGGACTTGGATTGGCTTTTATGAAAAAGAACAACAACCACCGCCTGCTTATGTTTAAGTCTAATCACTTGATTCTCAGTTTTGCTCTAACTCACTTCTAGAGATAACTTTATGTTTGAATTATGACCCCTTCTCTCGAGAACCAGAAGTCACTACATCTATTTATCCAATTGCTTCGACAGTTTTTCTAGTCGGGTACTGTAAACTCAAGAAATAACATCTGAGTTTGCTGCCCCCAAATACATAGGGTGTAGTCTTGCTATTTTCTTTTTATCCACTAGGTGACATAATAGATGCAGTTTTTCAATATCTGTTAAGGTATAGGTGTCTGTGTAACAAACTTCATAATGTGTGATACTCTAATGTTTGCTAATGGAAGTTCAAATGCAAATATGCTGATAGAGCAATGGCCCTTGAGGGTTTATTCCTGCTCACTTAAGGGTTTATGTTTTGCATCTTGGAACTTGTATAGAAACGTAATGATCTACCAAGAAAATACTAGTTTTCAATTTGCTCTACAATTTAACAGTGATTCAAATGAGAAAAATTACAAGAAAAACATGACTGATATTGATTTAAAGATGTGTTTTTGAGTGCCAATAATCTGCTTTGCCAAGTTTTATTGAAACATAAAAGCAAAAAGTGACGAGACCAGTAAACGTTACCACAGATCTCATCAGGGTTTCCTTGGGGATGGAACTTAATCACTCTTAATCTCTTGCTACTCGTAAAGCCTATTCTTTCTTTTTTTTTTTTTTTTGAGACAGAGTCTCACTCTTTTGCCTGGGCTAGAGTGCTGTGGCGTCAGTCAGCCTAGCTCACAGCAACCTCAAATTCCTGGGCTCAAGCAATCCTTCTGCCTCAGCCTCTCGAGTAGCTGGGACTACAGGCATGCGCCACCATGCCCGGCTAATTTTTTTCTATATATTTTTAGTTGTCCGATTAATTTCTTTCTATTTTTAGTAGAGACGGGGTCTCGCCCTTGCTCAGGTTGGTCTCGAACTCCTGAGCTCAAACAATCCGCCTGCCTCGGCCTCCCAGATTGCTAGGATTACAGGCGTGAGCCACCGCGCCCGGCCATAAAGCCTATTCTTTAAAATCACTGTAATGTGATTGTGGGAACACTTATTACTCTTTAATATCCTGTGTTATTTTTAATTATAATTCAATAAGATTATGATTCAAAGCACTATAAAGAAAAGTCATATTTTAAAATAACTGAAAAATGCTTAAGTCTATCTTATCCTTGCTGATTAAATAGAAGAATTCCTCAAGTGAGAAACATAGACAAAGAAATGTTCATAGAGCACAACCACAACCTATTTTTTATATTTTATGCTAGTCTTTATAGCCAACTTCCTTTTGGAACATGGTCAAGTTTAATTTTTCATGATTTTCACATGCCAATCAAGCTGCTTCTGAGTTCTGATTCTGAATTACTTCATAACAGGGAAATATGAACCTTCCTTGCTGGAGGGTGATCTGATGTGCACATTAACATGTTTCTTATCAGAATGGGATGCTCAGTGGCTAACTCTCCATGAAACCATTGTCTATATGTACTGTTTCATCCCAGGAATGTTGTTTTTTATTTCCGCCTGTATTCTGAACCTTGACTAATCTGTGACATATAACCTCAATTACAAGGGTAGTAACATATTTTGATCAGACTTGACACTGCGGTCTCTAGTAGTTACTAATACTATGGTAATTATGAACAAAAAGTAGTTGCATATAGAGCAGAATCCTAAATAATAATAACTAACATTTATTAAGGGCTTAACTTTGTGTTGTTAGGTCCACTGTAAATGTCTGAGAATATTCTCATTAGCAATTACCTGAGGTATAGCTCAATGCAACTATCATTCTTCTCTTATTCATTCTTAGAGCTTTAAATATCGTGAATTCCAATGTACATCTCCAGCCTGAAGCTCTCCCCTGAACTCCAGATTTCTATATTCCCCTCTATATTTAGATATCTTAGATGCTAAACCAAACTCTTGATCTTTTCTCCAAAACCAGTTCCTCCCCTGATTCTCCATCTTACTTAATGGCAACTCCATTCTTCCCTTGGCTCAGGTCAAAAATCTTGGGATCATCTTTGATTCTTGTCTTTGTCTCATATACCAAATCTAATTATCAATAAATCCTGTAGATCGTCCCTTCAAAATCCGGCCATTCTTCACCACCTCCACTGCCATTTAGTCTTGCTGGAATGATAATAATGTCTCATGCTTATCTCACATCGAGCTAATTGCCACAGCATCCTAATTGGTCTTCTTGTCCTCTCCTGTGTTAAAATATGTCAAATCACATGAAATTTGCTCAAAATGCCCCAATTTCTTCCCACTTCATTCAGATTAAAAGTCAGTTCTTAGAATGGTCTAGAAACTTATCCAAGGTACTACAAGGTTCTATAAGGTCTACGAGGTACTCTAGCATCAGTTCGCTCCCTCCCTCCCATATTCTTATCTCTCTCATCTCTTCTCCTACTATGATTCTCCTTGATTGCTCAGTCTAGCCATGCTTGCCTTCTTACTATTCCTGGAACAAGCAAGGTACCTGTAATGCTTTGCCCCCAGGTGATTCCCAGGCCCTGCTCTCTCACCTCAGTCAGAAGTTTGCTCAACTGACATGCTTGCCTTAGCAGAGAGTAATTCCTTGACTACTAACACCTTCCCACCTCCATTGTTCTGGCGTTCTCTATGCACTCTCCTTGGTTATTTCCTCTTCACAATGCTTATTAATATTAGCTTCTAACATACTGTATGTTTTACCTGCTTGTTTAGTTTACTGTCTATCACCTTCCATTAGAATGTAAATGCATGAGGACTCAGGTTTTTGTGTTTATTACCATCTCCTGGAACAGCTCTTAGTACTTTATAGACTCTTAGTAAAATTTGATGAACTGGGTGAATATGGTAACCCTCACATCAGGCACTCTAGGCTAGGGAGGATAAAACCATCTTGTTTATTTGTTTTCTTATAATTTGTCTGTCCCCTACTCCCATGAGAATGTAGCTGGGTAAAAGCAGGGATATTTTTGCATGTTCTCTGCTACATACCCAGAATGTGGAGAACACCTGGCACATAGCAGCTGCATGAATAACACATTTCACTTTGTCGGTGATGAGACTCAAGGACTACAACAGTCATTTTCAAATATCTGAAATAATGTTCATGTAACTAATGCAATGTTTAAGAGAAAACATTTGTTTGCCTGTGATCCATTTGGATATTGGTGCATGTGGAAGAAGGGAAGAAGGGATTTAGCTCTTCTATCTTGTTGCTTCCAGAATGTTGAAAACCTGAAGAAATACTGGGAACAAAAAAGACATGAACCTTCCTAAATCTTGCTTGCCTATCATTCTGTAAAGAAGAGATACGTGCAGAGCAGACAGGTATCAATATCCAAGAGCTGTTCTCCTATGGAAAACACTTTTTAATCTTTACACTGAATACTGTGGGTGGTGACGACGAGAAATTTGTGTGTGTGTGGTGGCAGATATGGGGATAGTCAAGTGGATGGGGGTCAGGACAGTGGGGATCAAGAGAAGGGGGCTTTTTAAGAATATGAGGATAGCCACTGGAAGGCAGATACTGATCATCTAATTCACTTTTGTGCTTTCGCTGGGAGCACCATGAAATAAACATGATTTGCTTCCCTAATGTTGGTGAGGATTTTACCTTGAGGTCAGAAAAAGAACACTGATGCCATTTGGTAGGTATTTGTGTATATTTGCACATTGCACTGTGCAAATGTCTCTTATTGATGCTTTATATTTTTCATATTTTAATTCATTATAACTCTGCTCCCTGTTCATTTCCTGCATTTCTTTGAAATACACTTATTTAATGATGACACATGTCAAAATGGTAAAAAAAGAACAAAACCTGGTATACATTTTGATTTTCTTGCAAAATAGATAAAATTAATGTAGGTGCAAAGCTTAAAATGAACTAAAGCTTTAATCTTTAGGGGAATTTAGGGTGCTCATGTATTTTTAACATATTTAATACTATAAACAATGACTCAATTAAAAAACATTGATTTGGAATTGTGCTTTAATTAACAGAGTATGTTTTCTGGAACTTTTCAATCTGTTTTCCTTTCAGGTATCTAGATTAATTTTATTATATTCGAACCTCTTTACCATTTTCACATTACAAGACTTGTCAGAGGAAAAAAAATGATTTACTAAAATAATGATGAGAAAATAGAAACCTAATAATTTAAGGAATTATGTCTCACTTCTCACATCTACAAGATTCCACCAAGCATTACCTATGGTAGACGAGTATATAAAAGAATATCTGTATTTATTGTGATTATTGTTAGTACAATTCATAGTACATATTTATACAAGAATTTTTATACATAATACATACACGTATCTATCCTATTTTTGTGGACTACTATTAATATTAATGTTTGTATGTTTAATCATCCTGGTAACAGATTCCTTGGAAGCAAATAGATAAGTAACTGGAATTAGATTTTGAAATCCTATAACCTCATAAAAATCTCAGATAAGCAGGAAAAGAAAAGAAAATTCAGATTTGATAATTAATGTGTTTTTTAAATAATAGTAGAACCAATAATCCAACTACCTAAATTTCAAAGTTAGCTGATGAAATAAAGTGTACTGGGACATTTAGGTATACCTAATTCTAATGGGGAATTATAAATTAAATTTGAAAAGATAAAACTTCAAAAATTCAAGTAAAAATTGATATGTGGAAGTAACATCTTTTTATAACCTAAACTTTGATGAAAGTGGACATATTTTTAATACTTTACCTTAAAATTATTTCAAACTATTTTGATTCTACTTTGCTGGTGGCCTTTAAGAGCATATTTTTCCTGTTTCACTTCAAGTAAAATGTAATTTTTATCAGTGCGATAAAACATTTTCAAAGCAATTAATTTGCATTAATCCGTTTGTGTTCTTGATGCTGTTAGTGAAATCTTATTTGACAGAATGTCAGCCAATTCACTCTAATATTCATAATTTTCTTGGGACATGAGTTATAGATATGGCCTTACCTAAAATGAATGTATGGTGTCTCCTGATAGCTGGGTAGTATCTTCACTGGAAACCATGTTTACTAAGTAAGCTGTTATTTGAAATAACATTTCCTCGTTATCTCAGGATAACACTGTAAATTATATGTATTATTTGGAATACTAAACAAATATTTTCAGGAGCTCATCAAGCACCTGACTTATAGCTCTGAAATTGTCACAGTGTTACTCTGAGGACAAATCCTGTTTGTGTATATATTATGAAATTAGACTACACCAAGCCCAGAGGCAGATACAATCATTCTTTGAACTGTACAATAAATCCTGCTGCTCTGAAAAGGTTGAAAGCCCATTTGCATTTGGCAGAGGTAATGAAATGCATCTTAATAGACTCAAATATGCAGCTTTCACAAGTATCACCCAAATATAACTGTTTCCTGGGTGTGATCAGGTGGGTTCCTAACATTAAGCTTTGTTTCTCTAGTTGACTGTTACTTAGTGTTCCTATTTGCATAGCAGCAAATATGAAGCTTTAGATTTGTGGATGGACTGAGCTTCAAAATTATTATCATGCAGAAATAAACAGGAATCACTTGTTTAGTCAGCAAATATATGCTTAATATAAATACTTATATTATGCTAAGATTTTCAGATTTACTGTTAGCTCAATAAGCGAAAATATCCCTTTTCCCAAGTCTCCATATTTTCAGGAGAGAAAAAAAGAGAGAGAGGGAAAAGAAATGAAATCTGTGTTCCAAGGGGGTTTGAATGATTAAATATAATTATGGAAAGTTCTTCTTGTCATGAAAACTCTATCTATGGATAGATATCTGGCTTGAAATGTTCTTTTAAGAAACATTGATATTGGGAAATATGTATTTTCTTTTAAAATTTTTTCTAGAGAGTTTTAAATTTTCAGATGGAAGCACTACCTAGAAAATACTCCCTTACATCACAGCAGACTAAGAGCAATTTCAGAATTAGTATTCTAGCCTCACCCACACTATACTAGTTGGAAACCTTTATCCAAGAAGAGATTCTGTCTCCATTCAAAAAATACAGCTAACATAAGGTTTAACTTAGAAGCTTTGCATGCCTATTTGTTCTAAATAGTGCTTGAAGAGCCTAAGCACAATGGCATAAATAAAAATAAACGTCCTTCAGAATAACAAGAACGTTGTGTTATCACACCTGGATTCATTCTCATCACAGCTGATGTGTACAGGAATGATTAGAAATCATATAGATACTGATGAGGAGTGAGAGGAAGTTATTTAAAATTCTGCTACACCTCGTGCTCAAAATATCTCCATGGGCTTATAGTCACTCTTATGAACAATTTAGGAAACCATGTTTTTTATCCTGAAAAAGCTTAATTTTATGAATATTTTGGATACATCTAGCCAGACTGGAATTTTAAAAACTGCAAGCATAACATTTCCTTCTCTATTTCATAACAGGTGTAACTGAAAAAAAGTCAAAGAAAACAAAAAATCAACACATTTCCTAGAAAGTATAGATTTTCCCTAGAGAATTGTGCAAAGACAATTCTCATGTTGGTTCATAGTTGTTTAAGAGCATTGTACTAATAATTATGACCTGAGTCTGATTTTTAAATAATATAGCTACATTAGTTCTACCATATTCAATACTTATAAACCAAAACTCAGCATGAGGAAAACAGCTTTCAAATACCTTTAAACTTATCTTTTATTAAGATGGATTGACATCATCATCTGTTTGTTTGATGGTACGGTACGAGACACGAATACCTAGCAGGTAGGAAAATACGTACAGGTTGGCTATCTAGTAAACAATTACCTCTTAGACACAAAGTTAGTTTATACCCAGGCACTAGGATCATGATATTGACTTCACCCAAGTTCAACATCCATTTAAGCATCAATCCAAGTGAGAATTACATCAAAATTGTATATTATTGGTCAATAAATAACGAATGAACGAGAAAGAATGATCTATGAATTAGTTAGCTAAACAACAGAGGTTTGAGAATAATTTAGCCCTATAAATAATCAATACTGATTTGAATCATTTAATCATTAGGTTTTTTCATGACTAATAGATTAACTATTTGATCTACAGGTTTTTGAAAAGAAACTTTTTTTTCCCTATTTTTATTCTCATATACCTTTTAGTGTTCTTAAGGATGGCTATTCTCTTCTGCTGGTGAAAATGTGTTTGATGGTTGTAATGTGTGCTATGAAACTCTTTTTGAGCAGATTGTTGGATTCCATCACAGTCTTTTTCCTAAGTCTCTATTCTATTTTTTTCCTTAATAAAAGGCCTAACTGGGCCGATGATGTTGCTATTGCATTGCTCTTTTCACCAGCCTATTTCTGACTTTTCCATTGGCACAGATACACCTTCCGTAACATTGCTGAGTAATAAAACTTGCTGCTCTCTCTCATCTGGAATACCGCAATTTGTCTTTTTGTCTGTTGACCTTTGTATTTTAAACTCTGCAATAGTATGTCCTGGTTTAGGTTCCTTTGATGTACACTGACTTCTAAGTTACTCTGTGACCAGTGTTTCCATCTGCCTAAACATAGTTCTTGTGTATCTCCTCTTGAGATGTATGGTTACAGGGTCAATGGCTTTATTATTTTTCTAGTCTTAAGGACTATTTTATGTACGATCTTCAGTAGCTCCCCTGATCAGTTTGATTCAGGAAAAAACTGCATCATGTTGTCTACAGACTTTCCTTTTCTAAAAAGTTTCTTTATGCACTTCTAAATAAAATAATTCAGGATTTCTCAATTCATTTTCCAAAGATTAGTCATATTATATCAAGTCTTAATAACCATATAACAATATAGAACATAATAGATATTGGGTAATTTTTTCTGTGTGATTAAACAATATTGAAAAAGGCTACATTAAATGAAATCAATCAGGTCTTTTTACCATAGAATTTCTCATTGTTTTCAAGGTTAAGTTTTTTTTGGTGAATATCTAGGAACTTTTCCAGGAAGAGTACTATGCATTTCGTGGAACAGACTTTGAGAAATGCTTGTGTTTTTTTTTCCTGCTCTCCACTCCTAGGAGTAACACAGAGAAAACTTAAACATCATCTGTTCCAGTTTGTTCTTCTATCCCCAGAGGACGTTATAGCAATGAAACAAGATGGAGAAGTAACTCCATTACATATAAACATTATATTCTAGTTTGGAGCTTAAATCTCATGTCTTCCTTCATCAGCTACCGCACATTACTTCATACAATTTCCTCTTTTATCACTTCTTTATATTACTTGTGTAGACCTATTCTTTTTAAATAGTACACATGTGTCTTTCAGAAGACATCAGTTTTCAGTACACACTTTTCTCTACCTTTCTATCCTGTGGCATGTTGCAAGTGCAAAATAAATGTTCAAGCTAAAAACTCAGTAGTATTAAATATTAATAATATTTTAAAAATAATAATACTGAAACAAAATAATTGTTGGGTTATACTTTTCTTTATGTAAAAATGCTTTATATTTCTTTCTTGCTATTTAAAAACTGTTTTCACGTGGATTATATAAATCTCTAGTGTGCTTTTGGGGAAGGTAATCGTGTAGTAGCTGTTAAAATTTTTATAATGTGAGATTCTGAAAATGACCAAATAACAGGTTTACCCTCTTCCATAAAGACCATGAAACCAAACTAATTATATAAAGCAACTGTTTTAGACATTGGACAATATTCCAACACATGGCTGTGATTCTTAAGAGAAAGGGAACTTAGAAAGGAAGCTTCCCCTTCATCCTGCCTTCTGCCTAGAGCTACTTTTCAACCTTTGGTTCGAAGAGTGGTGCCTACATAGAGGTCCATAGTCCCTCTGGGTGAAGAAATACATAGATCAGTTTGGGGCTGATGAGGCAGCTGTAATTTTTAGGTCACATTACCACAGAGAACAGTCCAGAAACTAACACTGGGGTACTCTCCAATCTTTGAATGAACTCTAAACTCTCATGCACATGTCAGGCTTCTAAGAACACAACTGCTGGGGGCCGTGAGCTGAACAAAGATTCTAGAAGTTGAACGATGATCCGAGAAATTGGAGATTTAAATATGTGGAGTGGAGAGAGATCCAATTAACATATTAACGATTCAGTTGAAACTCCAGAAAAACTATATCTTAGTGTCATTCTTGGGTGTGCTTTTGGCTAACATTATAAAGGCCCCAGTTGAGATTAAAAAGGAAACATCCAACCAGCATGTTCAATCACCTCTATGCTCTGAATGCCTGTAACAGTTATAGGGACTGACAAAATAAGTGCAAGCTACGTACCAACCAACCAGCCAACCAACCAACCAAATAGGAATAAAAGCCATGTAAGGGCCGGGCGCGGTGGCTCACGCCTGTAATCCTAGCTCTCTGGGAGGCTGAGGCGGGCGGATTGTTTGAGCTCAGGAGTTCGAGACCAGCCTGAGCAAGAGTGAGACCCCGTCTCTACTAAAAATAGAAAGAAATTAATCAGACAACTAAAAATATATAGTAGAAAAAATTAGCCAGGCATGGTGGCGTGTGCCTGTAGTCTCAGCTACTCGGCAGGCTGAGACAGAAGGATCACTCGAGCCTAGGAGTGTGAGGTTGCTGTGAGCTAGGCTGACGCCACGGCACTCACTCTAGCCCGGGCAAAAGAGTGAGACTCTGTCTCAAAAAAAAAAAAAAAAAAAAGGCCATGTAAGCTCTGAAATAAATAGTAAACTCAGGAGGATTTGGGATCTCTTACTATGAAGACCAGGATTCGTGACTCTATTTTCAGTTTTTATTTCTGTTTCTCCCTTCCTTGAAATTCTTATAAATCCAGTCTAGATTTTACACTGGCCCCCTGACTGACTTGCTTGTCTTTCCACTCCACTTCTTGTGGAAAGGAAAGCCTTATCCCTTTCATTTCTGCTTCATAGACATGGTCTCTAGGGCCTTCAGCATGGGTTTGCTCCTGCAATATCCCTAGGTGGGCTTTAGTCTCCTCCCTTATAGGAGCAGCCACTGTCCAAAGCATGTATTGCTTCTGTAATTTTAGCTGGCCCACAGGTGACCATAACTGCAGCAAACGTAGCTGTGCCTATTTGCATTGGTAGGTCTTTCTAACACATTGTTGAACCAGGCCTCCTTCTTTTTGACTGTTGAAAGCTTTAACACAGCAAATCCAGCACTCTTTGGGTTTTGACTCATTAGTCTTCTGTTCCCTGGCCTATTCAAGGCCCTGAAACAGGAACCACACTTTTCACCATCATCTTCAGAATCATTTGATTCTTCAGCTGAGAATGGAAAATGGTTTTGGCAGACAAATCTATATTTAGGCTGAGGTGATTGGATATTTCCAAGGAATAAGTAGCAGAACTTTTGAAATAACGATTATTTTAAGAATTATTTCACCATTTTTAAAGGACTATAGCACTTTTCACCATCATTTTAACGTTATTTGTAGGCCATGGCTACCTAATCACGGGCCCTCCAAGTGACCCGGTACTACTCCCAGGAGAAAATATTCCCTCCTGTCATGATACCTAGGTCAATTGTGCTCTTTTCAAAATATCATAACCTGAGTAGGTGGAATGCTTAATTATAGTCATCACTATTTTTCAAAGGGAAGCATACATATATACCACTATTGCCTCATCATACTATATAAATGTAAATAATGTAAGGTTTATTAGAGAAATTTATAAGCAAAGAAGCAGCAAACACAAACAAACACAGGTCAAGGAGTTCAGGAGAGAGATGTTGTTCTCATGGAACTTTGCATTGTTTTATGAAATTGGACACAAGAAACTGCAGGTTGGGTATATAAGAATATGAGATTCTTAGCATTGTAAGGAAAAAAACCTCTGGAGTTCAGCAGAAGACATAAGAAACCTTATGTTTTTCTATTAAGCTCATTCATATCCTGCTATGCTGCTAAGAGTGAGGGAGGAATAAGCCTTCAGAACCATGTGGCTGGACTCTGCTCAGCCTTCTAGCACCTGCCAATTCTTGAAAGAGAAATCTAAACTCACTGTCTTCACTTTTAAATATCTTATGTATTTTTCAACTCTCTTTATTCTGGCTTCTATACCAAAACTGCTTAGGTAAAGGTTGGCAATAACATCCTTATTTATAAATCAAAAGCGTTTTTAACTTACCTTGTTTGATCTTTCTTGGATATTTGTCCCCTTCCTCTTTGAAGTCCATTCTTTGAATCTTCTGGATTCTAGGAATTCTCTCTCTGTCTCTTATTCCCCTATATTTTTATTGTCAGGATGCCTTTTAGTCTTTGATTCTTTTCTTTTATTCTTCTCCTTGATTGTGTTTTGAGATGGTGGTATTCATTGAAGTCCAATAGACCTACCTCTATTCTTCCTTCTCTTTTAGGTGATCACATTTACTCTGATGAATTAACAACTATCTATATGCACATAACTCTTACATCTTTATATCCAGGCCTGACCTATCTTAACATCTCCAGATTTATATACTAACCCATCTACAGGGCATCCCCACAAGCAAGCATTGAAATTTACTAAACCTGTGTATCTAAAACCTGAATGTACCATTTTTTCCCCTACACTGAATCTGTACCTTCCTTGGTGTTCTTTTGCTATACAATTTGCTCTTTTACTTAGTGACAAAAATAAGATTCTTGGCAATCATGCTTGGCTTCTTCATCTCTGCCATATGAAATGATTACTAAGTCTGATTAATTTCAATTCCTCCACATATTTCAAATCTGTCATTTTTTTTCTGCACCTGCCCTGAATCAGGCCCTCAATAATACCTTGCTTATGGAGACGAGCCTTATAATGAAATTCCTTAATTTCAGAATTGTTGCCTTCCAAATTATATTCGGTGTTTTAACCAGAAAGATTATTTTGGAAATGCAGATATTCTTGCTTAAAATTCTTTAATGTTTCCTCAGTGGTGTGCAGGGAAGAGTATACATTTGCAAGCACGGCCAAGATACTTCATGGCAAAGATCCAGCCTGTCTCTCCATGCTGCTTCTGTTGCTACGCCTGAATATTTGTTCTCTAACAACACTTCAATCTCTGAATTGTAACATTCCTTCCTCCCCACCACCGTTATACTCTGTACAAAAGCTTAGAAGCAGCTCCAACACCCAGAAAGGCTTCCAAACACACACAGTTCCTTTGACTAGGCTACCTTCTATGTTTTCCAATGTTCAACTCATGTTTTACTTTCTCTGGAATGCCTTCCTTTTGACAGTATGCTATGCCACATGCTGGATTAAATGAGTGAACTAAAATCTTTGTCTTAGTTTCTGCACACATAAAATGGAAGTAACAGTACAGTAATGAGGATAAATTAATAGATTGATGATTATAAGGCATGTACCTTGAATATAGAACTTCACCTTTTTAAATCAGATTTTCACATGCTGTAAATAGTCATAAACTTCCTCTGGGAATT
Source organism: Propithecus coquereli (assembly GCF_000956105.1). Lineage (NCBI taxonomy): Eukaryota > Metazoa > Chordata > Mammalia > Primates > Indriidae > Propithecus > Propithecus coquereli. The sequence continues at coordinate 988,494 of NW_012147078.1, read as the reverse complement.
CAATTAAAAAAAACCCTTTGCCAATTTAATGAAAAAATCACCTTGGAAAAGTTTGGAAGTTTAGTTCAAATAATTTTCATGAGATAATATTGTTTACTCCACCCAAGTTTTCCCAGAATCTGGCACAAATAAGGATATAATTGTTGTACTTTGGAGATTAGTTACCTTTTGTTAATGAAATCATTCTAAATGATTCCATCTCTCTCTTCCCTTTCTGATTCCATTAATCTCCCATCCTAATGCAGTTACTTTTCTCAAATGATCAGGGTTTATCCTGTTATTGTGTTTACCATCTTGCTATTTTGTTTATATTTCTTGAATCTAACATGCACAGGGCAGCCTCATAACTTCTGTTGTTTGTATATAATAAACAGTGGGTCCTTCATAACCACTCATTTTGAGGTTGCTAATAATGCTAAAAAAGTGTTCTCTTTTCACTTTTCTGGGAAAAACTATTATATATGATTTCTTGATTTAATAGTAGTGAATCTAACAGGTATTCTCATTTTTATATAGCCTTTAACCATACCAAGTCCTTGTCTTTGCACAGGTGAGAGACAGGCCTCCAACTTCAGGTTGACTTTCCCCTAGTTAGAAACTCATTGGCTCTCTCAGAGATAGAACATCCTATCTTTCCCTCCTAGCAAACCAAATGAGGTGACTTTATATGAGGGATAGATTTGACTTTGTTTATCCTAGAGAGAGAAGTTGGCATTATTTACAAGTGATTGTATTCTTTCCTTTCTAAGCCTTATTTGCCATTTTCTCTTAATTCTTTCCTTCTTGTCTTAAGGCTTGATTCCTGCATCAAATTCACCATATTCATTGCTTGGTACAAACAAAAGTCTGGTCAGGATTGTGCTTCAACTGATATGTGTTTCTATTTGTTTTTTTCTTGTAAATCAGTTAAATTTTGTGATTCCCATAACAGAGATTAAACCAATAGAATTATACTAAAATTGCCTAAGAAGGTCAGAGATTTTCCCACACTTTTTTCAGAAAGTGCTATGGAATGTATGTAATGGAGTTGGAATATTAACTATCAAATTTAAAGAAATGATTTCTTTTTGTTAAAAAACCTGCCATCCATCTTATCGCAACAAAGTTGAAAGGAATCTTAGCAACTGCAAATAGCTTTTAGCTACCTTAGGGTCTCTATAGAATCGGGGTCTCAGAGGCCAACGTTAGAGGAGTGTGTTGGGTGTTGGGCCTGTCATGTTTACTTCTCTTGAGGTGGCAGTTCCAATACATGTGTGTGTGTGTGCATGTGCGCCCAAGCATATATATTTATGTAACTTGCCAGGTTTTATTTCTAGAAACCGTTACGTGAATAAAATAATTTAACACTATTAATATAGTTTATTTTAGCATTGAAGAAATAGGTCAATTTATAGAAGATTGGAGCATAGATTTAGGTCTCTGTTCTCCTATCCCAGGATGTTTTCAGCCACACCATTTTGCCTCTGATAACATTAACCTTTGCAAGAAGACCCAACTTATATTTTTGTGATAACTTTATTATCCTGGGAGATTTTCTGCAATGGGTAGCCTGGTACCTTTCCCTTGACAATATGTTGAGTTATATTTACCAGAAAGAAGCTTTATCATAGACAAAAAGGCAAAGATGTGTTAAATCACAGGTTACCATGATACATATTCCCATAATGTATCCAAAGGACATTGTCCTGTTTTGTTATCTGAAAATGTCAGCATATACATCAACTCTGGGTTGAGGTACCTGCTCCACTGACATCCCTGCATCACCTTGGACTGCATAAGGGTACTGCAGGCCTGCAGGCTGTAGGTGTTGTAATTTTGAATTATGAATCTCACATTGTACTTATTTTGCCAAATTGGACTCTGCGCTCAGATTCTGACTTGACACAATTTCTAGGAATCTTAATGATTTCCCCAACTTTGAATGGGGACTTTTTGGGATTTGAGAAATTTCTGCTTTTGATCCAGACAAAAATGAAATTTCAGACAGCCTTTTGCTTAGCCAGGTTTAATCAAAGCAAGGGAATGCTTCTATTCTTAGAATCTTCACATGTAGGATTCAGGGTCACACATATGCCTGTCACTGTACCAAAGACATTGTCTCTGATTTACGGTCACCAGTGTAAAGTTCCAGTTGGGGTTCCATTTCAAGCCATCTGGATTGAGGTTGATATGACTCTGCACATCCAGGAGTTGACAGATCTTTCCAGTCATTTTCCAGTACACTCCCAGTAAGCACTGGTAACATGCAGGAGACTTGCTCGATATTATTAAGGGTACAAACTTTGAGGGGCAGCCTTACTCAAACATGGCTGAAATAACGGCTTTTCTGAGGACTGGTGCTTCTCTATTGATAGAGAAGATTTGTGTTCACCCTTGCTATCCACTCATCTACAGACAATTTCTAGAATATGAGCTGTTTTATAAACTAAATACTCAATTCTGAGGCTAATTTGACCAATATATATATTTTTCTTCTCCTTTAATTTATCTTTCTTTCTTTTTTCCTTCTAAAAGGCTTTGTTATCAGTTTGGATTTCTTTTAAAGGATTGTCTATGGTATGTGCACATAATTCTGCCAGACCCAGGGACAACTTTTTATGTTTTCAAGGGTGAATGTGTGTTGTTGTTACAAATCAAATAATGTAAGGCTTTGTCTTATTGAGTGCAATTTATGTAATCTGTTTTAATACGTGACAGGGATTATATGGTTAAATAAACCCTTTTTGATCCTCAACCCTCATCTTAGCCTGTTTTATAACTAGAGATTTGAGATACTACATCTTAAGCAGTGAGATTATTTCTTCAGTATAATTCTATTGAACCTAAAAAATGAAACAAAACTTGAGTTTAAAATGAATAAATAACTTCAACTATACAAGCTGGAACTTGAAGTGGGAGAGGAATGAGGTTATGCCTAGGGTTTTTATTTATGTGGTAAAAAGAGCATGCATATCTTTAAATTTTAAAAATACAAATTTGAATTCCAACTGGGATAATCTTTGAGAGTAGATTAACCTTTTGGAGCTTTAGACTCCTCATCAGGAAAATGAATTTGACAATCTCTATGTATTAGAGTTATTTTAAGGATTTGCTAATATATGTTGCACAGAGGTAAATAATAAATATGAGCTGTTTATCTCTTTGCTTTTCCTTGAAACTTCTTTCTTTACATGGGCATGCATTTACTTACATTACTAAAACATGAATTTGCAGAATAATACTGCATAGGTAAGGTAGATTTTGTAGAATATTGATTTAGACCTGTATTACAACTAAGGAGACATTTGGAAAGCAAAGATTTTATTTTCTGAGAATAAATATACTTTATTACCAGTTGCAGCATGATTGCTCCAACTAGCAAGCTCTCATTTGAGTACCCATAGCACTCTTGGATAGACTCCAGGAGTTTAAATCCATGTTCAGCCACTTTCTAGCATACAGTCTTAGGAAAGTAATTTATCCTTCTGCCTCAGTTTTCTTATTGTTAAATGTCAAATAATTATGCTACCTTTTTCAATACAGTTATTATGAAGATAAACTGAGATAATACCTGCCTGGCTCTTTGAAAGTGATAAAAAGATGATTTGTTATATTTTGTTTTATGGTAATGTCTACTTGACCATGTGTCTATTTTTCTGATAGATATGGATGTCTTTTTATTCTAGCCACCTCTACATCACCAGCCTTGCTGAATGAATGATGGAGTGAATAGCAGAAAGATGTTTAGGCTAGTGCATAGCCCTTTCCTTGAGATTTCATAACCCTAGGCAGCAAGTTGCCATGCAAAAAGGCTTACTAGAATCACATTGGTTGGGTATTTTTGGAGAATTAATGACAAATATACAAAGGAGGTATCTAATTCATGATATCTACATTCACACTTTGTTTCTATTAATACAATTCTCATCTTTTTTGGTTTGGTCTAGGAGATCTACTGATAACAGCAGTGGTTTAAATGACTGATGTTAGTTAGCATACATCCAAGGGAAAGAGAAGTGAGGTGATCCCTCATATTCTCTACATGTGTTTAGAAAGTAACCATCCAGGGACAGGATGATTATAGCTTGCCTAATGATTGTAGTCAGTCCCCACTGGTCGTTTTATACTAATCATTAGTATACCAGGAAATTTGACTAGTAGAATGCCAATATACACTTTTCTTGAAGAGTCAAACCACATCAAACTTTTTATGCCCTTTCTACTATAGCTATATAAGCAATGAAATATTTACAATTGTGAAGGAAGAGGGTTATTATCTTTCATCAGCAGCCATGAGTTTGTAAAGGTGCTATGTGAAAGGTAAAAAGAGTAAAAAGTAAAATTTCATTTAGTGACTATTTAAATTAAGCATACATGTAAAGAAAAGATACCTATATGAAAAATAAGCATATGGACACATATCGAAGTAGGCACATCTCGTAATAAATTTTTAACTGATAACAGGGTGGGTTTTGGCAGACAACACTTCCGATATTACTGACTGGAAGTAATGAGCCTGAAACTACTAAAAATTTAAATGACTCCTAAAGTTTATATAACCTGTTAGTGGCAAACCAGGTTTTAAAATTCACTCCTTGGTTCCATTAAGCCTAGAGCTTAGTCCATTAAGCCATGCTACCTCCATTTAAAACCTATTACCAGATCTTTCACATGCTTAGCATTCAGTGTTTGGAGTAACTAAATGCAACACAACTGAAGTGGCATATTCTTGGATAGATGCACACATATTTGCATGTATCTCTACTCTTTCATCTTGTATAAGTTTTAGATTTATAAATTAGTAATGATCCTATATGAGTAGGGATTTCTTTTTATGTTGTTAAAAATGCCTTCTTTCATGATTATTTCCAGAGTGACTGATGTTAATTTTGCAGCCTGTGTAGGCAGAACTGATACCTCTTAAATCACAGTGCTTGATAAAGGGAGGAGGTTAATAAGGCATGGGTCATTACAATTGTAGACCCATCCTAATTTATACTAATGACTAATGGGACTCATAGCAAATACGAGTCTGTGAATTGGAAAGTGAAATGGCGTGATTAAACACACAATGAATTTTATGTGTTTGGGAACCACACAAAAAGAATAATAATTTTGATGTCATCTATCCCTGATAGAGAAACCGTCAATACGGAAAACAGAGGATTGCTTATGAATAGCTTTTGTGAATAAGGGTATTCTGAGACTCATAATAAATCAGGTCCTATTTCAGTTAAATCTACAAGAATCTGGCTGTGGTCCTTATACTACACTTTTGATGAAGTATTTTCTGAAATAATCAGCTGGGGTATTTTTGTTATATAGAAAATTTTATTGGAATAGTTTCTGTCATAATAGGATTTGACCTATAGATGATGTACAGTTTAGTTACCTTCTTTGGGAATCAGTGCATAAATATTCTTCTTAGAGTTTCTCTTTTATTAAGATATATCAGGAATGGCAAGAGCCTGTGATTAAAGTGGGGCTGAGTCTTCAAAGTACTTCCTGAGAATTACCCTGTCATCACAAACCCTAAAGAAGGGAAGAACTGCTGTCCCTTAGAGCCATTTAGAGAGACATGTGGAAAATCCATGGTTCTTTCCAAAAAAACAAGTAGATTTAGTATATTGACATTTCCTGACTCCAGGAGATTTTTATATTATCTGCTGATACTAGCTTGTAATAGTGTGTGTGTGCGTGTGTGTGTGTGTTTGTGTGTACATGAACATGAACATGTATTTGTGTGTTGGGAAGAGGATATTTACAAGAAGGGTTTTGAAAAATTAATTTTGTGCTCTTCACTAAAATGAGCCTACCCTATGGCCAGATAAGACACAACACACTTGAAGATGTTCTAGTTCTAATCTCAGAAATTTCAAATAAGTGCAAAAAGAAGGGAGAGAAAAGACAAAGACACTTTATATGCAGAGTGATACAACGATTTATTAGTGTCCTCACATTGTTATATATTGGTTTCTACAAGGCTGTGCTAAGATGGAGCCCTTGTAGTCTCTAATTAGAGCATTTGTTATCAGTCTTGGCTTAGCACAAAGTTACCAAAGCTATGCTGCTTTGGTGTTTATTTCAGGTCCCTCAGACTGTCTCTGGCAAGTATGTGGAGATTATTTAGGAGAGAAAAAAGGCAGGGGTCCAGGGTGGGTGGTGTTAACAGTTGTGAATCATTTAACCCTAAAATCATCCCTACTGCCACAACTAGCAGAAGAAGACCTCTGGTGGGAAAATTCAGAACTATAAAGCCTAGTGTTCTGAAGTGAACCCTTTCAAAGAGGTTAACTGAAGCCTTGTCTAAAGAATGAAACATCTGTTCTTCATTAACTAATCAATCATTAGTTAATGAAGTGTTGAGTGTGTGTGTACATATAGATATAAGATGTAGGTATATAGACAGAGAGGGACAGACAGAGGGGAGAAAGCAAGAGCACAGTATTGTATAACATTTATATCATCAATTGGTACTGCCTCAGAAATAATGCCCATTATATTGAGAGTGATGCATTACAACTCAGGGAATTAAATATGAATAAGCTGGGCATACAGTTTCTAGGATATTAAAGTAGATTGTTTCTACTACCCACTATTGGGGAGGATATTTAGACAAAAAGTGACATATTTAATTGAAAATATTTCTCACATAGGCTGCCTGACTGAAGATGACTCCCACCAAAACAAAAAAACAAACAAAAATGAAACACCCCCCACCAAGCCCCACCTAGAATAATACTTCTGGACTTAGAATTAACTATGCAAATCACAGCAGTACACGTGTAGGGGTGAAGAGCTGTAAATGTCACATGTAAGTAGTTACCGGTGGTAGAAATCTCTCAAGATGTGATTTGGGTTGAAAGGTGGGATTCCTCTTCCTCTATTCTTCCTTCTCCATCTCCTCCTCCTAGCCTTTTTCTTTATCTTCTTATTCTTCTTCTTTAAGTAGGTCCTTTTGTTAGATCTGCTTTAATCAAAAGATAAATATTGAGAATTGATTACTTGGGAATTACATCAATTGGTGAAGACTGAAACATCTGGTACAATTCCCCTTCTACATCTGGTAAAAATTCAAAGAGCGCAATATAAAAGAAGTACCCTTCCCACACTATCTCCCAATTCCTTTCTCAAAGGAATCCATTTTATAGTTTTTCTGGTAGGTACATATACAATGAGGGACAGACAGAGGGAGAAAGAGCACAGTATTCTATAATAACATCTACAGCATTAATTAGTACTGCCTCAGAAACAATGTCCATTGTGTTGAGAATGATGCATACTAACTCATGGAATCTCTTTTAAAAGTTTTACTTTTATCACTACAACTATATGTTGCAGAATATTCTATTCAAGCACTTAAAAGACATATAATTATTATAAATGATGAAGAGATAAACACTTAATCTTACTTCTACCTCCTTCGCTACTACCTGCCACACCCTTTAGGTGCTTATTTTATATATTTCTAGGTTCTTCAAGTGGATCTTTATGCCTTATAATAACACATGGTGGAAGGAGAGACAAGATGGCTGACCAGAGACACCAGCTGCCAGATCATCTTAGAAAGAAGGAAAAGTTTTAGATGAAAATGGAAAAACAAACAAAAAAACATAGATCAGGTATAATTCCAAGGGAAAAGTATCATAGCCTACAAGAGATTCCACAGGAAGAAGTTGTGGAGCAAAACAAGAAAGACCAAGATATTGGCAGAGGACGACTCCTGAGAGGCTTGGAAACCAGTGAAAATGGTAGGTGGAGAAGTTTTTTTGTCCCTCCCTCATATCCCTGTCAGTCAGCAGGCTCCCAAGGTGCTGGAGAGCCTATCTACCCTCACAAGCACAAAGCTGTTGCTGCCAGTGAATTGGGAGCTTCTTGAGGACAAAGCACTAACCTGACAACCCCTTTAGGGCATTTCCTGTCAAAACAGACCTGAGCCAAGATGGCAAGCACCATATTGCTTCTCCACTCACTGTGCACCTTTGTCCACCCCATGGGGCTTCAGTCCCTCAGTTTTCATCTTGCTCATTCACACACAAACACTTCCCAACTCTGGCTCAGACTGTGAGGAGCCACAGGGGGTCAGTGGGCCCAGGGAATCTGTGTGACTCCAGAGCCTGGACATTCCAGGCAGGCTGCCTTCTAGAAGGAGGGACAGAGATGACCGTTCCCCTTCTCCTTTCCCAACTGTGGCTGCCAAGAGAGACAATTGAGCCAGGACTCTCAGGAGGTCCTGCCTCCCTCCTGTTGGTGCATACACCACACCAGGGCTTCCACAGAGAGAGACATTCAAACCTTTCCTCTTGAAGACCTGCAGTGGACTAAGGGGTGCTCTGACTGTGAGCTCTCTGCAACTCCAAGGAAAACACTCAATTCTATAAAAATTCATGGAAATTAAACAACCTGCTGCTGAATGTTTACTGGGCCAATAATGAAATTAAAATGGAATCAAAAGGTTCCTTGAATCAAGTGACAAAGGGAACACAAGGTTTTAAAACTCGTGGGATTCAGCAAAAGCAGTCTTAAGGGGAAAATTCATAGTCTTGAATGCCTACATCAAAAAGATAGAAGGATCACTACCACAATCAGCAATCTAATGACACGTCTCAAGGAACTAGAAAAGAAAGAGTAAACCAAAACCAAAGCCAATAGAAGAAAAAAATAACAAGGTCAGAGCAGAGCTAAATGAAATGAAAAAAAAAATACAAAGGATAAGTGAAATAAAAATTTGGCTTTCTGAAAATATAAATAATATCTATAGACCTCTTGCCAGATATACCAAGAACAGAAGAGAAAGAACCTAAATAAGCTCAATCAGAAATGAAAAAGGAGACATTACAACTGACACCATAGACATACAAAATATTGCCTGTGAATACTATGGAAATCTCTACACAGAGAAAGTAGAAAATGTAGAGGAAATGGAAAAATTCCTGAAAATACACCACCTCCCAGGATTCAACAGGAAGAAACAGAACTCCTGAACAGACCAATAAGAAATGAGATTGAAGCCCTAGTAAAAAAGCTTCCCCCCCCCCCAAAAAAAAAGACCACATGGATTCACAGCTGAATTTTACCAGACCTATAAAGAAGAGCTGGTACCATACGGCAGAAATTATTCCATAATATCAAGAAGGAAGGAATCTTCCAGACTTCATTCTATGAAGCCAGAAACACCTTAATACCAAAGCCAGGAAAGGACACTACAAAAAAAGAAAACTACAGACAAATATCTCTTATGAATATAGATGCAAAAATCCTAAATAAAATACTAGCAAACTGAATTTAACAGCACATTAAAGAAAAAAAATCCACCATCACCAGTGGACTTCATCCCAGGGATGTAAGAATAGTTCAACATACATAAATCAATAAATGTGATTCACCACATAAACAGAAGCAAAAACAAAGACCATGTGATCATTACAACAGATGCAGAAAAAGCATTCAGCAAAAATTCAGCACCCTTTTATGATAAAAACCCTCAAATCTAGGCATAGAAGGAACATATTTCAAAATTATAAGGCCACATATGACAAACCCACAGCCAACATCATACTGAATGGGGAAAAGTTGAAAGCATTTCCCTTAAGAACTAGAACAAGACAAGGGGGCCCACTGTCAATTCAATATATTGATGGAAGTCCTAGCCAGAGCAGTCAGGCAAGAGAAAGAAATAAAGCATATTCAAATTAGGAAAGAGGAGGTCAAACTATTGTTTTTTGCTGATGATATGATCTTATGTCTAGAAAACCACAAAGACTTCACCAAGAGACTCTTGGAATTGCTAAATAAATTCAGCAAAGTCTCAGTTTACAAAAGCAATATACACAAATCAGTGGCATTCCTATACACCAATAACAGTCAAGCTGAGAGTCAAATCAGAGACTCAGTACCATTCCCAATAGCTACAAAGAAAATAAAACACCTGAATATACTTAACAAACAAGGTGAAATATCTCTACACACAGAACTACTAAACATAGGAAAAAATCACAGATGATACAAACAAATGGAAAAACATATCATGTTGGTGGATTAGTAGAATCAACATTGTTAAAATGTCCATACTACCCAAGTGACTTACAGATTTAATGCAATCCCCATCAAAATACCAATGTCATATTTCACTGGTCTAGAAAAAATTATTCTACACTTCGTTAAGAACCAGAGAAGAGCCTGAATAGCCAAAGCAATCTTACATAAAAGAAACACATCTGGAGGCATCACATTACCAGACTTCAACAAGGCTCTAGTAACCAAAAAAGCATGATGTTGGTACAAAAATAGAGACTCAGACCAATGGAATAGAACTGAGAACCCAGATGTAAAACCATCCACATACAGCCAACTGATCTTTGACAAAGCGGACAACAATATACACTGGGGAAAAGAAGCCCTATTCAATAAATGGTGCTGGGAGAGTTGGATAGTCACATGCAGAAGAATGAATCAGGATACATATATCTCATCATTCAGAAAAATTAATTCGAGATGGATAAAAGACTTAAATATAAGACACGAAACCATAAGAATGCTAGAAGAAAATGTTGGAGAAACTCTCCTAGATATTCGCCTATGCAAAGAAATTATGAAGAAGACTCCAATGGCAATCACAGCAACAACAAAGATAAATAAATGGGACTTGATTAAATTAAAAAGCTTCTACACAGCTAAGAAAATAATCCATAGAGCAAAGACAACCTACAGAATGGAAGAAAATATTCACAAGCTATATATCCAATAAAGGGCTAATAACAAAAATCTCCAAAGAACACAAACAAATCAACAAGAGAAAAACAAACAACCCCATTAAAAAATAGGCAAAAGGCATGAACAGAAGCTTTTCAAAAGAAGATAGACAAACGACCAACAAACATAGCAAAAAATGCTCAACATCACTAATTACCGGGAAAATGTAAATTAAAACCACAATGAGATAACACCTTACCCCAGTTAGAATGGCTTTTATTAAAAAGTCCAAAAACAACAGATGCTCTCATGGATACAGAGAGAAAGAAATGCTTATCCACTGTTGGTGGGACTGCAAATTAGTACAACCTCTATGGAAAGTAGTATGGAGAATCCTCAAAGAACTAAAAGTTAGACCTACCATTTGATCTAGCATTCCCACCACTGGGTATTTACCTAAAGGAAAAGAAGTCATTTTATAAAAAGACACCTACACTCTAATGTTTATTGCAGCACAATTCACAATTGGAAAGATGTTGAATCAACCCAAGTTCCCATCAATTCACAAGTGGATTAACAAAATTTGGTATAAGTATACTATGGAATATTATGCAGCCATGAAGAAGGATGAATTAAGGCCTTTTACAACAATTTGGTTGGAATTGAGAACCCTTATCCTAAGTGAAGCATCTAAAGAATGGAAAAACAAACACCACATGTACTTGCTATTAAATTGGAACTAACTGATGAGCACACATATGTACAGAGGGAAGTAAAACTCAGTGGAAATCAAGTGGCAGGAGGTAGGGAGGAGAGAGGAGGGAATGGCGAAAACCTTCCTAAAAGGTACAATGAACACTATTTGGGTGATGAGTACACTATAACCCTGACTGAAGTATAACAAGAGCAATCCATGAAACCAAAAACATTTGTACCCCTTTAATATTTTAAAAAATAATAAAAAAAATAGAAAAAGTAATACATACCTCCAATAGTTGATTTCTCAATTTTAAGAATTATCTGGTTTTTCTAGTCTCTTCAACCTGTCTTTCTCCTTTCACTAGTTATGTTATCATTTGTATATTGTCTTTGTTTATATTATATTCTTTCTCCATCATTACCATTTTTGCTTAGTCTTAGTTCTATGTTTTAGAGGTTTAAATGCTCACCGTCGCATTTTTAAATGGCGTCTCCATTCATTATTTCATTGGCTGGGTTTCATCTTCACTTTGTATTTTTTCAAGCAGGGTTTGTAGATTATATGACTTGAATTCTTACATGTTTGAAAATACCTGTTTACCTCATAGTTGAATAACTCTATTGTGCATAGCAGTATTGTCTCACATTTAAAAGTGGATTTTATTTTTGATAAATGCAAACATATATGTAATACATATGTAAGTTATGGAACATGATAATAAATCGAATGCCAGTAAGTACACCAACCAGTTTAATATTTAGGATTACCAACACTTTTAGTCCAACCTGACCCCTAATTGCTTGCCTCCTAAAAGAGGCAATATTCCCCACAAAAGCTGCTGGCAACCCATGAATAACCTCATGATGGCCAAGGAGATGCCCTCAGGTGGATAATTTTGACCAGGAGTGATGGAATGATTTTATATTCAATTCCTTTCCTGCTAATGAGAGACGAAGTGGGGGAGCTGAACTCATTTTTGATGCTTCGAAACATTCTGCTAAAGTGCCTTTATCGTGGTTATTATCACAATCCCATCCCTATACCGCCATACCTGCGGTACCCTGCTGCTACCATTCCTGGACCTGATATCTACCCTACCTAGGATAGAATAAGGGAGGCTTAATGTAGTCTATCTTTCAAATCAGCTTTCAAGGTGTACGTATCACCTGTTGACTCATTTTGAGCTTGGAATCAAGCTTCCTCTCCCTGCCCCCACTGCCCCTGACACACTCTATGCGCTATATGACCTTGGCCTAATCAGTCCACCCCTCAGGACCTCATGAGAAGTTTGAACTAGAGGACTTCTGAATTTCTTTAAGCTAATGTTTTTGAAATCCTAGGAGAGTTCACTTGGTACTTGTACATAGACTCTCTCACCTGTAGCAATGTGGGATTGTAAATCAGCCTAGAAACATTAAAATGATTAAACAACATAAACTGGGTAGATAATGTATCTCAGCTGAGCAAAGCTTGTATTCACAGATGTCTTAATAATGAATGGTTGGTATGTGCATGTGTATGTGTGTATGCACTTGTGTGTGTGTGTGTGCGCATGCGTGTACGTATATTCAATTGACTGTGTGGATTGTAATGGGCCAGGAAGGAGAAAACAAGTTATATACAGAAAACACCAGTGGGAATGTGAGTAAGAGGAATCAACTATGGATTTATATGCAGAAGCCGTGCATCTTTCTTGCTCTTTTTTCGTAACCTCAGGGAGCAGTCATTTCATTCAGCATAATATCTGGTTTGAGGCACTGTCAACTCCTCATCCAATTTCATCCACAAGGAAGAGAAAGAGAAACATTTTGAAGGTGATTAGATCAGAGCGTATATGTAACACTAAGGGAAAGTCTAAGGAGAAGTGAGTCTTAACAGTGGGAGAGGATTAATTAACTTGTAGATATTCCCTTATGTGTATAAACCCACCCCTCAGGGTTTTAAATTCTTATTCTCTTCTTGCCTCTACTCCTAACCTCTTTCTTAGCTTCCATCTAGCACCAGACTTATATGGGCAGGATTAATAGGTGATCATAAATGACACAAAGGTCCAACATACCAAAGGCTGTTTACTGAAAGATACCTGAGGAGGGAGAGAAGAGAACAAAGAGAGGTGTCAAGGGAGAATGCTTTCTGCAATGACCATGGGTTGAGAGGATACATGGGTGCCTCCAGCATTTGTGATGACTTTCCCAGGATTTTTAAGAAAAGTTAATAAGAATAAAGGAGCTTCCTCTGGACCTCTTTACCTTTGGTTATTGATTGGCTATAATATTGATTCATGTACAGTACTATGTAAAGGACTGTGATTAGTACACACTATTGTATAGCACATGCTAGACTTGCCAAGAGAAAGTTTTTGTTGTACACAGTACTGTGCCTCCATTCCCTATTTGAGGATGTATTAAATAATATGGAAATTATATAATCAAAAACGGTAGAATATTTTAGAAATCTTAAAACATAGAAAATTTGTACAGATGCTAAGGACAGTGCTATAATTAGCCTTTTAAAAGTATTATGACATTGTCCATCCCACATTTTGCAAAAAAAAAAAAAAGGACATTTTTATTGTATCTATTTTTAAATTGTATTATTTCTACAAAAAAATTCTATTGAAAAATATCACAATCCTGAACAAAATAACATCCCATGGAATTTTATAAAATCACAGTTGTTTTGAAAGTAAATGACAGTTTAAGTGGAATTATCAAGGTGACTTCCACTATTACTGTTATTTTTGTCTGCAGTAACTAATGACAACCTTTTCCCATAGAACTGAACATAAATTAAATGAAAGCAATGCCACCAACTTCCAGTAATAAATAGAAAAGAGACAGTAATGGGGGCTCCCTACTGTTTTTCTTTGCTGGTGTGTCCTAGGAATGAAGAAGAAAGAATATCTAGTTCATCACTCAAATTTTTCTGAAATGTACTTATTTTCACACCACCTTTAAGATAGAGTATTGGTATATTTTAAAAATGAGCTATTCTCACATATAATGTGACAACTTATAACATAAAACTTAAGGGAAAAAATCTGCATTTTTGCCCAACTTCGATTCTGATGAAAGAATATCAGCTTTATAACGTCAATGAATGAAATATATCTTTCTAAAATAATCATCAGTTTCATCTATATTTGAATTTTGAAGGCTAATTTCTCAGTTCAGTTTAAAATATTTGAAGGTTAGGCAATATATCAGTTCAGTCAGGTGGTGAAGATGACAGACTTTGAATGTGGAATCAGAGGCAATTGTTCTCATTCCATTTCATAGCTGTGTGCCCTTGGAAAAAGCAGAGTTTCAGTTCTCTGAAACACAAGATAAGGATAATAAGCCTGATGTGTCTGGTTTGTTCTGAGGTTGTGGTGGACACCTTATTTGGACGATCCACCCATGGTGAGGCTTCAGACACTATGTATGTCTGTCCGTCAGTGCTCTGTCCGCTGGCCATAGTTGACTGGACTGGGGTGAGCATATGGCCTGAGCTAAGCCAATTAGGCTTTACTGACATATATCTGGAATTGTGGGATAGAGAATGATTCATTATTTTGTTGTCTCCAAATGCGTGTGCCTGCACCTATAATATAGAACCCCAGACACAACCCCAAAATTCACCATATGGATCAAAGAAGAAGAGGACAAGATTTAGGAGAGAAAGAAAAAAATTAAGTCAGGTTTAGAAAGGCGAGGCATACGTGAGAGCTCAGATAGCTCTCCATGCTTTCTTGATGTTTTCAGCCACCTTTCTGTCCTTGGATTTCATGTGAAGCTTCTGTATAGAAAAATCTTTCCTGTCAATACTAGCTTGAATCAGAGTCTTTGTTTGCAACCCAAGAAGCCACAACTAATACAAGAATGAAATGAGAGTGCTCATGGAAGCAATTCTTGTAAATTGTAGAGCAACTTTAAGGGGTTGCCACAAAATTCTAATAAATAGAGATAAACAGCTCAAATTCCTTAGTGTGAGTAAATGACTTAGATTACCACACAGAATCAGTGACACAAAGCATAATCTACAGTGGCGAGTCCCTTTGGAGTTTCCTGGACTTTATCCTGTGACTGTGCCCTGCTTCTCTGGGAAATCACCTGATTGAGGTGAGGATTATAGAAGGTCCTTCGAAATGTTCCATTTGCTTTCAAAACCATTCCATTTTTCTAATACTACTTGGACTCCTCCCAATTTTTTTCTGACAGCTCTGGCTATTTACCTGTTGGCTAGACAGGTAAGAGTAACTAGTAACAACTCCAGTGTGTTTTTAATTTTGGGTGAAACTGTATCTTTAGGATTAATTTCCCAGAAATACCATTCCCTTGCCAATCCTAGGGCTTAGAGTGAGGTATCATCATTACATTCATTTAGTTAGAGTGATATTAAGAGCTTCTCCTTGGAGTCAACAACCCCTGGCAGTGTATCTATTATTATTATTATTTTTTCTCCAGATAATCTGGTGGGCTTGAAATAAAGTATAGTATCTATGTATATAGCATTGGCAGAAAACCTGAGGACGTGTCAATTAATATTTCTATAGTCCTACCTGGGATCATGTTCTTCCAAGATAGGAAATATTAATAATAAGTCTGGATGAGTCTTCTTCTGGTAAAGATGAACCCTAGAATTCTAAACTTAACAAGCAACATTCTCTCTTCTTCCCCTACGCCTACACCAGGACTCCTAGCTTTACCATCATGTTCTGCATGGAAACCACCAGGGCAAAATTTCATTTTACTCTTGGTTCTATCAGCCACCACTACAAAGCCATGACTCTTGGGTCATGCTTACATCCTCATATAGCTCTGCCCATCCACTTTTCTTGCCTATTTACCATCCTTCTAAGAACGGAAAATCCTCCACTGTGTCCTCTGCCACTCACAGAGATCAGAAAAATGCCCTCTATTCTCCTCCACTTTTCTAAATGTTTCTTTTGTCTTTTTGATCTAAATGAAATCTGGCATTTCTTCCTGAGAACACTGTTTCTTCAGAAACTCTCTGAATTGGTGGCTTTCTGGACACTCAAAATTGTCCACCTCAACCCTTATATAATTGATATCCCTAGATCTTCACTGTCAAATATAGTGGCCACTAACCACATGTGTCTATTAAACACTTGAAATGTGGCTAGTCAGAATTAACGTGCGCCAAATTTGAAAAATGCACACTGGATTTCAAAGGTTTCAGAAAAAAATCAAATATAATATGTTACATTAATAAGCTTTCATGTTGACTATATGTTGAATTGGATACAGTAGTTTAAGTAAAATTTATTATTAAACATAATTTCTTTTTTAATATGGCTATTACAAAATTTATTACAGAATTATACATATCTCACACTATTTTTCTATCGGGCCATTTGCTCTTATTCTTTCTTTTATAAAAGCCCCAGCATTTAATCTCATGTCATCAAACAACTGCTACCACTCTCCTCCTACAACCACCCTCCTACTATCTGCAGCGAACTTCTAATCCCCAACACACTGCTCCACTTTTTCTCTCTCTTCCTTCCTTCTTTCTTTCCTTCCTTCTTTCCTTCCTTTTCTCTTTGTCCTTCTCTTTTTCCTTCCCCTCCTCCTCCTTCTTCCTCTTCTTCAAGAGTTTAGCTTCTGGCTCAATGTCATTCTTTCCAGTGTCTGATCATAATGTCCTTGTGATTCCAATATTCACATAGATAATATTTCAATAGGTGTGGCCTCTCACTTCACTTTCTCTTTTAAAATGATTTTTTTCCTCTACTTTTCCTCAGGCATTCATTACTGTGGTCATATTCTCGAACTTGCCATTATGAAAACTTCCAATCCCCCTATAGTTTCAGTTTTCAAGAGGTTTACCACCTCTTATTTTTCTGTCTGGTACCCATCTCCAGCAGTCTTGTCCTCATATCCTTTATTACCCAATTCAAATGCCATTATTCCTTGTCATAATCACTCCTTCGCATATAGTCTCAACTCCCTTCCCCTCTCTCTTCGTCTTATTTATCAGGCAAAACTCCAATTCTCTTCACTTACTTACCTTCTTCATTCCTGCACCCTTGAAGCCGAACAGATCTGTATGGAAATCAACAACCACATACCTGGCCTCATTTTAGGTCTCAGACCACAAAGCTAAAGCAGGTCCCTAGTACTGTTGAGCAAATATTACTATTTACTCCCCCATGTGACTATTTTATACGCTTTCCTCACTTTTTACACCTCAGCACTTACTCCTTACCCTCACTTTAAACATGGTTTTGCTTCCTAGTTCACTGGAAAAACAGAAGCACTTGCAAGAGTATTGCCACAAAGTTTTACCATCCTATCTACCTACTGAATCCACATTTATGCACATAGATTCCACTTTCCCACTGTTATGATGGATGATGTGCTTTTGCTATTAAGTCCCATCCCTTTATCTGAACACTAGATTTTATTTTTTGTCACTTATCTAATCTCATTACTCCAGAAATAATTACGATTTTTCTTATTTTTACTGGATCTTTTCCATCAGTGTACAAATGTAGCATAATTTCTACTATCTTTAAAAACCTCTTGATGCTACATCTTCCCCCATTTATTGCTTCATTTATCTGTTCTGCTTTTGAAGCAAAATTTGTCTAAATATTTTTTTTACATGGTCTTTCTACAAATATCTTCCTCCTATGCTGTCTTGAACCCATTCCAATCTGTCTTTGTCCCTACCATTTCATCAAAATAATCTGTGTAAGATTTCCAATGGCTTCAGTGTCTAAATGCAAGTACAGGTTTCATCCTACTTTCAACACAGTTGGTCAATCATTCTTCATTGAAATACCTTTAAATTCCTTCTTTCTACCTTTCATGCTGCTCTTTCTTATTTTCTTTTGCTCATCTTTTCTTATCATTCTGACATCTAAGCATTGGATTGCCCTACAGATCAGACTTTGTACTTCTTCTCATCTGTTTCTTATCTTCACTCCCTTGGTGGTATCACTCAATTTCGTGACATTAAATATAGTTTCATATTCATAACTATAGTTTGTTCTTTTCCTTTGAAATTCGGTGTCATTTTTCTAGATGCCTGTCAATAGTTCCACTTAAGTATCTAATAGGCATAATATCTAATAGATATCTCAGATATAAGATGTCCAATATTTGATCTTCCCCAAATTGTTCTTCATACTCTCTGCACTATAACAGTAAGTAAATGGCAACTAAATGCTTTCAGTTATTCAGGCCAAACAATACAGAGTCATCCTTAATTTTTCTTTCTCTCCTAAACACCACATCTCTAATCCATTAGCAAATCCTACACCTCTATTTCAAAAACTATGTTCAAAATTTGATTATTTCTAATTGCCTGATTTATTACTACTCTGACCAATCCAACACCATTTCTCTTGTATATTTTCAATAATTTCCTAATAGATTCCTTTTCTTCCACTCTTATGCCATCCCCTCAACTCCTCACCCTCCCGCCTACCTCACCCCCATTTTGACCTGCCACATAGCAGCCAGGGTGATCTTGTCTAGTCTTGTTAGATCAAGTCATTCCTTAGTCAAATGCCTACAATGGCTTCTCATCACACTGGGACTAAAGCCACTTTCCCATGGCCCTCGAGGCCATACACATCCTCCTCCTTTACATCTTTGACATTATTTACTATGTCATTTATCTTCATTCACTAAGCTTGTGGCCTTGCTGTTATCAAAATATGACAAGCATACCCTTGCTCAGAGATTTTTAGTGGGTAATACTAGAAGATAAAACTAAAAGCACAATAATAATTTAGACTTTATGCTGTAAATACTGGAGAATAATTTTAGATGAAGGGACAAGTAAAAAATGCATTTTAGAAAGTGAACTATATGTTACAATTATATAGGACAGATTAGGAATGGGAGAGACTGAATGTAGTTTACTCAAATTTGGTGATTTTTCTTTTTTTTGAGGTTACTAGCTAGGTTTTCAAAGAGAGGTGAGATGCATTTGAACAGCATTTTAAAAATAGAATTAAAAGGATTATCTCGCTAAATACACTCAGTTGAGAGTCAGGGAAGAGTCAAAGATGGCTGAGGCATTCAGTTTGCTCTGAGAACCTCTCTAAGAAGAAAAAGGAGACAAAGTGTTCGCTTTAGTCAGTTTGGCTACTATAACAAAGTTTCATAAACTGGGTAGCTTATAAACAACAAAAATTTATTTCTTACAGTTCTGGAGGCTGGAAATCTAAGATTAAGTTACCAGCATGGTAAGATTCTGGTGAGGGCCTTCTGAGTTATAGACTGCCAACTTCTTGTTGTATCCTCACATGGCTGGAATGGTGTGAGCTAATGCTCTGGCATTTTCTTATAAGTTCACTAATCTCGTTCATGAAGGCTCCATCCTCTTGACTTACTTACCTCCCCAAAGCTCCATCTTCTAATACCATCACATTGGGGGTTAGGATTTCAATATATGAATCTTAAGGGGGCATAACATTCAGTCCACAACAGTGTCCCGTATCTATTCTTGACATTACACCACGTCATCTGATATACATGTTATGATTTTTCAGTGCTAGTCTATACCCAGGTCTTGTCCTAGGACTGGTAGATCAAGACCTTGTGAAGACCATGTCCACTTCAGTACACAGCTTCTTTGTTTACAATCTGATTAATACTTATAAATAGGGGACTTTATGTTCTAAGAAATTATATTTTACAAACAACAAATGTCACTTGGATAAGATAAAATTATAACCTAATCAACTTAATACAAAAACAAATAGCCAACCAATCTGGAATACAATGTGTTCAATTTGAAATGAGGAACAATTCCTAAGTCTAAGGTTTGTGTAATTTTTAAGGACTTTTTAATGTCCTGTCTTTTGGATTACTTAGTACTTTGTCCCTTGGAATTTGTTACTGGCTTTAATGTTTCTGTGTCCAACTCTGTGCACTGCTGGAAGAGTTTGATTCCACTATGTCTCACTCTCTATATGACTGAGTTATCTTTTTAAGTACAGAACTCTGATCTTGAATCCCAGCTGCCAAGTCCACACCCTATGGGGAGAAATCTAGCAAAAGGTTCATTTATATATCATTTGAGAGAATCACTTTACAAAATCCTGCCATGCATGTCAAATATCCTCCCACTTCCTAAGAGGTCAAAGGTCTTTAGACAGGGACTCTGAATTGTTTCATCTGTAGAAGCTGTCATTTCTGAAGCAAACACTTTTGAAGCTTTGAATACCAGTACCTATATCTATTGCTCTTGATCCCTAAGGACCTGAGGAATCAATGATGTTACCTACATAGTTATTTAAAGACAGCTTTATAGTTGCTATGCAACCATAATGCTGTATTGAATGACAGTTAATTCTTTTGTGGTCAAAAATTATTTTATTTTCCATAACACATCACATGAGCTCTCTCTTTCTCTGTGCATTTCTATGCATATAAACACATAGAAAGAAAATCTTTTATGATGCAATTTAACATTTCACAAAAATTTATCAGCTACTATGGGAATACGGGCAGGGGAAAGACAGAATTTTGTTATTTAGATTTAGTGTCATCACTGCTGATATTTGTAGGTTTATTATTATGTTATTGGGTTTGATAATTATTTGGTTTATTTATTCATTTTTTATTTGAATGCATGGTATACATAGGAAATATAAAAATACAGAAAATAATATCATTAGGAGTCCTCAAAACGAAAAATTACTGTGGCTAAAATCACAGACACAGACACACACACACACACACACACACACACACACACACACATATATATATATATATATATATATATATATATTAGGTTGGTGCAAAAGTAATTGCGGTTTTGGTATTGTTGATATTTGCCATTTGATATTGAAATACATTCTGAAATAAATGAGGTTATGTTATACATCATTTTAACTCCCAGTTCTCGCCTTATTTATTTATTATTTTTTTTGCTAATGACTTATTACTTGTTTTTTTATATTTATTTTAGACTATGGAAGTGATGTCAGTTAGACAAAAAAAAAGCAAATTTGAGTGATTTTTTTATTCATGTTCAAAATGGGTTGTAAAACAGTGGAAACAACTCACAACATCAACAATGCATTTGGCCCAGGAACTGCTAACTAACATACAGTGCAGTGGTGCTTCAAGAAGTTTTGCAAAGGAGATAAGAGCCTTGAAGATGAGGAATGCAATGGCGGGCCATTGGAAATTGACAACTACCAACTGAGAGCAGTCATCAAAGCTGATCCTCTTACAACTACAGAAGAAGTTGCCAAAGAACTCAACGTTGCCCATTCTACAGTCGTTTGGCATTTGAAGCAAATTGGAAACGTGAAAAAGCTTGGTAAGTAGGCGCCTCATGAGCTGACTGAAAATCAAAAAAAAAATCGTCATTTTGAAGTGTCATCTTCTCTTAGTGTACACAACAATGAACCACTTCTTGATCAGATTGTGATGTGCGACAAAAAGTGGATTTTATACAACTGACAACTGTCAACAAACAGCTCAGTGGTTGGACCAAAAAGAAGCTTCAAAGCACTTCCCAAAGCCAAACTTGCACCAAAAAAAGGTCATGGTCACTGTTTGGTGGTCTGCTGCTGGTCCGATCAACTACAGCTTTCTAAATCCCTGTAAAACCATTACATTGATAAGTATATATATGCATACTAATATGTTTTTCAAAATAGAATGATACACCGTTTTGTAAACTGTAATAACAATATTCTAATCAAATTCATTAATTAACCTTGGGATAGACTTATTTTCTGCCAGAGAACCAAATGAGGGTAATTAAAAATTTTTGTAATAAAAACTAGATGTGCAGTATTGTGACATTGGGTGCCAGGTGCTAAGGTTTAGACATCTGTGTCCAGAAAGATACCATGTAGTTTGAACTTTTAAGGGAGTTCAAGCTGAGTCTCAATGTGATATATTGAACATATTTAGAGGTTGCACTAATACTTAGAAAATTCTATACTAGTTGAAATGCTGCAATATCTATAGTTAAAAATTCATCCATAGTTTATGTAACATTGTCCTTTTACCTTAGATATATTATTCATAAATTTCTAACGAATATCAATTTTTAAAAATAGTTGACGTATCTACTTACAAATTATTGATTGATAACAAACAACCATAGGATTCCTAGAAGTGGTCTGACAATTCTAAGCTTAAAAATTGCAATAATTATTATGACCCTAGGGATAGAAGAGAGGCTGGAAAACATACACTATTATTAATTTTATGTAATTTACCAATAATATAATATAAGCTTATCAGCCCCAGAAAAGAGAGGGCAGATTAGTTTTGTTCCTGTCTGCGTGGTTTTATGACTGTCTTTTTATATACTGTCTGTGTATGTAAGACTGTCTGCATGATTTGTTAACCTTTCTTTTGCTTCCATATGAATTTCCAGCTCATATGAAATAGTTTAGCACATTCCTTAAAATGATTAGAAGGAATTGTTTTGCATAAGCCTGATTATTTCCAAATGTAAGCAATACAAAAGATTGTATATAAAAATACTTTATACATTAAGAATATTACTTGCCTCCAAATGCAACCCAAATAGGAGGACTGTTTAGTGATTTATAATACTTTGAAAAATAGGCCTTTATGTGCAATGTAGCACTTTTGAAAGTAAAATGCTACTGAAAATTTCCTTATATTGCTTAAATATATGGAACTACAAGGCAGCTGGATATTGCAAATAGCATTGCATAAATTATATAAACTTGAATAGAGCAGATTTGAAATGAGTAGAAAGAGGAACTATCATTGCCTTTTCAAAGGAAATGTTACTGTTTGACAAAACACCACACATTCCCCAAAAACATATGTTAATTTGCAAAATTTGGTTTTATTCCTCATGGATCACATTTACATAGGAGACTTAGAGACATTTATCTACAGAAATTTTAGTGACATATCAGCATCTAGTACAATGTTGAGTTAGGGATAAGTAAATCAATAAACAATTGATATTTCTAATAACATATAGTAGAGTGAAACATACATTCAAGAAATGAAATAAACTTGGGTTTAAGTTTAAGAGATAGCCTTAGATATTTATCGGTAAAACGATATTTAATAAAATAAAATTCAAACTCTTCTGATGTGGAGATATTTACAAAGTGAATTCAACCATAAGCATTATTTGATTACTCTTTTTCATTAGAACATTTATACAGTTTTATTTAAAAATATATACCTGTTAAAATAATTATATACTTTTCATAATATTGAATTGGAAAATATTGTTTCATATGCTTATATTTCTTAAGATATGGTTATTTTAATGAATATATTATTGACCTTAAATATGTAATCTCTTTTTTAGAACACGATCTTTTATATATAGAATACTCTCAAAAGCCTCTTTTTTATAATTTGATAACTTGTGAGAAATCCTCTTTGAACAATTACAGTGGAGATTATCAGTGATTCCTAAGAGAGTAGGAAAATCATAGGTCTCAAAACTACTTGTCTGACATAATGGTGACTGAGTTAAAAGTTTCCAGGGTTATTTTAGCCAATATTCTTTTACTAAAATAATTAGTTTCACATTTTCCTAAAAATAAAACTTTAGTTCTGCCATGAAAGACTTTAAATGTATTAAAATCATTCTTTGATTTTTTAAAAAGTCAGTGGAATCTTCAGCATGAATATATCTTTATATAATGGCGCTCATGATCACATAATTTTATTTATTGTGTTCCATAAATCTCTATCGACTTACAGAGAAAAGAAAAATAAGTGAAAATATTTGGACTTTTCTGTATTTTTCCCCAAAATTTTACCTTATTTAATATGCATGTATTTGTTGCTTTAGAAATGCATACTTAAAATATTATTCTGAGATTATCTACTGTAATTAAGAGACAAGAAGATAACAGAAAACTGAAACAAAAGACTTCTCATTTTATAATAACAACAGTGAAAAATTGCTCTTAAATCTAATGGAATACAATGAGATGGGAGAAGTTATAGCTGAAGCACATGCAAAAAAGAATCAGGATTTTAATTCGATTGTAAGCTCAATATGAATCAAGTGTTATATGCCTGCCTTTAAAAGCTGATGCCTTTGAAGGCTCTATTAGCTCTGAAATGTGATTGAGTTTGGATGGAGGTTGAGGGTAGAGGAACTATATATTAAGAATAGTAGAAAGAAACTAGGGCTATTTAGCTTGGAAGAGAGAAAACTCTAGGGGCAGGTATGGTAGCTGTTCTAAAATAGTCGAAGGACTTCAATATGGAAGGGCGATTAAACTGCAGCAGACGGTTTCGACTATTTTACATCTGAGGACTCGTCAACTCTGAGATTATATTATTTTGTAAGCAACACTAATATTTTCAAGAAACAATGATTGTGATCACTAATAAATCACAATTAACTTAATATTTAATGACCTGCTTTTCAAAAATTCTATCGCTGCTGACCCCAATGTTATCTGTGTTCACCAGCAGTGGTGAAAACATCTGAAAAGTGATGCTGAAGCAAAGAAATATAATTGGGCCTTGGGGATTTGGAAAGCTTAGTAGGGTCAGTCCTTTTTAGAAACTGTGCTAAGCATAAGCTTAGAATCCCCCAGATCTTGGTGTGTGTGTGTGTGTGTATATATATATATATATATATTCTCTTCATGGCTGTTCCTGAGATCTAAAGGATAGTATCTTGGGCTTATATCGTTCAGTTGAAGGCTCTGAAGGATGGATGACAGGACAATTCTTAAGCCTATTAAGTGAAAATTATGGTACTGCTGACTACAGACTCTAAAAGTCCCAGTAATTGCCACTGTGATTTAGGATCATCTCCAAATGCAACATAGTGAAACTCATTGCTAATGCAACCAGCAACGGAGTAGCCTTTAAACACAGAAGACAATATTTACACAGCTATATTTTTCCATTCATGATTTATTAATTGAATGATTCCTCAGTACCAAATTAGGCCTATTATAAATATTTACAATGGCCATGCGGTTCTCATACGCCTAGTGCATGGGGACAGGTTACCTTGGGGATAATAAAGTTCTTCAAAGCCCATTCCCGATGGCATGCAGCATAAGGTTCAGGTGTGAAGGACAAATTTTAGTTAACAAGTAGCCACTTTTCATGAATTTATAAGAACACAACTGGTAGAAAGTTAAATAGATAGAGTAAAATGATCATTTGAGTTAAAAAATTTCTGACATAGCACTAAGGTTACATAGAAACAACAAAATTGTCTTTAAATAAACCAGCTAGGTAGCAGCACTGATTCTTCAGTTCAAAGAAATTATGATTCTTGGAGACTGGAGCAATAGATATAAATGCTGGTTTTCAGAGCATAAGAACTGTTGGCTTCAAAGAGGACGCTTAAGGAGATGAAACAATTCTGAGCCCCCATCAGGAGACCTTTTGGCCTCTTAAGAAGTCGATGGATTTGACATGCATTGCAAGGATTTGTAAAGCAGCTCCCTTGGGATACATTCAACATGAGTTTTTGATTGATGGTGCTTGTTTTAAGCCATCCATTTCCTTAAATCTTTAAAAGTATTTTTATTTAATAACCAAAAAAAAAAAATTAGAAAAGAAGAAAAATGAAAAATGTGCCCTGGGAAAAGTGTACTTATTTGATAACATATGGTGTCAACGGCCCCGCTTTTCTAGAAACAAATAAAACAAACAATAATAAAACAAACTAGAGAACACGATTATGCTGCAGGAATAGTTGATTGTATTTGAAGAGTCTTAAGGAGGGAACTACATAAGAAGTTTGGAAAAAAACAGAAGTATTTATAATAAAAAAGTGATAATTGAAGGCCTTCTATGGGTATATTCCATTTCTAACTTTGTGATCATTTGTTTTCTGTTTTTAATAATGGAAGGCTTATATTTACCATTTAAATAGCCATCTGAAAAGTAAAATCAATACTATTTTCCATCACTTTTTCCATTTCAAAAAGTGAATCGACCTTACCAAGTTTCTTCTCTAGACAGAAGTAAATGGCTTACTATGAAGAGGAGATGTGAATTTTGCTGTGGGCAGCGTGGGTGGTGAGCTGCCCTGTGGTGACTGTATTGTGCTCACCTCCACTCGGGACTGAACACCACTAACCCTCATATCACACGCGAGCGGGACTCAGATTAGACAACTGTGTACAGGGGCCCTCCACTGGAAGCAGGTTTAATCGGCTTTCAGGAGGGAATGGGTTGCTGCTGTCAGTGCAGGAAGGTTCAAATAGGGCAATTTTAGAGAAAACTCTCTAAGCTGTATTTTTTTCTACCCCTGGCATTTGTCAAAGCAAGTAAATATAGCATCAACAGATTTTTGTTTTGTGCCTGCTCTCTATAAAGCCAGGTTTTGGAATCCATGAGAAATAAAAGAAAATGCACGTCATCATCACTATTTCAAAGAGGCAACGATCAAATCTTATATCCTCCCCATTCCTGTGTCAGTTCTACTGGAAACAGGTGGAGAAAGAGAACACCCTGGACACTAGTTAGTGGGCTGACTATTGTACACTGTCTCTACACTAATATGGTAGCTGCTAGCAAATTTAAGTATGGCTACTCAAATTTAAATTAATTAAGATTAAAAACAGTTGAAGATTCCATTTTAATTCAGTGAAAATAACCACAGTCAAATGCTCAGTAACCACACGTGGCCTGTGGATGTCATATCCGATAGTACAGAGATAGTATATTGCTTTCCTCAGGGGAAGTTCCAATGGACAGTATTGCAAGGTCTCCTAGAACAATAAAAAATGCAGAGGCCCGAGTGTGAAAAGTCCAGGGTTTGAGTCAGGCTTACCACTATTTTATATGACCTAGAAAAAATTTACTTACCTTGTCTTGAATTCAATTTCCTTCTTTTTCAAATGGGTGATTTGTTTGAAAACACATGAGGTCTGTTACAGCAGTGATGCACAAATGCTACAAGGATTCTGTCACAGAATAGAGCCAAGAGTTACCTGGAGTCTCCTGAAAGTGTACTCTTATTTTAGAAGCTTCTGGATGCATAATTGCATCCCAAACTGAAGTTTGACTTTGGTTTCTTTCAAGGGTCAGGCCCGTTTGGCTTCTAATAAGCAAATAAACAAAACTGTTACTGCTGATAGAGAGTATTGCTTAATACATAAAAATACAGTGCTAAAAATTTTTCATAATCCGTATTATCAGCCAATCTACGAGTGTCATTTGAATTGTAAATAGTAAGCTTGTTTTGGTAGCCATGGCTGAAATGAAAGTTTAAAAGAATACCGTAGTTACATTTGTGATTTTATCGAGAATTGTTTTCACTAGGGAACTCTCAGCCTGTCGGATTAAAATGGTAAAGAGACCTTTTACTGCAAGAGCTCTGACAGTTATCCCCTTAGTAAACTTTGCTTTTGTGATAATTACACCTACTCTTGTTTACCAAATGAATCACTTTTCAGTGCTGCTTTTAACCTTGACTGGTTTCCTTTTGATGATTACTTTTTGCTAATGATGAGATGTTTAGAAATACACTGCACATTTTGCACTGCTCCCTTTTTCAAGGAATGTTTACTCTTGGTTTTCTTTAAAGCAAATTTCCAGGGTTCATTTTAGGGGGCAGTTAAATTTGGGGGAGAATAACAACAATATATCTTTCTTCTGCAAGAGGATCAATGTATGGTTGTTAGGTGTAATGATACCTAACTTCCATGCCTCCTTTGGGCACATCCCCAGCCCCACTTGGCATTATGGGAACTTGAGAGAGGAGAGATGAAGTCCTAGTAATTTAATATTCCTACTCCAAGAACAAATGTCTTGATGGATCAAGGCAAGCATATGTACATACAAACACAAACATATAATTGGGTCCAAAAACCTTGTCTGTATTCCATGCCCTCCTTGCACTATTTCCTTCTTTATCTTCTGCTTTTCAAAGTCAAATTTCCAAGTCATCTTCCATCTCTTTTGCAATTTTTGGCTTCCTTCTCATTCCTTAGCCACTACGTTGTTTCCTCTACAACATGCCTCCATTGACACTTATCTCATAGAAATCACCAATGGACTATGTAAATAATTAAATACACACAGTGGATTATGAAAACTCGTAATTTTCTTGACCACAATGATCAAATTCCCTTTTTGAACGTACAAGTCATTTAGCTTTCATGGTCCCGCACTCTTTTGGTTTTCCTACCTTTCCATCTTTTTTGTGGGCTCTTTTCCCTAGAGTTACTTCCTACTTATTGGTAATTTCAATTTAGCAATTCTTCTTTTCTCGCTCTGCACTCTCATTGGGCAATTGCATCTACTCTCAAGATTCAAATATCATCAATATACTCCTGATACCCAAATAATATACTTGCAGGTCAAATTTTCCCTATAGGCTTCATATAGAACACACCTTCAACTTGAATTCATCTTTTCCTTTTCACCTTCCATTTATTCCTTTTCCACTATTTCCCATTTCATTAAATTGCTTCATCCTCCTGCTATTCAGACAAAAATATCTAAGGGTAATTGCTGATTCCACCAATAGGCCTTAACTCCCTCTCCACTAATGACAATCAATGAATTGCCAACACCCATTGATTCTACCATCTAAAAGACCAGTTTTTTCTAACCCCATTTCTACTGTCTTTCATCAACTTTTTATTTAATTTCTGCCACAGCTTCTAAATGTCTCACATAATATAGTATTTTGCATATGAAATTCATCTGCTATAATGCCAGAGTAATTGTTTGGAAACACAATCTGATTCAGAGAATCCCATCTTGTAGACCCCTCAGTAATTCCCTGTTGCCACCAGGATAAAGTTCCAACTCCTATGGTGGCTAGTGAGACTATCTGGGATTTTTGTCTTGTCTTGGTCTTCTCACCTCAAACTCAAACCTTCAAACTCTGATTTCTTTTAGTTCTCTGAATTTTTCACATTTTCTCTTACTCCACCACCTTCACACAGGTTGTTTGTCCACCTTTCACCATTGTTCCATTATTCTGAAGATCTCTTCCCCTTTCAGATCTCATCGTAAGCATTGCTTTCTTCAGGAGAATCTTCTTGACCTAGAGCAGCTCCTGAGAGCAGCTTTTCATAAAATCTTCAACTTCCACTATTATACAAACAGGATTATATTTAATGTTTAATTATCTTTCTTTCCTACAAACTATAAGTTCTTTTATTAAAGCATAAACTTTGTCAATTTTACTCAATATTTTTTCCATAAATTGAGGTGAAGATTAACACACATAGGAGTTGTTGAAATCAATATACAATATATACATATATATGGACATATTTACTGCATATAATGCCCATAAACATATATATTAGTCATTAATTTATTTAATAAATATCAATATTATTGTGCTAGAAACTCATCTATAGAGATAATGGCATGCATGGCTATTTCTGGCATAACATGACACGCATGTTCTTGGATAATTTTTGTTCTTCAGAATTGCACACTAAAAATAACAGGGCTGATTGGAAAAAAATAGAGTTGAGCAGAGATTCAAAACCTATGTAACTTTTCAACTAGAGTATTAACTAAATTATTAATTAGTGTCTAGGAATATAACACAAACAATGAAGGCAGGTAGCTCAGTGTGATTGGTGTCAGCCTCAGAAGATAATTTAAAAAAAATTGCCAGAACAATAGATTGTAAATGCTGGCTTGGGGGCACTACAATGATACTGACCGAGTTGAGCTCTGAGCCAGTGGGGCTGCCATTTAGGGGTCACAGGAGCAAGAGAAACGTGCCACGAGCTGAAATCTGTGCAAGACCAGCCGTAAACATCTCTGGGGACAGCCCTGCATGCAGGTACTCAATTTTAGTTTTTTTTAAAGTAGAGCTGAAAGGGATTCTATCAGTGTAGCAGCTGAACTGAGGGCTTTTTCCTCTCCTGATGAAAGTTGTAATTCTATTCATGCTATTCTGGCTCCTTTTTCCTAGAAAAACCTGTGTGTAAACTTCTAGCATTTTCTAGTCTTGATTATGTATAAAGAAATCAGTGTTGGAGAAATATACATGTGAAGGCAGAACAGACAGTAGTATTTGCACACTAGGTCAGTGATATTGGAATTGCATTCTTTTCATGACTACCAATATCCACAATCACTTTCAGAAGGAAGAAAGAAAGTCAAAAGTTAATAAGGTGTTAACTCTTCCTCACTCAAAATGGAAGAGTATATGCTTTTACACAAAATGTACACAAAAGTGCTTTGGAAGTAAGTACATGTGTGTGAGAGAGAGACTGAGAGAGAGAAAGACTGAGTGAGAGACTGGGTTCAATAAAAGAGGCAGAATTACTTAGTATTATTGAATAAAGGATCGTTTTAAATAGGAATAAGATCTTACCCAACCATAGGAGACACTTTGGAAGTGAAGGTCTGAAAAGAAGAGTTGTAGAATCAGAGAAAAGTCAATCCCTAGGACTTCTGAAGTGCTGATGTGGGTGGCAAATTGAAACTTTCAGAGGGATCTGGGAAGGCAGGTACCTGTGGCTGACAGAGTAGCACTGTGCTGGTGAAGTCTGTTGCCTCTACCTATGGTGAGGGACATTAGATTCTGTCGGCAGAGCTAGAAGTTGGGAAAAAGAGCTTTATTCAGAACACGGAGACCAGGGATAAGCTGGAACCTGCCAGCACTTATGTGTCTGTTTATTCCCATATCCTACTGCCGTAATCTTTGGAGAAGAATGGA
This sequence comes from Propithecus coquereli, assembly GCF_000956105.1. NCBI lineage: Eukaryota > Metazoa > Chordata > Mammalia > Primates > Indriidae > Propithecus > Propithecus coquereli. Next base: position 957,509 of record NW_012147078.1, on the reverse strand, counting down.
TGTATCTTCACTCTGCCTTTCAAATCATGCACAGATTTCTCTTGTGGCAAATTGGAGTCATACAGGCAAAGATGTTCTTGGAAAGAGGATATAGTCACAGCTTAGGCAAACTGACACTTAAAATATGCTTCAGTAGGTTAGCCTACAGAGGGAAGCAAGTGTCAAATTGTGGAGCACTTCAAAGGCCAGATCTTCGAAGCTGCATTGTATTCTGAAGAGAGTACCTTGCTACCATCTTTATTTCTGTGAGATAATGTTGACAGCAATAGAATGGACTGGATTGACGAGAGACTGGAAGTTTTGGAAACCAGCTATGAACTCTTGCAGTGGTTCTGTGTAAGATATTATTAATATAAAGAACTGAACTGAAAGCATGAGTTTGGAAATAAAGAAGGGATAAATCTATTTTTTAAAAAAGATTTCCTAGAAAATTTTGGTCAAACCAATTATTTGGATCCTGTCTAAGTGGTACGAAGTCCTAAATGACCAAAAAAATGATAGCCTGGTTCCCATATGGTCTATGTATCTCTGGGTCATTTTTCTTACAAATTTCTCTACTTGGAACATTTTTCCTGATATTTTCAAGCCTTCATTTCACTCAAGCCTGGGCTCAAATATCACATCACTAGGGAGTACATTAAAATACTGTGCCTATGTGTGCTCTCTTTCCTTATCCAATATTGTATTTGCTCATAACATTCATGACCACATTACCTTATACATTTATTGGTTTTTCAAAAAAAATTTTACTCTAGTATCTGTCTTCTCCATACATATGTATTCCATGAGGGCAGGGATATGATCTGCTATGTTTATTGATGTATCTCTGACCCTTGAATAAAGAACGAACACCTGACTGTGAGAATGAAAGGGCCCAGCTAAGTTCTATTCCAAGTGAATTCTCAGAGGATCTAGAAATTCATTCAGTCCTTACCTCAAACTGATGGAGTGCTAAGTAAATTCAAACTCTACCCACTATTGGGGATGGACTCCTAATTCTTTGCCAGCTATTAGATTAATTGAGGCTGATGGTGTTATTGGAAAAAGGATTGGAAAAGTTAGGCAATGACAAAATGGCATGAGGTGATTGCATAAAAAGGTATAATTACTTGGTAATCATTCTGTACCTAGGTTTAGCACCTAAGCCAAGTGTTGCAATGCCTGCAGATATGTGGTCATGACTGCACATTGTATGTGCTCTAATAGTAAGACAATAGGACTTGGCTTGTGTATAAGAGATTCAGATTCTACTAATATACTGAATAAAAATTCAGAAACATGTAGTGGGCAGGATAAAAACATGGAACACAGTGGAAGAAGACATGCTGCAGGAGGAAATGAGAGGATTATCAAAGAAACCTCGGGATTTTTGTTTGTGGTTGAACCTGACAATAACATGAAAGAGCAGTATTGTTACGTACATATTATACATGTTAAGGGTCAGGGACTTAGAATGGGATTGGGATCCTCTAAGCAGGAAATTGTCCTGGACACTGAAAGCCAGATGGACAAAGAAAAATTCTCTAGGCTGGAATACTAAGAAGACCTAATCAATTGCCAGCTTGAATGCCCTGAGTTAAGAGTCATAAATGAGTGTTGGGCAATTTGATCAGAATGGAAGTGGATTGAGTACGATGAAGGGTGCCAAGTGATTGGTGAAAGAAACTATGGAGTGCTGGCTGTGTGTCTTCATGTGCTGGCAGGTGTGTGGTGTTTTGGGGTGCATACATGTATTTGGGTGACTGTTGAATTTTTTTTAAGACCCAGGACAATCCTGTAACTCTTTAGCCTACTATGAGTTCAGCTATGTTGCAGAGTGCTATTTAGTATATTACTTATCTTTCAGAAAAGAGCCTAGTAATGCAGAAATGGGCCATCTATATTAAGGTTCAAGTACTTGATTAATCATGAAGAACTGCACACGCATACGTGTATGAGTGCATGTATGTGTGCGTGTGTGTGTGTGTGTATGTGTGTGTTCATAAGTGACGTGAATCTCAGAGAAGTCCAGTCTTTGAAGAATATTCCATTGGGCCCAATATTTTCATCATCTTCGTTCATGCTGAAGGTGCTTCACATCTCCAGGATACCTCCGAGGTTATGATGATCAGCTGCTGTAACTTTAGTGGGTCATTTGTAAGTGTCAAAACCAGGGTCCTAGGAATTATAATAAGCAAAGTTTCCAGACCAGATAACTCTGCGAGTATGTTCATTAGTCTTTCAGTGAATGGGTAAATTTTTTATGAACAAGATGTGTATCAGTGCCGCTGTCCTGTTTAATTATAGAGACAAGAAATAGGCAGACGCACTGATGCAGCATTCAAGTTGGGGGAAAAAAAAGGAGGGAAATTATTACAGACGTCTGGATGGTGTCCTCAATTCCCCCTTTAGCTATTGAATCTCAGCTGTCTGCAATCAAGAACTGAGTCACAAAATGGCTTGCATTGTGTTGCTATTTTAGTTTGACAGACAGTCTTTCATCATGGAAATTGTGAACAATTCACCAGGTTTTTAAATTTCTATAAAAAAGCATTTAAATGCTACTAGAACTTCGTAAGAGCACTAAGTATAATTCTACAAAAATATTTTAATAATTACGTGAATATTCAGTAAAACCTCATTAAATTGAAAAGTAAGGTGCAAACTCCCCTACCACAAGCATATTTTAAATTAGCTGTATTCAGATAAACTAATAATTTTATCAAAGGAAAGTAGGGCAATTACTTTGCATAATATACAATCTGGAAAAAAAGATTCCCCATTAATTAGGCATTTCTGAAAACAGCAGATATTTTGAACCACTTACTCTGCTAAAAAAGTTTTACTGAGTTCTCATTTTCCTAACTGACACAAATATTCAAAGCTGCAAATGTTTATGTATACCTTTGTGCATGTTTGCATATGGTTTCATCTATGTATTTGTGTATTTCTCTAATCAGCACACACAGGTATATACATGTACAGTGCGGTGCACTTTGGCTGGGTGCACAAAAATATTTATTTATCCTGGTTGATTATTTTTGTCAGGTTTTGGATTGTCCCTGTCTCTCCTTTTGTAGGAGCAATTTTGGGGGAAATGCATGAAAGGAACCGCAAAAGCTTGGGGAATGAGAGCTGCTTCTCCATCACATCATTCAAGTAGAACGTTGTATTTATAAAACCTTTTTCAAAAGATTATAAATGCTATTTAAAAAGAATGCTGAAGTGGCATGCTGATTCCTCGGAAAGGTGCTAAGCTCTTTAGGCTTCCTGACCAGAGAAGACCAACATAGAGAGTAATTTAGCATCATTGTAATTTGCCCCTAATGGAATTTGCAGTGATTTTCTTCCTATTTCTTCTCATTGTTTTTCAACCTAATCACTAATAGGTGGCTGAAATGGAGTCTCTTAATTGTTTTCACTTTTGTAGAATTCCACACTCACAGTTTGAAAATTATAGTTTTTGCATTTGAGGTTTTTCTTCATCTTGCTCAGCCTGCCTGCTGCCTGATGGCTTTTTTTTTTTTTTTTTAAATTTTGGTTTGTGATCTCTTTCATCTTCCCAAGGGCAGTTGAAATAAATCAAAAGTTGTCTCACTCAGGAATTGTCTAAAGTAAATAAATAAATAAACAAGACTAATAATTAGACAACTCATTGAATAAGCTGTTGAACCAGCTAAAGTGGAAAAGAAATTATTCAAGTTCTAAACCTTTCTACTTGCAAATTAGCCAAAATCAATTGCGTTTTAAGCGTTGCATCACCTTGATTGATTTTAAAATGGATAGCACTTTGCTGTTCACATTTATGGTGAGCCGTGAAGGACTTGGCAATGGACATCTTTTCTACTGTGTCTGCATTAAACTTTTAAAATAGCTTTCGCTTCTTAATGTTGAATGAACTTTACTGAAGAATATAGTCTGTTTTCTTTTTCTTTTTATTTTTTTGGAGGTTGAACATATTCTTCAGATTTTATTTCTTTTCCTATAGCAGTATTATCTTTTCTTGGACTCCCTAAGAGGTTCTACTTTCTTTAACCCAGAGGAAATATTTTTGTAATTTTAGGGCTAAAATGGACATCCACAGGATGAAAATGTGATATGAGAAAATGAATTAAAGCCCAAAATTTATTTGACTGTATGTGGGTAAAAGAAGAGGGGGAAATCACTGCTTTTAGAATCAAAAGATAGAAATTTTGAACGCTGACATGGAGACCCTACTTGTAAACTTGGACGAGCTTCAGCGCCCCCTACCTGCCATCTTCTTTTATTATTTTTTTTTTCTCAAGGTATTGTTTTGAAGATTAAATTAGAAAATTGAAGTAGCTTAACAGTACAGTTGACCCTCGACCAACACCAGTTTAAACTGTGAGGGTCCACTTATGCTTGGATTATTTCAACTAAACATGGATCTAAAATATTTGGGGGATCCGAGACCTGTGTATACAGAGGGTCGATTTTCCTTACACTTGGATTCCTCAGGGCTAACTGTGGGACTTGAGTTTTCATGTATTTGGGTATACACTAGTGGCCCTAGAACCAATTCCCCCAGTATATGGAGGAATGACTGTCCTAGGCACAAAAACAGCAATCGATAAATTCTTTAATTCTTCCTTAAGTGGAAACCAGGACACTTAACAAAGTAAATGATTATATGTTTAGTGTCTCCTATGCTTTTTTCCTTTACCTTTTCCTACTTCTTCTGTACATTCCATTTCTCCAGAAAGTATTGAATTTTTCTCCACCTATAGGCATACCTTATTTTATTGTCCTTAGCTTTGTTGCTCTTCACAGATAATGTTTTTTTTTTTTTTTTTTTAACAAATTGAAGGTTTGTGGTAACCTTACATTGAGCAAGTCACTTCATGTCTCTGTGTCACATTTTGGTAATTCTCACAATATTGTAAACTTTTTTATTATTATTATATCTCTTAAGATAGTCCGTGATCATGATTGTTAGTTTTTTACTTACTAAATAATGTATTAATTAATTAAATAATTATGCAATAACTTACTACTTAATGATTTCCTCATTTTCATAATCGCTATTCAATAATTTACATTAATTTGATGTGGTCAGTGATGCTTGATGTTACTATTGTAATTGTTTGGAGTCACCACAAACTACCCATGTAAGACTGCAAACTTAATCCATAAGTAATGTATGTGTTCTGATTGCTCCATCTGCTGGCCATTCCCTGTCTCTCTCCCTCTCCTCAGGCCTCCCTATACCCTGAGACACAACAATATTGATATTAGGCCAATTAATAACCTCACAATGGCCTCTATGTGTTGAGGTGAAAGGAATAGTCATGTATCTCTTTAAATAAGAAACTGCTAATAGTAATGAATAAGCTTAATAAGGAAGACATGTCAAAAGCCGAGATAGGCTGAAACCTAGACCTCATACATCCAGACATTTAGTCAAGTTGTGAATCAAAGGAAAAGTTCTTGAAGGAAATTAAATGTGCTACTCCAGTGAACACATGAATGATAAGAAAGTGAAACAGTCTTATTGCCAATATGGAGAAAGTTTGAGATGTCTGCATAGAAGATCAAACCAGCCACAATATTCCCTTAAGCTAAAGCCTAATCTAGAGCAAGGCCCCAACTCTCTCCAAAACTATAAAGGCTGAGAGAGAGGCGAAGAAGCTATAGAATAAAGTTTGGAAGCTAGCATAGGTTGACTGATGAGGTTTAAGAGAAGAAACCATCTTCATAACATAAAAGTGTAAGGTGAAGCAACAAGTGCTGATGTAGCAAATTTTCCAGAAAATCTAGCTAAGATAGTTGTTGAAGGTAGCTATACTAAACGAGAGATTTGTAATGTAGACTGTACAGCCATATATTGGAAGAAGATTTCATCTAGGACTTTCAGAGCTAGAGAGAAGTCACTGCCTGGCTTCAAAGCTTCAAAGAACAAACTGACTATCTTGCTAGAGCCTAATGCATCTAGTAATTTTAAGTTGCAGTCAGTGGTCATTTACCATTCTGAAAATCCAAGAGCTCTTAAAAATTATGCTACTTGTACTTTGTCTGTGCCATAAAAATGGAACAACAAAGCCTGGGCGACAGCACATCTGTTTACGGCATGGTTTACAAATATTTTAAGCCCATTTTTTTTGAGACCTGCTGCTCAGAAGAAAAGAATTCTTTCAAAGGATTACTGCTCATTGACAATTCATCTGATCATCCAAGAACTCCAATGGAGTTATACAAGAAGATTAATGTTGTTTTTATGTCTGCTAACACAACATCCATTCTGCAGTCCATGGATCAAGGAGTAATTTTGATTTTCACATCTAATTATTTAAGAAATACCATTTTGTAAGGCAATAACTGCCATAGACAATGATTCCTCTGATAGATCTGGGAAAAGCAAACTGTAAACTTTCTGGAAAGCATTCACCATTGTAGATGCCCTTAAGCATATTTGTGATTCATACGAAGAGTTCAAAATATCAATATTAACAGGAACTTGAAAGAAGTTGATTTCAACCCTAGTAGATGACTTTTAGGGGTTCAAGATTTCAGTGGAGGAAATAACTGGAGATGTGGTAGAAATAGCAAGAGAACCAGAAGTAGAAGTGGAGCTTGAAGATGTGTCTGAATTGATACAACATCATGAAAATGTGGATGAGCAAAGAAAGTGCTTTTTTGAGATGGAATCTACTTCTGGTGGAGATGTGAACATTGTTGAAAGGACAAATCAAGGATTCAGAATATTACATTAACTTAGTTGATAAAGCAGTGGCTGACTTTGGAAAGATTGGTTCCAATTTTGAAAGAAATTCTACTGTGGGTAAAATGCTGTCAAACAGCATTGCATGCTACAGAAAAATCTTTCATGAAAGAAGAGTTCATTGATGTGGTAAACTTCATTGTTGTCTTATTTTTAAAAAGTTCCACAGCCACCCCGACCTTCAGCAACCACCACTCTGATCAGTTAGCAGCCATCAATATTCAGTCAAGACCCGTTTAGGAATAAAATATTTTTAAATTAAGATATGCACATTAATTTTTAGACATAAAGCTATTACATACTTAATTGACTACAGCATAGTGTAAACATAATTTTTACGTGCACTGGGGAACAAAAGCGTTTGTATGACTTGCTTTATTGTAATATTTGCTTTATTGCAGTGGTCCGAAACTGAACCTGCAATATCTCTGAGGTATTCCTATATACTGCTTGGACCTGTGTTGAAAACAGAAAGTTAGGGACTACGTATTAACACTTGTCGAAGTAAGTGGTAATTACTATGGTTACAAGTGATAGAAATGACATGATGATATAGACTAGGAGAACTCATACTTTATGTTTTTAGCATATATTAAATTCTTAAATATCTGTTGATTTAATAGAGTGAGGGATGTTTGTATAGTTAAGGACATTTCCGGCTATTTTGCTAGAATGTTTCATGAAGAATACACGTTCTGTACAAATGAAAGTGGGAGAAAAGTTAGGTGAGCCGCAGCTTAAGTATGTAATATCATTTCTAATGATTAGTCACTTATAAATATTGATAATCCAGCTTATTTTAAAAGACACTCTCTTGGCTGAGCTAGAATTTTAATTTGTAAAAATTGGCTGGAAACAAACATTGGTAATTAGTTTCTAGTTTGCATAAGTCTTTCTTCACAAATATTTGCTCTTCTAAAGAGTTAGCAGTGGATGTTTGCATATGTACGAGGATTTGTGGGCAGTAACAGTGAAACTCATTATTACTTTAGTAACTGCCATCATGTATTTTACATAGGTCTCATATTTGATAAGACCCACTTGCTTCTACCCATTTCATAGTAATCCAAATTTGACATTTTTGAGAGCCAGTTAATTTTCTCTAAGATGATATGTTCTCCAGATCTTATATGGTCCCAAGAAGCTCTTTTTTTCTATCTATCATAGCTTATTAAAAAAGAGTTTAAGCTGCTGTTGGAACCTTGAATAAAGATTTTTTTTCCTGCATATTCATTCTGGTTTATTTATTAATAAAAATTATGTCAATTTGAAGTGGTTTCTGTTTTAAAGGCAGAGATAGAATATTCTTTTTAGAGTCTAGAGCTGAGGCCCCAAATGACATTTTAAAAATAAGCGCTTTAGGTGAATCCGACTGTCTCAGATGATCTCACTTTGACACAAACCAATCTACAAGAAGATTTGCCCAAAGTGAGGCATGTTAGGGGCACTTGCACCAGATGAGAAGATTAAAACTTATATTTCTATATAATTTATTTTATCATTATTCATTGACATCTTTATATTTATAAGATGTTTCATAAAGATGCAATATATTGAGACAGTGTTGTGTATGTGCAACTTATGAAAACAACTAAATGAATATTTGGGGTGTGATGTTTTTTAACTGAGAGGTAAACAGAATTAGAAAAATCAAAAGGTTTGGAAATCTCTGATCTAGACAGTTTTTGCTCACTGTATTATTTACTAGATTTTTCTATCCGCAGAATACTGACAGACACCAAACAGGAACTTCTATCCTGAATTTCTGTACCACGGCTCTCCGGAGTGCTGTTTGGTGTCCCAGCATCCTGAAATCCTCCATCACATAGCTCAAGCTGGGTTTGGGTGTTATCTGCCCCTCCTCTTTTTTGTCCCCTTTTAAAAGAGGTCAGGTGTAAAAATAGTGCAAAAGCAAAGGTTATAATGCGGTGAAATACTTTTTGTCAATAGTATTTTTGTCTGAACACCCCACGCACATACACTCTTTTCTGTTGAACATAGTTGTGTTTTATCAAATCATTCAAGATTATATTTTTGCCTCAATGGCAATTGTGTGCCCTAGATATTGGGGTTCACAATGTCAAAGGAGCATAATGGGGAGGATAATACTTTCATTTTTGATTGCTGAGGTTTCCTTGTTATAATTTGGTCAGCTTCACTCTATTAATTCAATTATAACCTCTGCTATGTGAGCACATGTTGCTTTCTCAGCCTGGAATGCCCATCTTTAGTTTTGCTAAGACAGGTTCCCATGGCCTCACAAGAATGGGTGTATGTCACCTTTGGGTAGTCACATGATATTCTAAACTTACCACCTTAATATGTAATTCTTTTTAATTTTTTGTTTTCAATTTTCTTTAGTTTATATTTAGGATTTTCGATACACTTGGAATTTGTTTTTAACATCTTTATTGAGGTATAAGAGACATAGAATAAAATGCACACATTTAAAATACATAATTTGGTAAGTTTTGACATATATACACCCACGGAACCACCACCTCAATCAAGATAATGGACACAGCCACTACCTCCAGAAGGTCCCTCGGTTCCTTTGTAACCCTCCTCTCCTGCACCTTCCCCTTCACCCCAGGCAACCATCGTTCTATTTTCTGTCATTATAGGTTAGCTTTCATTTTATAGAACTTTATATTCATGAGATCAGATGGTACGTATTTATTTTTCTGGCTTCTTTCACTTGGCATAATTATTGTGAGATTCATCAACATTGTTATGTGAATCAGTAATTTATTTCTTTATATTTTGAAGTAGTGTTCTATTATATGGAAATACTACAATTGGTTTAGCTATTTACCTGATGGTTGTTTCCAAATTTTGGCTATTAAAAATAAAGCAGCTATAAATATTTACATATAAATTTTTACTTTATTTTATTTTATTTAATTGTGGTGAGAACACTTAACATGAGATCACCCTCATAACAAATCTATGTATACAGTGCAGTATTGTTAACTACAGACACAATGTTGCACATCAGACCTTTAGAACTTATTCATCTTCCATAATTGAGACATTATGGCATATATTTTCATATCTTTTCAATGAATAAGATTTGAATGACTGGATAATAAGGTAGATATATATTTAACTTTAAAATTTTGCAAAACTGCTTTTTAAAGTGGTTTTATCATTTTTCTTTCCCATAAGTTGTGTTTGAGAGTTTCAGTTTCTTCACATCTTTGCCAACCCTAGTTATGGTCAGGCTTTTTAATTTTAGACATTTGAATAAGTGTGTAAAGGTATCTCATTGAAATTTTAATTTGTGTTAAATGAGTAATGACTAAACATATTGCAAATACTTTCTCCCAGGCTGGGACTTGCATTTTATTCTCTTAATAGTATCTGTTGAAGAGCAGAAGTTCTTAATAATGTTAAAGTCTAATTAATCTTCTTTGAATGAATAGTGATTTTAGTGTGGTGTCTAAAACCCCTTTGCCTAACTGAAGATCACAAAAATTTTATCCTAAGCTTTATAATTTTAGGTTTTTTGTTTAAATCTATGATCTATTTTGAGTTAATTTTTGGTATCTATAAAGGTTCTTTTTTTTGAATGTGAATAACTAATTATTCCAGCACCAATTATTTAAAAGACCATCCTACCTCCACTAAATTTTCTTTGTCCTTTTGTGTCAATCAATTTACCATTCATGTGTGGGACGATTTCTGAACTCTATTTTGGTCTATTAATCTATCTTTTGATCACTACCATACTGTTTTGATATTATAGCTTTTAAATAAATTTTATACTTCTACATATGTTATACACTTCATAATACATTCCTATTTTTGCTTTAAACAGTCAATAATCTTTTATAGTTTTAAATGATAAAAATAATCTTTTATATTTTTACACTAATTACCATTTTTATTTCTCTTCATTCTCTTAACAATATCTTTTGAAGGGCAATTTTAATTTTGTTGAGGTCCACTTAATCTTTTTTTGTTGTTGTTTAGTGGATTGTGATTTTAGTGTCATGTCTGAAAATTCTGTGAGCACATTCCTATTTCCATAGGGTATCCTTTTTATTTTGGTTGTATGACTTCTGTTGCCATTGAAATTCAGGGGTGCTGGTGATAAAGTTTTTTGCAATTTTTTTATGTCTGAAAAACAAAAATTTTGATTTCACCGTAATTTTGTAAAGATATTTTTGCTGAGATTAGATTCTAGGTAGTCAATGTTTTCTTTGTTGCTTTCTTTTTCTTTTATTACATTAAAGATATTTCTCTGTTCTCCTTTGGTTTGAGTTGTTTCTAACAAGAAATTGCCATTATTTTTATTTTAATTTGCTTATTTACACTGTATCTTTTTCTCTGCCCACTTTTAAAACTTTCTCATGATCACTAGTATTAACAAATTGATTATGATGTGCCTTGGTGTATGTTTGTAAAAATTTTAATTATTTTATTTTATTTTATGCTTTTTATGTTTGGAGTTCATTGAATTTTCTGGATCTGTAGTCTTACAGTTTCACAAAATTTAGAAAAATTTTGGTTATTATTTCTCCAGATATATTGTTGGTCTCCTAACTCTCATCTTCCTCCTCGTTGACTCCAATTATGCAAACATTATGTTGCTTGAAGTAGCCCCACAGCTCACTGATGCTCGGGTAAGATTTTTTCAGTCTTTTTTCTTTCTGTGCTTCATATGGGATAATTACTGTTGACGTGTTTTACATTTTACTAATCTTCTCTTTTGCAATGTAAAATCTACTGTTAATCCTATCTAGCATATTTTGTTTATCCAGACATTTCTAGAAGTTTGATTTGAATATTTTTAATATCTTTCATATCTCTCATTTATACAATCTCTCCTGTAGCAATTCAAACATATAGAATACAATTGGAACTGTTTTTAATGGACCCATTTAATAATGTTATTATCTATGACATTTCTAGTCAGCTTGTATTGGTTGATTTTTCTTCTTATCATCAATTATAGTCAACTATTTTTTGGAAGCCTGATAATTTTTGAAAAAAGTGTCAGATGTAAATTTTACTTTTTTTTCCCAATATTTCGAAGATTGGTATTTTTTTAATTTTTTTTTTATTTCAGCGTATTACAGGGGTACAAATATTTAGGTTACGTATATTGCCTTTGCCCCACCCGAGTCAGAGCTTCAAGAGTGTCCATCCCTCAGATGGTGCGCACCACACCCATCCCCTCCTCCACCCTCCCATCTGCCCAACACCCGATGAATGTTATTACTAAATTTTACTTTTTGTGGGTACTCTGTCTCTATTTTCTTCCTAGATAGATATTTTTACCTTTGTTTTGTAATGGGGTTATGTGACTTATGGAATAGTTTCATCTTTTCAGTTAAATATTTATTAGTTGGAACCATAGTAGCATTTAGTCTTTGATTAACTTTCCCCACAACTGGAATAAAACCCACATGAGATCTTAACCTGATTATCTATATATTATGGGATATTTAACTCTGGTTGGTGGGAATAGAAACTTTTTTTGATCCTGTTTAAGTTCTCAGTATTGCTCTTTCTAATCTTTCCATGTGGTTTCTTCCCTGGCCTGGGGTAATTTCCTCATACGTATTAGTACTCATTGACAATTAGAAGGCAACTCTCTGGTCCTCAGAGGTCTTTTTCTGTGTAGCTCTCTTCTTCTCATTTGTGTCCTGCTCTGCGAAATCTAGATGACCTGGCCTTCCCTTACTCTAAATTCTGTCTTTTTAACTCCCTGTACACTTCCACCTCCTACTCCTTAAAATCCTACCTAGGTTGTCCCTACCTGCCCTATAGCTGGAAAGTTCTGTCCAAGCAGTAGGCTGGGGCAATCCTGGGAATCACTTCCTTGATTTCATTTCTGTCAGGGATCATTCCTTTATTGGCTAATATCCAAAGTCTTAAAAAGTATTTTTTTAATATATTTTGTTGTCAAAGGACAAAACTATAGCAAATTTAGGTTGATGATCTAATTGGCTTTTATTTGCTATTCTAGAATTGGGGGATGCCTTATTCTATAAAATGGTATGACTATTTTGATGAGCTAAGCAGAGGAATTTGGCTTTATAGATAGAAAAGGGCTGAAGAAAACAGAAATGAAGAATCAAAGCAGGACTGGTCATTACAAAATTACTTTCCTTATAAAGTTAAAACAGAGGAAACTTTTGTATCCTGCCAGCTCAGTTAAACTGGGTCCCTTCTGATTAGCTGCTGTGAATCTTCCATTTTTTTTGAAAAACTAACAAGTTTCAGAGTTCTCTTTGAACATGTGGTCATCAGCATGAGTGACTCCACTCTAGCTTGGTCTGATCTGCTGGGACCTGGAGCAGGAGGAGCTTAGTCCAAAACAATGGCCCTAGTGAATTTATTTAGCATTGTCTATACTTTTTGTTTATTTGCTGTTTTGTTTTCATGTTAGGGTAAAATATGATCCCTATAATTCAATCTTAACTAAATGGAAGTCTGTGTCACTTAATTCTTAACACTCATTTGTAATTACTAGCATTTTTCATCTTACTACTTCAAGAAACTATAATCTGCTAAGAACTGAAAACCTGTCTTTTATCATTGTATACCCATTTCTTGGTATAACGTCTGGAATATACAGAAGATTTATTCATTGTTGAATGACTCCATTAATGACAGGATCACATGCATGCATAACTACAAGAAGAAACCCACCTCCTCATAATGTGACCTTGTTTGTATCCATCTTTCTAACTAAAGGTTTTCAAACTGGCTCTTGATGATCATTGAGACTTCATGGAGGTGCTTCAGGAGCCACGTGGATTTGGGTTGTGAGACAAAAGAAAGAAACATGGGGAAAGTTCTATTTAATCCCATTTGTTCAACCTTTTTTATAATACATACCGAGTTTCTATAAGATTTATTTTAAGGAGTAATTTTAGTGAAATGCAAAAACTACAAAAAATAACTGCCTTAATATATTATCTTTACCTGGGTTATTTATATTTAACAAATTACATTTAAAGAAAGAGCCCCTTTAAGGACTTAAAATCACAACATCTAATTTGGGAATGGCTCAGTGTTTTATCTGAGATTTGGAAGTTTTAGGGACAAAAAGTCTTGCTTGTGACATTTGAATCATACCATGTAGGTAAATACTTTTTCTAGTAGTCAAAACTCAATTGTGTCTGTTTTCTTTTTCCATGAACAATAAAGGGAAATGGTACATGAATTTTCTGTGACTAAATATCATTTTGATTAAAAAACAGAACTTCAACTTTGTTCTGGTTTTCTCTTTTGAAACAATGATAAGTGACAAGAATTTGCCATTCTCTGTTCAATACAAGATTGCAATGACTAAGATAAATAAAAAATTCAGTAAGAAATCAGTTAAAAAAATCAGTTACAAAATTGCTGTACCATTTCTTATGTAGAAAGCTAAAAAATGGGAGCAAAAAAGCCATTTCCGGGAGGAACAATTTACATATCAAAAGAAAGATTATTTTCAAGTTGTGTGATAAATAAAAATTAGCACAAAGCCAAGGCTATACTCTTGGCCATCCAAGTTATGACTGATGTCAGACACAACTAGAATTCTGGTGTCTGTTTTGTTTTAACTGGTGCAGATTTCAACTACTTATTTTTTTATACTTTTGCTTGTTATGTAATGAAATGTGATCCTTGGAAAATATGGCAATTCTGTTATTCCCATTTGATACTAAAAGATTTGCTGAAAGGAAAGATCTTTGATTGTCAGTAACGTTTGTTTCAAACTTCCTCAGAAAGACACTAGAATGTACGATGTTTGTTTTTTCCTGCTCGTCATCATTGACCTACATAGGCCACTGGCCTGGGCTTAAGGAAAAAAAAAAGTGTTTTATCACAAAAGCCAGTGATAGCTTTTGACATCTGTGCTAGATCCATTTTCTACCCGCTGTGCTTAATTTCAGAATTCAGTTCTATCATTAAAATAAAAACCTTGTTGGCTCTTCCATCGATGTGCCACATTATGTCAATTTTCTCCAAAAATCATGTACAATTTCTAGGTACTAGTGCCCCCTGGATTCACTTGAAATTTCAGCTCTTGCTGCCCTGCTGTATGAATTGATCTTGTGCATTGTGGGATAACATGTGACCTGTGGAAATACATTATTTCTTGATTCTTTTTCCCAACCTCAGGCCTTGGAATGACCTATTTCTCCCACATCTTTGGTGGTCTTAGCTGTGATTTCTCTCTCATCCCATAAATTCTGTCCTTCCACTGAGAGAAGACTGGTCATTTGGTTTGTTTGCAAGATAACTTCTCCATCTAAGCCTGCTGTCATAAGCAAAGAGAATCTGGGCACGCAGATTGTGCACATACATCCAGTGTCATTCTCCATCCTGTGCTGTCTCTTGAATCTCAGTTTTAAACAGCAGCTGAGAATAGCAACTCAGAGCCTCATTACTGAGTAGCTGAATTACTAAAACACTCTTTATGTCAGCATCCTTAGGAGTCTGTTGCTAGTAGAATTACTGATGATAGGGTTTTGACATTAATGAGAGGCACAGGAAAGATACTACTGTGCTCTATGTGCTTTCTGATTTTGGAGAAGAAAAGAAACTGATAGATTTAGGATGCTGTAAGCAAGAGGTGCATATTCCCTTTAGAAGATTAGAAGCAATATCCCCTCTTGTAGATTCTTCTTTGCAGCTGTTGCTAATAAGTGTACTTCTGGGTACATTTTTACTAGTTTAATAGATACAAAGAATATAGGTGCTATGTATTCTTCTCCAACTCTAATTCCCTCTTGGATAATGATATTTCCATCCATTCTGGTCCCTAAGGCAGAAACATGGGTGTTGTCCTATACTCACCTGGTGACTAAACTTTGTCCTTTTTACTCTCATAAATAAATACATCTTATACCTATCTTGTCTTTTTCTATTTCCATGGTTACAGCTTTTTTTCAGAGCATTATCTGAACTTTTGCAATAACTTCCTAATTTGTCACCTTCCTTCCTCCCTCTACAGTGCCCCCAGAGAGATTTTTGGAAAAGGCAAGTATGTCATTTCCCTAATTAAAATATTTGCGACCCTCCATCATATAACACAGTGCTTGCGAGTGGGAAATGGTAGGTGGAATGTGTGCAAACCTTGCCAAGGGATTCAGATATATGTCTCCCTTCCCAGATTGAGAATCACTGACCCAAAAAATAATAATAGTTAACATTTGTATTGGAAAGTATTTTAACTGCTTTGTATGTATTTACCCATTTAATGTTCACAAAATGTCTTGTGGTATAGGTACTCTTTTTGGGTCCATTTTGGACGTGAGGAAACTGAGGTACAGAAAGGAGGATAAGAAATTTGTCCAAGATCACAAAACTCATTATGGCAAAAGCAAGAAGCAAATTGGAAACATTCTAGATCCAGGCCTGTGCTCCTAAACTCTACAATATGCTTGTTCCCTCAAGATGGAGTTCTAGTTTCTGGTTTCTATGTCTATGCAAATATTGATGATTCGTGTGCAATATTCACCAGGTTCTCTACCTTTAGTCCTTTAAAACCCCTCAATGTCTTCTTTTGAATTCCTTCAGGCAGTGCTAATTTAGTTGTAAGGTAAACATAAAGATTTTTAAAACTAGAATGATTTAGTGGTGCAGGTAGTAAAAATACTAATAAGAGCAACGTTAAAATTAGATATTTTCTCATCTACCTAGATACCTGATGTGTGAACCTAATTGAAGGTTAGGGGATCATTAGAGAACATCCCAATGGGAAACAAGACTTGTCAAAATATATTTAAAATTGCATAATATTAAATTTTGAGGGGAGGCACATTGCCTCAAATTTCTCTCTCCAATAAAGTATGATTGAATTAGCCAAACATAGAGATTAAAATAAAAAATCTTTCTAGAAGAGGCAACTCATTGATTCAAGTTGTCTAAGAGGTAAATTCCTGATGATGAGGGAAGTAGCAGATGCATGGAATAAATCAAACAAGGAAGGCAGATGATCCGAAAACATAAAATGAAGAAAAACTCAAAACACTTTACATGCTTGAAACTACAATGGTTGGCAAAACTGCTAAAAAAGAAACTTTCAATATTATTATATGGTATTTAAAAACTTGTTAAGACGGGATTGATATATGTATTACCTTTTAAATCATTTTATTGGCCATGTGGCTATCCTTTTAATGTTATGGAAATTTTGTTCAAGTATTTCTGTTCTGAATTACAAATCACTAACTGGCCACTGGCACTAGAACATTTAGAGGAAAGACCATACATAGGAAAGATGCCTTTTGGTGTGCATATTGTCTAAAACAACATAAAACATATTTATAAATTTTATGTAGAAAGTGGGAGAAGGATATTTCTAGAAAATATGAAGTGGTGAATACAAATTAATTGTAAAGTACCAATTATTGCTACTTCTTAAAACAGGCTGTATAAAATGGCACTGATATTCTCTCATATACTCACATACATTCCACACACCTCATATTTTATTTTTGACATTTTCACAATTGTTCATTAATTTAGAGAAAATAAAATAGGAATAACGGATACTTGGATCATAGTCATGGTTTCTTTCCCATCCCTCTCCTTACCTTGATCAAGTTTAAAATCTTTCCACTTTGATTTCATCCATGATGAGACCATCATGATTAGGGAAGAACCACTATGCTATCTTCTCTAGTAGAATGGTTGGGATGAAATGTGCTATTTTTTAACTTTTTAAAAAAGCTTAATTAAGATATAACTTATAAGGCTGGGCCCGGTGGCTCATGTCTGTAATCCTAGCATTCTGGGAGGCCGAGGCGGGCGGATCATTTGAGCTCAGGAGTTTGAAACCAGCCTGAGCAGGAGCAAGACCCTGTTTCTACTAAAAATAGAAAGAAATTAATCAGACAACTAAAAATATACAGAAAAAAAATTAGCCGGGCATGGTGGTCCACGCCTGTAATCCCAGCTACTTGGGAGGCTGAGGCAGAAGGATCACTTGAGCCCAGGAGTTTGAGATAGCTGTGAGCTAGGCTGATGCCACGGCACTCACTGTAGCCCGGGGAAAAGAGTGAGACTCTGTCTCAAAAAAAAAAAAAAAAGATATAACTTATATACTTTGAAATTTAACTGATTTAAATGTACAGTTCAATTGATTTTAGTGTATTTACAGAGTTGTGTGTCCATTATCGCAATCTAATTTTAGAACTTTTCACCACTTAGAAATCTCATTCTTGTTTACAGGCATTCCTCATCCTCACACTCAACTCTGGAACGCCACCTCATCTACTTTCTGTCCCAGTATATTTCTGTCTCTCTATATTTGCTTTTGTTTTGGATATTTTCTATAAATGTAATTCTAATTTTTGCTTTTTGTAAGGCACCATAGGAGAAGCTGAGAGGGAAATTTTAGAACTCTTTGTTACCTTCTTCCTCCTGAAAATAATGTATAGAATATTATTCCTTTTTAGAGAAATAGAACAGTATTCTTCTACAGAGGAATAGTATTCTATATTTTAGTAAGTGAGAGAATTTCCACACTATTTGCTCTTTGACAGGTGCACTTTGACAAGTCACCGTATGTGAGCTTGGGTAGGTTGCCTAACCTTTCTGATTTTTGGTTTCTTTGTCTGAAAATGGAGATTGGAATAGTACTTGTCTTACAGTGTTTCATGGCAATTAAATGTGTTAACATGTATAAAGTTCTTAAAATGTGACCTGACAAATAGTAACATTATTTATTTATTTTTTTATTTTTGCTAGCTTGATTATTGAAATTCTACCCTTGAAGAAATAGAATACAGTTGGGTAGGTTTGTGAGTCTTGGTCAATTGTTACTGTCATCTCTAAAATGAAAAAATCTCTCCCTGGGGCAGGAAACTAAGAACTAAATTTGCTCCTGCAGGCATAAATTTGCCACATTTGTGAATGACAGCTTCCCAAATCAGGAATGGAGCCCATATTTTTCTTTTATCAGGAGGATGAAGAATGTACCATTTTTCTTGTGGATTGGTTGACTTTTCTTTTTATTTTTTGCTGTGAATCATAAGTGTGATTCCCTTTTCAGGAAATTCCATCCCCATAACAGAGGAAAAGAATCAAGTGGTTATGGGAAAATTGCACAATTTTCTCCATTCTAACAACAAAAAGGAAGAATGTCCTTTTAAAAAAAAGTCCTGTACTGAGGCCAATTTCTGCAGCACACTTCAAAATAATCTCTATTCATCAACCACTCTGTCACTTCCAATAGGTTTTTTTTCCCTCAAAGCTAGATAGAATGGTTTATTTACTCCAGACTTGTCCTGTGAAATCTGAGCTTGCCGACCACTCTGTGTGTCTCACAACCTTCTCAGGTGGGAAAAACTTCGGGGGCAAGTAGGTGTTATAATTCTCAAGTGGTTACAAAATAGGAGTACCCTTGAAATATGAGCATTCTCTGCTTGCTTTTTCCTGGAACAACTTTAACAGTCTGGTGCATAACCTCAGTAAAATTTTCTAATATCTTCTCCACTACTGAAATGGGTAATAAGAGAAGTACAACATTGTAATGAACAAATGCCTTTTACCACGGAGCTGCAGTTTCTGGGAGATCTGAAGTATGAGTGTCTTCTGTGGTTTACAAAATGAACTTTTGGGGCAACAGTTTGCAGCCTAAATAGGTGGTCAATTCAGTTATTTGAATAGGTAGTTGCTTCCAATAAGAAAATTTTATATTAAAACAAACAAACAAAAAAAAACCCTGAAAACAGAATATAATAGAATGTGTATTTTAAGTGAATTTTTATATTGTCCCCTTGATTTCAATTAAAATCTTACAACTTTAATAAAGGCTCAAAACTCTGAATTCCACAGTGAATTGATCATCTCAAGGTGAATTTGATCACATTTATCCAGTTTCTTTTATTTAATGCTGCCAATAATCTACCTGTTATTAGTAGTGGTAGCAGCACAATGTCTTTAGTAAAATGTTCCATGTATTTCATATATCCCTTCAAAGGTAATTTCATACCATACCCCCATGATAATTTTTGCATATGTGATTACTCTATGCATTTAAAACAAAAATACTTACAAAGTGTTCATCCAAATAGTAGACCAGGCTATCTTATCTGTTTTGATTTCTTTTGTTTTAACAAATACTTTAAAACATCTCAATATTGAAGTTATTCTCTTTAGATTCTATGGCTGGACAGTGGTGAGATTTTAATATTCCATATTTTTCATACTTTTAAATTTCTAATCAAGAATTTCCAGGTTCTAATTCATTCAAAATAAGAAGCCAGGTGACCAAGAAAGTTCGAAAAAAGTCAATGTGAAGAAGCTTTTCTAGTAGTTAGTGAAATAATCTACATAGCTGATCAAAGAGAAAGGCCAGAAAAATCAGAATCAGACAAACAAATATTTAGCAATTATGTAATTGGTAGAAGTGGTATTTTCCATTAGTGAAGGATAGGTAATTCAGTGAACAATGTTGGGTCAACTGATTCATGATTTAGGGTGAAAATTAAATATTTACTTCACAGTGTGTAAAATAATTTCCACATGTATTAATATTTTAACTATAAAAATTAAACCACAAATCTTAAAAAATGAAATTTATCTAATTTTTCTGTAGCAATGCCTTCCAAGCATGAAAAGCAA